>NC_081857.1:3017200-3317200 GCF_963259705.1 Myotis daubentonii
ACTCGGGGGAAGGAAGGAAGACCCACAGATGTTCTTATCCTGAGAGGACGGAAGCCAGGACCTGGGTGACCAGCCAGCCCATGGACCCTTTACCCTTCTCCACGTGGAACCCTCAGCAGGTTCGCCCCTGGAGGCCAGGCTGACAGGAACTACATACACAAGTCAGGACTGTCACTCTGCCGCTCTCGGGACCTGTGACCACCCTCCGCAGCAGCCGGAGGCGAAGTGGCAGGCTCGACCTGCCACGGACAGGAAGCCCGCGCCTTGCTGAGGCCGTGCAGAGTCCAACAGGGTCAAGAGGCGTGGCTCCCAGCATCCTCCCTCCTAACGCCCAGTTACTGCCCATCGACTATCTGAATTTTATATTCACTTACCCCATTAGGCCTGCCTCCCTAAGACTACAGCCAGCATGAGAACAGCCACCTTTCATGACCTCAGTTGTCTCCCATTTAGGAAAGAGACCTGGAGAGCACGCAGGACTGCACACCCACAGAGGACATCCGCGCTGGCTTCGGAAATGAATGCTTTCTCTTTCCTTCAAAGCCATGAGTGGGCTTGCGAGGATCACTGGGTACTTGAGAAAAACCAACCTCACAGGAGAATCCAGATGAATAAATGCAGCCCTGACCCCAGAGCAAACAAAGTAGAAGAGAATTGTCTGAGCCATTCCAATTCACGTGCTCAGAGAGACTCGGGGAAACGCGACAGTCACAAAACAGAAGCAGTTGCTAGAAAAATAAAACATTCAGGGAGCAACAGAGAATTATTGGAAACGAAAGACACAATCGCTAAAGAGAAAAAGGTCACTTGAGCCACTGGAAGACAAAGTCAAAGAAACCCTCCAGACCACAGATAAAGACAGACATAAAATTCCATGAGGCAAGAGACTCAGAGGATCAAGCCAGGAAGTGCCCAGCGATATCATGAGAGTTCCAGAAAATAAGTACCGAGAAAATGGGAGAAAAGAATGAGTGAATGAATGAATGAATGACAAATGCCTGGACACAAAATACAAACTAGGTCCACCACCCAAATATGGCCCAGTTAAAATTAGAAATGCCAAGGACCAAAACCAAAAAAGCCCTAAAAGTTTAGGAAAAAACAAAACTGGTTACCTAAAAGGGAGAAAAAAAAAGCAGATTGCCATCACTGAAACTGTATGCTAGAGGTCAAAGCAGAGAGGAAAAGTCTCCTTAAACCTGGAATTAGGCGGAAGGGAGATGTTGAGGCAGGCAAAGGCCCGGAAAGCCCACCTTTGGCGGGCGCTTCTGTGACCATCATTTGAAAGCATCCTCCAGCCGAGTGAGACAGAACCCGCAGAGTGAAGAGAATGGGCCCGGAGAATGGCCGTTCCCAGAAGGGAGACGAGCGGAAATGCTAGAGCGGCCCTTCTCCAGGGGCCCAAAGAGTAACCCAGCACATTAGAGGGAGAGCCGGAGGCCTCGGGGAAGGATACCCTCATGAGTCTAGGACAGGGGTGGGCAAACTTTTTGACTCCAGGGCCACAGTGGGTTCTTAAACTGGACCGGAGGGCCGGAACAAAAGCATGGGTGGAGTGTTTGTGTGAACTAATATAAATTCAAAGTAAACATCATTACATAAAAGGGTACGGTCTTTTTTTTTTAGTTTTATTCATTTCAAATGGGCCAGATCCGGCCCGCGGGCCGTAGTTTGCCCACGGCTGGTCTAGGAAATGGCCCAGCCAGCGTGGCTCAGTGCTTGAGCGTCAACCTATGAACCAGGAGGTTACAGTTCGATTCCCGTTCAGGACATATGCCTGGGTCGCAGGCTCGATCCCAGTGTGGGATGTGCAGGAGGCAGTCGATCAGTGGTTCTCTCACATCATTGATGTTTCTCTCTCTCTCCTTCTCCCTTCCTCTCTGAAATCAATAAAAATTAAAAATAAATTAAAATTTTTTTAAATATCTAAAACTAAAAAAAAAAAGAGTCCAGGAAATGTCTGGCAAGGACAAGATGCTGGATGAGCTTATTGATAAGGTAAACAAACAGCACTGTTCTGCAACTGGAAGAAAGAAGGTGGTTAGAAATACCAGGGGGAGATAGTGAGCGAAGAGCTGTATGAGAAAGTCCCATCCGTGATGACTGCCAAAGGGGAGGGAGGCGGGAGGTCTGGGTGAAAAGGTGAAGGGAGTATGTAGTGCAGATTAGTAGTTACAAACAGTCTCGGGGATGTCAAGCCCAGCACAGGGCCCATAGTCAATGATATTGTAGCATCTCTGTGTGGTGCCAGGTGGGTACTGGAAATATCTGGGGGACCACTTTGTAAGAATATGATTGTCTGACCACTATGTTGTATCGCTAAAACAAATACAAACGAATATTGAATGTAAACTGTAATTGAAAAGTAAAAATTTTTTAAATGCTTAAAACACACTCAATAAAAGTTAGTTGCCAATAAAAAAAAAAATTTAAAGGAAATTCCCAGTCTAAGTATATAAAATGAAAATGTATCATGATTCTGAGCATAGAAAACAGAATCCATCTGAGGTTGACCTGGGAGCATTCTCCTTTAAATGGAGGGGTTTAAACAACACTGTGTTAAAAGATAAACTGAGGCACATTGAATGGTTAGAGTTTATCTGAGCAAAAATGGGTTCCAATCAGGCAGCGCCAGTCAGACAGGAACTAGGGGAGAGGCTTTCATAGATCAGAGAGGAAGCAAAGCAAGGAAGTGATCTGATTGGCTGAAGCTTAAGGGGTTGCCCAGTTGGCTGCTTGTGATTGGTTGTCCTTAAATTTCACTTCTGGGACAGAAGTGCGTGAACGGAATTGACTCTGGCTAAGGTTTTGGGTGGCTTGTGCAGGCTCTCCTCAGCCTGGCAGGTGGAGCTTTAGGAGCGTGAGATGAAACGCCCTGGGTAAGAGGATGCACCCCTGTCAGCTGCGGGGAGCTCGCAGGCATTGCCTCGAGGCAGGGACAGGTGCCAAGTCCCTGCATCCCGTGCCCGTCCTCCCGCAACTGGGGGGTGGCCTCGTAGGAACACTGCTGTCTTCATGTCCCACAGGCACTCCCCTTGGAGCGGTCGCCGGCCCCGTCTCAGTCCATGTGCTCTCCCCCGGCCCCTCCTCACCCGCCTGGCCTCCAGTTCTCTCCCCCCGCGTCACTCCTCACCTCTCAGTACACCCTGCTCCCGAGCCTTCGGCACAGACTCTGCCTCCCTCTTCTCATGACTTTCAGAAAACTCTGGAGGTGGAAGAAGTTTAATAGGTAACAATAAGGCTTTCTATTTTTAGAGGCTCTGCCTCTGAGCAGCCCGCACAAAGAAGGCTGCCGCTGGAAGCGCGTGGGGTGGGGGTGGAGAGGGTCTGAGAAAGGCCTTCGAGGAGAGCCCTGCCGCAGGCAGAACCCTGGGCCTCCCTGGTCTGAGCCTGGAGTCACAGGCAGGCCCACGCCTGGGTCTCCGCCTCCCGAGCCCACCACCCAGCCAGACTCGTCTGCAGCCTCTCCCGACCGCCCGGTTCTAACAGATTCAGAATGTTCTCCCAGCTTCTGGTCTCGCCCAGCCGGCCTCCAAGCCTCCCAGGCGAGCTCTTTCTAAGACACAGCCCGCCATGCTTGGGAGGCGAGGTGCAGTGTGCAGAGTGCTGGGGAGACAGCGGCTGGGCTAGTGGAAGTGTCACAAGGTGGGACTCAGGGGAGCAGAGGAGGTGCCCAGCAGAGTGGGTGACAGAATGCCACAGTCTCTCAGTGGGCCACCCCTGCCTCACCTCCAGCAGGAGAGACCCCAGCTGAGGCTGGGGCTGGTAGACGGCAGGGCAGGGTGCGGAGGACGGGCTCTCTGACCACATGCTTCTCCGTGACATCATGGCTGGTGACCTTTGGGGCCGGCAGGGTGGGTCCGAGGGGACGGGCACAGGCGGTGATTCTCTGTGGCCACAAAGGGTGGGATTGTGAGCTGCCGGGAGCTGGGCAGCGGCGTCAATGGAGACAATGTCTCTGGCGGGACTGCGGCCTCCCTGCCCTAGGACATCGCAGGACTATAGTGGACCTGTTGTCTCCGCTCCTCTTCTGTGTAAAAAGCACATTGTTGAGCACAGAGGCCGTGTGTGTGTGTGTGTGTGTGTGTGTGTGTGTGTGTGTGTACATGTAAAGACGCTTGGAAAATTGCGTTTTGCTTTTAGAACGCATGGCGATGATGTGGGGTGGAAAACTCGCAGCCCGTCCAGCAGGGAGAGGCCGTTCTGCTTCTCAGAAAGAAGCCTGGGAGGAAGGAGCGGGAAGGGGAGGGGGGGGCGGTACTTCCACTGATGCTCCCAGAACACAGCAGCTCAGACAGGCAGGATCAATACCCAATGAGCCCGAGTGATCGCAGCCAACAGCCAACTGGCCGGCGCTCACTCAGAGTAATAGCCTTAACCACTCACGGAAATAACTCCATTCCGTTATTGATTCGGGATTCCAGCCCCTCCCCACGACCGCGACGTGAACACACCACAGACCCACACGGATTGCTTTGCTGTTGTTACTGTGCTTCTTCTTAAAAACAATGTCACTGGCAGACCTGCCCCAGCAGCTTGAAGATCAACAAACTTCCCTCTGCTTGTTATGGGCGCACTGATCGCTCAGCCCGCCTGCCCTGACTGCACAATGCCAGCCGTGCCTGCCTCTCTCTCTCTCTCTCTCTCTCTCTCTCTCTCCCCCCCCCCCCCGCCTCCTCCCACAGAACTAAAGAGCCCCAGGCGCTCACTCAGTCCAAACTGGTTCACAGAAAGAAATAACTGAAATGGGCTCCGTGAACCGGCCCCACCCCCCACTCCCACCCCCCACCCCCAGCATTGTCACTCCTCGCCCTGCCCATCATGAAGAATCATGAAGTCCTTGCACCTCTTCCCACAGCCCCCGAGCCCTGGGTCGGGCCGACCGCTCGCTCGGGTGTTAGCCTTTCTCTCCCCTGCGTTGCTGTTCTGACTTCCCTCACACCGGGTCCTGTCTCCCACTGCAAACCTGTCTCAGATTTTAAAATCTGCTCCATCACCCGCTCTGCCCCTCCACTTCCCCTGCCCCCGCACCTTGGCTCTGTCTTCTCTTCTCTTCTCCTCCCCACTCTGCTTCTCTCCAACCACGTTTGTCATGAACATCCGCTGCCCCGTCCCCAACACTCAGGGGGTGGGCTCCGGAAGAGCTAGACCAGGCTGCTGTCCCCAGAAAGGCCGCTGTCGGGGCTGCCCGATGGGAACAGCCCAGGCCTGTCCTCGGCGGGAGATTTCAGGGGTCCAGCTGCTGAGGCAGTGACACCCCAAAACCAGGTAGAAGTGGGGCGTCGTTCAGCTCTTCAGATGGAAGACCACCAGCTCCTGTCCTCCCGGCCCCGCTCTCCTGGGTGGGGCCCTCCTTTCCAGCATGAGAAGCACCAGCAGTTTCTTGGAGTCGCAGGAGCCTCCCTGTCCGGCCACTGAGACCGGCAGCTGCTACTCACTGAGGCCGGGAAGGAAGGCCCACAGCTCCGGGCACCTGCTTCCCGCCAGGCGCTGTCCCGGGAGTCAGGGACCCGCCTGAGCAGGACTCACTGTGCCCTGCCCTCGGGGCTCACGTTCTAGCAGGGCCAGGCCAGGTGCGTGTGCCAGTGAAAGCATTACAGGTTGTCAGAAGTGCTAGGAAGTGAAACTGAGCACTAACGGGTCCAGGCCGCCTGTCACTGCTTGAGCCAGGTCAGCAGAGATAGGGTTCAATCACATACGAGGCGCGGAGAGCACGGGGTCGCCCTGTAGACCCTGCCCTCCTCCCCGACTGGCCGCCGTTACACGTGGATGAGGAGGAAGGGCTGCGTGCAAGCGGGAAGGGGCGGGATGAGGGCTGCAGGGTCCTTCCAGGATCTTAAGTCCGATAACAAGGTAGTGAATTTCTGTGGTGTTGAAACAGCTCTGACCGTTCCTGGGACTGGAGAATGGTCAGCATTCCTGAGGCGAACTCCCCGACGGGGGTCAGGTCCAGGCACAGCAGCCAAATCAAAGTGTGTCCTGTCCCTGGTTTGTTCTCAAAATGTATTTTCTTTCCTGAGCGATGGACCCATCTGGGCCCGGGCGCCTGTCTTTGTCCAGCCCTGCGACTCCAGGCAGCGCCCTCCAGTTCCCCGGGGTCTGTGGGAAAGCCCCCCACCTGTAGTGCGTGAGGTGAGAGCTCATAACAGCAGCATCCTGGTCTTACTGCCTGTCCTCCCCCCACCCCACCCCGTCAGACGGGGATGAGCAGGCACCCTCAGGTGTGGGCAGGTCCCACCGAGGCGGGTCATCAAAGCTGGACCTCAACGACGGGCTTGAGGGCAGAATTGGAGGCGGACCCTCCGGCCACGCTCACTACGACCCCACACTTTGGGTTATTGTCACGGTGATTTACACACCGGAAACCGGGGCTCTGGGAGTGAGGGGACGTGCCCAGGGGCAGCTTCAACCCCATGTGACTGACACCTTCCTTCCTCCCCTGAGGTACTTGTCCCTCTTTCTGAACAAGAAGGGCCTGGAGCCTGGCACCGGGGCCGCCCATTCCGGCTGACCCTGCTTTCAGATCCGTGTCTGTCCCTGCAAAGCACAGGAGCTGAGCGCCTACTATGTGCCCAGGGAAGATCTAGACTTTTCTTCAGGTTATTGGAAGACAAGCCGGGCAGGCCCAGCGCCCAGTGGCTGACAGCTGTGCCGTCAGGAGGACGAGGAGGTCACGTCCTTGGACAGGAGCCCAGCCTTGAGCTGGGCCCGCAAGGACAAGCCGCGCGGCCAGGCCGAGGAGCAGCGAAGGTCACGCCCGGGAGAGCTCAGGAGGCTGCCTCCCTCGGAGATGCCGGGGTTGCAGAGGCACCAGACCCGCCAGGACCTGCCACACCTGACGCCCGGCACCCGTCCAGGCTGACGGCCTCTGAGTTTCTCGTGGGCCTGAGTACTGCTCCGAGTCCTCTGGCGACACTCAGAGGGGTGAGACCACCATCTCCGCTGTATAACTCCCTGAGGAGAAGCGCTCGAGCTTATGGCACAACTGAAAACCAGCGTCCAGCTGCAGGCCGCATGGAAGCCGCACAGCCAGGTGCCACGCTGCAAGGGAGGGCTCCCTGGAGGAGGTGGGGAGGGAGCCAGATTGGCAGAGCAGCAGGGAGGACGTTTCAGACAGGCCTTGGCCAGCGCCCCGAGGCCAGCTGGGGAGGGGCCGTGAGGCGCAGGGGTGGAGCGTGGGGGCCAGAACACCCCCGGGTCCGGGAAGAGTGGCTCGCTGAAGGCTCTTGAGCAACGCTTGCAAACTTAGGGTGCAATTCCTCGCCTGCGTGTAGCATTTTCCAATATTCAGGTCACTCCGCGTACATTATTTCACGGGATTCTCACAGCCACCCCGTGAGGAGCAAAGCGATCACTGCTTTTCGTCGCGGAGGAGACAGATGGGAGGCGTTTAAATGACCCGCCCAAAATCACACACCTAGGGGAGGGACCCAAACCAGAGTCCCCCCCACTGCTCCATGGAAGGGGACACAGAAGCACGAGGGGGCATGGCTTTTGAAATCAGACACATCCGGGTTCCAATGCCCGCTCAGCCAGTTACTCTTAAGCTGTGTGGCCTGGGTCAGGTTATGACCCTCTCTGAGCCTCAGTTTCTCCTTTTTAAAATAAGAATACCTCAGAGAGAGGCAGGTATGTTGTGAGGCTCCTGGCCCAGCAGAGATGTCTCACAAATAGGACTTTTCTACCTCGTTTTCTCCCGACCCCAGTAGGTCCTGAGCAAGCCAAGCCGCTGCCCGCCCCGCTGTCTCTCACTGGTGCCCATGAAGCTCCGGAGGGAAGATGCACCATCCCGGCCACACAGCGTGGGCCCGGCCAGGCTGAGGCCCCACCCCAGCCACGCGAGGGGTGCACCAGCGGGGCGGGGAGGGGGCGGGGGAGGGCGCTCAGCCAAGCAGCAGGTCCCCTCGGAACAGGCTGCCGTGGGGAGAAGGGCTGGGCCCCAGACACTGGCGGCCTGTGATGCCGGGCGGCACACGGCACTCTTTCTGGAGAGAGCAGGCCCAGTTTGCTTTTTATTTATTTTTTAAACAAACAGGATTTACAAGAACAGCCCAACGAGCAACAGCTTAGAAATCTCACCCTGACTTGTGGTTTGGAATAAACACCAGTTCTGATCCTAGACAAGCTCTTGAATCTTTGCGGAACATTTTCATATGCACCATGGACTTGATCCTCAGGCCGCTGACCGGGAGACAGGCCGGCTGTACTGTTCCCTCTGAGCAGATGGAAAATCCAGGGCTTAAGGTGGGGATGAGGGTCCCCCAGGGCTTAAGGTGGGGGTGAGGGCTCCCCAGGGCTTAAGGTGGGGATGAGGATCCCCCAGGGCTTAAGGTGGGGGTGAGGGCTCCCCAGGGCTTGAGGTGGGGGTGAGGGCTCCCCAGGGCTTAAGGTGGGGGTGAGGGTCCCCCAGGGCTTAAGGTGGGGGTGAGGGTCCTCCGGGCTTAAGGTGGGGATGAGGGTCCTCAGAGCTTAAGGTGGGGGTGAGGGTCCTCAGGGCTTACGGTGGGGCTGAGGATCCCCCAGGGCTGAAGGTGGGGGTGAGGGTCCCCTAGGGCTTAAGGTGGGGGTGAGGGCCCAGGCGCCCAGCTCCTGCCCCTGGGCACTCCCCGCGCACATCCAGCCATTCAGAGGCTGGGCTCTGACGTCTGAAACCCTCCGTCCCCTGGGCTACTGAGCCATCAGAGCCGCCCGTGCATGGCTCATACAACTGGTGGGTCCCCATGGGGTGGGGTAGCCGTTTTTGAGAAGTTGCAGGAACCCGGGCGCACCCTGCCTATGTGCTGAACTCGACAGGGTCCCTCAGCCACCACCTTCCGTGTGGCCTGGTCGCCTAGCCCTCGTGCAGGCTCGGTGAGCTCCTGGCGCTGTGACCAGATTGTCTGCCCCACCCCAAGGTCCTTGGTTGAAGTCCCACCCCCTGGACTTCAGAACGCAACTGTGGAGACGAAGCCTTTAAAGAGACGACGTTAAAGGGAGACTTAGTGTGGTCCCTGATCCTACCTGACCGGCATCCTTGTAAGAGAGGAGATTAGGGCAGTGGCAAGCACAGAGGGCGGAAACATGAAGATGCAGCTAGAGGGCAGCCGGCTGCCGGCCGGGCAGAGGGCCCAAGACCGCCCCACCAGCGCCTGCTTCTGCCCGAGGCTGCCTGCTCAGACATCACCTCACTTCACTGCTCATGAGGGCTTAAGGGGACTGGGGGGGGTAGGGGGGGACGGCCAGGGGACATTCCCGGTTTCCCAAGGTTCCTGGTGAAGACGCGCTGGGCCAGTGGAAGCCCAGGCCCTCGGTCCCCCCTGTCGCACCCAGGCTCCTCGCAGCTTTGAAAGGCCAGGGGGTTAGGACTGCCCGCCACTCTCTCCGAGGTTAGCAGGTCCTCCCAGGAGCACCGTCACCCCTAACCCCTCACTGGGATCCGAGTAAGCCCTGTGCTGTGGAGAAAAAGAACGGTTACGAAGTCCTCACCCTATCTCTAGTGGGCTTTCCGAGGCGAGGACTCTGACACGCGACACTGCTCACGGCTCAGAGCACAGGGCGCTGACGATGCACGAAGGCGCCTGGAGAAGGGTCGCTGCTTGGGGCGGCAGCCGCCCTTCTGTCCTCAGCCCAGTGTGCTGAGCGCAGGCTGCCGGAGGGGTCCCCCCGCCCAGTCTCCGCTGCTGTTGCTGTTGACCCTCACCTGCGGATATATTTCCATTGGTGCTTAGAGACAGTGAAAGGGAGGGGGAGGGGGGGACAGGGACAAGCATCGATGTGAGAGACACATCAATTGTTTGCCTCCCACAGGCTCCCTGACTGAGGCCGGGGACTGAGCCTGCAACTGAGGTACATGCCCTTGACCGGCATCAAAACCGGGACCCTTCAGTCCAGGGGCCGACACTCTGTCCACACCCGCTAGGGCTCAATCTCTGTTTGCAATGGGACGTATTTATAGCCTCTTCCTCGTGGGCACCAGTTCACGGGGCATTTCCATAGGCTGGCTATGGCAGCAGAGTGGCCAGACACAGGGTGGCCTGGTTGCCCGCGGGGCCCTGACCACCCTGGCCACTGGGTGGCCGCTACGCTCTCAGGAGAATCCGCTCTGCCACGGGGTCTGGTTCCGGGTCCCGGAGGGGATCTGTCACTTCTGGGAGGGACCAAGGGCATCGGGGGCTTAAGAGGTTTAGCGAGGCCGCGAGAAACCTTCCCTGGAAACCTCTGATTTAATTCTGTTGGACAAGTATTGTTGCATAGCTAACACACGCCAGGCGCAGATTCGTGGCGGGAGACACTATTCTTAGCAGAATTATTGAACACAATCGTCGGAGCTGGAAAGCTCTCAGCGACGGTGTGGTCTGACTTCCTCCCGTTAGAGACGAGGAGCCTGGGCCCAGACAGGCAAGCGGCTCGCCAAGGCCAGACCACCGGCTCTTGGCAGGCGGGGACCAGGGCCTCGCTGACGCCTCGCCCATGGCTCCAACGTCCCAGGCAGCAGGCAGGCCCTGTGAGGGCACCGTGTCCAAGTTGGTTCACCGCATTGTGAAAACCATGTGTGCATCTGGAGAGGATCCACACAGAAACAACCAGAATTGACAAGGGATGGAAAATAGATTTTTCAATTAAGTAGCAAAGATTCCAGCTGGACACGAAAAAGCACTTTCTAGCCGCCAGGGTGATAACACATCAAAGCGGGCGCATCCACCGAGGCTCGCAGAGACGTTCTCGGGAGGACAGGAGACGGGCACCCCTGGAATCGCTGGGGGGCCACCTGTCCAACCAGGAGGCTGCAAATCGCCCCCTCACTCACCCCGTTAGGATTCAGTTACAATTCCAGGGCCTTCGACGAGACTGGCCAACTGCTGTTCCCCAGCCTTCAGCATCGCTGATCCTATAATTTGCTTGAAATTTCCTCTTAAAACCACTTCTTGGCCCTCACGTTTTTTTAATTTTAAAAAGCCTCCATATGAAATGCCTTTGTAAGGGGCCAGAACAACATGGGGAATGTCTGAGTCTTTTTCTTTCTTCGTTTATTTTTGCCAGAGGTGACATGCTGAGGGAGTGGTCTTGGCAGCGACCGCAGGCCCCGGCAAGCGGAAGGCCAAGGGCAGGGCAAAGTCGGTTGAGACGCCCTGGATCTGGATGGGCAGGTCCTGGAGGTCACGGCGGCATTACCAGGCACGGCAAACGCTGGCCTGAGGGCAAAAGACCACTTGCTCCCTGTCCCTTTTACAGAATCTAACTAGAGGCCACCTGAAGTGGGGACACGAGCCAGAATGAGGACAGAGGCTGGAGACAGCGGGTCAGAGATGCCGGCAGACTTTGAAAGGGGGGTCACTGTTCACCTCCCCTCGTCCCTGAGGCCTCAGTCACACCCCTGCGTGGTCCTGGTACGTTCAGAAAGAGTAACGAGATGGGATGTCTTTCCAAATATCCATTCAACAGGCAGCTCCGCAGTGTCCTGACATAAACGTCAGCCACCCAGCCCTGCTCCCCTGCTCCTCTGGGCCCAGCTCAGTGTCCCCTTCACCCTGAGGCTGAGCACGGACAGACGGCCTCTGCCGGCCCACCTACCTCCCACGGAGCTGCTCCCCTCGCACCGGCTCCAGCCCCAGCCTGACCCCAGCCTGCAACTCCTGCTCCGCTCAGAACGAACCCCCACAGCTGCCAATCAAACCCAAGAGCGCGTCCCTGAAGCTCAGCAGAGGTCACCCTCTGTAGGAATCCGGTCGGCTGGACAAAAACTGGGATGTTTCCATGACTGGCCGCAGGCGTACAACGCAGCGCTTAGCTGGTGACTAGATGTCAGAGGGTGACGCGGGCGTGGGTGCCTGGATGTGCCCTCGGGACAAAAAGGGTTGTGGTGCGGGACGCTCGGGCCCAGGCGGAGAGTCCTGTGAAAAATGTTTCTCCGGTAGATGCCTGTCACCAGCCAGGCTTCGTGGCGAGAGTTTCCACTAACAAACAAGTCCAGGGTGTGCGTGGGGTCAGAGGAGCAGCGGGCCCCAGCGTGCGGGCCGCCGGGCGCATGGACAAGGAGCCCGCGTTCGCCCACCTGGCCCCGCAGTGCAGTCCCACGCCCGAGGAGCGGGTACAGAACCATCAGCGCCCGCCTTCCCGGGAAACCCACTTCTGAAAGGGACTTTGGAGACTTACGTTTTGAATTTTGCTTTAAATTTATAGCAAAACCACAATGAAGAGAAGCAGCTTGACGTGGCATCAAGACAAGACGGGGTTGGATGAGAACTGCCCTGAACCCCCCTAACCAGCCCCCCCTGCACAGCGGGAGCCTCGGGCGGTGGGAGCGACCCCTGTCCGAGCCGCTCCCAGGCTGGTGTAATTGGCCTGCAATGGGGCCCAGGCATCCGCATTTCTCTAATGTCCCCAAGTGATTTAATGTGGGACCAGGTCAGAGCCACTGCAGGGGGTGACCCGGGTGCCGCTTCCCCAGCTCCAGCCTTGGGGGCTCTGGCCCGGCCTGGGGGGGTCTGCTATCAGGAGGTAATAGATTTGTTGGAGGAAAATCAACAGCCCAGAGGCACATGCAAACTCGGCCTCTACCAGGGCCGCCCTTTCTTTTTAATGAATATACCTGCCAGGTGAGCAGGAACATCTAAAGCAGCTTTGGCACAGGCTCCTCGGCGTGCCATGCCTCTGACATTCTTCTCGGGCCTGAGACGGGTCCAGTCCCCCCTCTCCCCCCACCCCCCTCCCCCCACACACAAAGCCCAGCCTCAGTGCAGGGGCGTCTGCCAGACGTGGAAGCGGGTTTTCAGTTGTCAAGGCCTCTGGGCTCCACTCCCTCCTTCCCCGCTTCCCCAGGCATCTGGGCTGCGGCCGGTGTGTTGCCCCAGTTGGCCTCACAGGCCGTTTCCTATTTCCGCCCACATCGGTGGCCGGGGGCCGCACACACCCAGCGTCTCCTGTGCGGGCTGCACCGCTGCGGGGAAGCCCGAGACGAAGCCCGCAGGGCTGGAGGGTCCCGGCGGGGCTATGTCAGGGGTCGGAGTCCTCTCAGCCCAGCAGGTCACCCACTGTTCCAGCCAGGGAGTCATCCGGAAGCCACACCAGCCAGTCCCTCATTCCCAGCGTGGAGAACAAACCAAAGGGAGAGAAAAATCCAAGGAAGCACAAATTCACGCCAGATTCAACAAGCAGGTCGTTAAATAGACGTCCTGGGCCAAACCACACTTCTGGACACTGACAACCTGCCAATTAAAACCAAGACAAAGGTCGCCGTGTCCAGCTGCTCTGGCCAGCGGAGCCCAGGTTTGTCATCGATTGTCCAGTTAATGGCTCCAACCTGCCCTCCGATGCCGGAGACACAGCTTCTCTGTATGGAAAGGTGCAAACACACTCCCCCCGCCCCCCAACCCCACCCCACCCCCCAGGCTGAGCAACGCAGGAAGCCACGCTGGCAGCGAGTTGGAGGTTGGCTCAGGGGCAGGCTGGCGGCGTAAGCTTTATGGCCTAGAGAACCGTTTCCACTGGCTCCAACTTTTAAAACTCCAGTTTCCACAGAGATTTCCTGAGTGCGAGGGAGCAAGGAGGCCCACCCGCGTCTTTATTTGGGATTCGCCTGGAGTTGCTGCTTGCCCCCACCCTCCCCGTTTAAAAAAATCCTCTCATTATTATTCGGATTTAACGGGTTTGAGGAGTAGAAACAAGATAAGACAGAGGCAGGCGCCCGGGGAAAGGTCGGGACAGGTTTAAACACGTCCCACTCAGCGGGCCAGCCAGTGTCCCTGCGCCTATGCCAGGTGTCACCCACTGTCCTGGCCCCGGCCCCACCCTTCCCTGCCCAGGGAAAATGCCCAAAGGGATATTCAACTCCCCGCAGCACCCCACAGCACCCCACAGCACCCCATAACACCCGACAACAACCCGCAGCACCCCACAGCACCTCCCAGCACCCCACAGCACCCCACAGCACCCCACAACATCATGCAGCACCCCACAACACACCACAGCACCCCATAGCACCCACAACACCCCACAGCACCCCACAACACCCCACAGCATCCCACAGCACCCCATAGCACCCCACAACACCCCACAACACCCCGCAGCACCCCACAACACACCACAGCACCCCATAGCACCCACAACACCCCACAGCACCCCACAGCACCCCACAGCACCCCACAGCACCCATAGCACCCCACAACACCCCACAACACCCCACAACACCCCACAGCACCCCACAGCACCCCACAACACACCACAGCACCCCACAGCACCCCACAACACCCCACAGCACAGGATGTCCTGCCCTAGAGATGCGGAGGTCAGGAGCCCGGGTCCCGTGGGGAACACGGGCGGGATGCATAGCTGGATCAGAGGGCCGCGTGGCCCCAGCACGGTGCTCTGGGCGCTGTCGCGGTGCCGCTCGCTGGAGCCACGCGTGGGCACTCATGTAGGACCGCCTCTCTCACAGCCGGACCGTGAGCAGGCTCTGCACCCCCCGCCTCACTGTCTCCCTCTGGGGAGCTGGCAGAGTCCACTGACGTGCAGGCGAGTGTGGGGCCAGGGCAGTGCGCAGGCTGAAACCCGGAGCTCGAGCCTCCGCCGCGGTCACCTGGAACGACGCCGCGTGAGAAGCAGACTCTGTCCCTCCCATGGAAACTTCCGGAGCCTTATTTTGTGGATTGGCTTGATTTTTCACTGAGCCATTTCCGCACCTGAAATAGTTCACCAGAGCAGGGGTGCAGCAGGGAGCGGAGGCCTCGGGCGGAGCCAGCAAGGACACGAACCCGCAGGACCCCTGCCTTCGGGCGCACGTCTCCTCTCCGTGCTGGCGAGGGCAGGACCGGGGCTCTGCCAAGCAGCCAAGCTGAAGGTATTTTCAAAGCAACGCCGTTTGTCACTTTCAGATACAAGCTAACAGTGGCACTGGGTAAAGGGGCAATGCCGGTTTTTGGAGGGAGTTACATTGAACTTGTGGTTGGCACGTCAGTTCTTCGTACAGGAGAGCCTCCCACACGTCAGGGTGGACTGAGAAAGGTTACGGCTTTTTAGAAACATTCCTGGTGGCACACCCGAGCCCCTGGAGTCATTTCTGCCCAGACCGAACAAGCATGCCGCCCGCGCCGGCCAGGGAGCCCCTGCCTGCTGGTGAGATGGGACGGTGAGAGCACCTTCCTAAAGGACGGAGATGGAAAGACACGCCGCTCAGTGAGCCCTTGGCTGGGAGGAGACGCCCGGTCAAGGTCAGCTGCCGTGCTGGCTGTGGCTTTGTAGCTGCTGCCAATCATCATTCAGCAGACTGTGCCCCCACCTGGACTAGACACAGGGTCTTCAAAGAAGATACACCAGAGGTCCAGTCCCTCAAGACACCCAAAGGCTCCAGGGACGACGGACGTGTAAGCCTTCTCATACCAAGTGGCAACTTCTCCACCCGAGTCTGGCCAAAGTGCCACAGGCACCCAGCGGGGACCAAGGACGGCTTCAGAGAGGAGGCGATCTTTTGGGTGGGTTCTAGGCATGAGGAGCGGTGTGCCAGGCCCAGGGAAAGGGTAGGCTGAGCTGATGAAAAAGGTTGGCTGAACTGTGCTCCTCCCAGGACCCACATGGTGAAGCACGAGGTCCCTGTGTGATGGTCCTGTCAGCCCCTGACTAACAACAGGGAAACGTTCTGAGAGACGTGTTGTTAGATGATTTTGTTGTTGTGCCAGCATCATAGAGTGCACTCACACACACCTGGAGTGCAGCCGACTACACACGCAGATGACACAGCTGATGACACACCCGAGCCGACTACACACAGCACAGCCAGCCGCTCAGACGCAGGGGTTGACCTCAACAAACATGCCCACAGCCATCACCAGAGCACAGGACCCGGTGGCCCTCAGAGCCATGAAGCAAAGAAAACAGAGTTGGGAAACCAGGGGGATGAGCCTGACCACAGTGAGTTGAAACGGGAGCACAGGAGACCGGCTGAAGAACATTCTGGAGGGACAAGCCAACACCCACAGCTGGACCTGACATACTCTCACAGTCCGTCTGCTGGGGACATGGGTCTGTTTCGATGGACAGGAGCCAGTGGCACAGACACTGTCACCCGGGTCACCTCACCATTAGTGGCATGTCTTGCAAACTGCCATGAAACAGGGAACAACTAACAGGTTTCAAACTCGGACTCACCAAGCTAAGCCTCAATCTCGGGCTGAGGACACCAGTGCCTCACAAAGGGCTTGTCACTAAGAACAGCGATGCACAGATGTCTTCTCACTCACATGCGTGCCTTTCCTATTTGTGTAAACTGGAAGAGAGCGGAGTCTCTTCCTGCCTGGCCCTCTCTCACTCATTGGTCTTCCAATGTGTTTCCTGACTTAAAAAGAGCATGTGGTCTGGGAATGCACACACACTGAGGGTTGCCCTGAGAGTGTGGCACATGACATTCAGGACATCGTCGTCATGGAAAATGGTTGGAAACCACTGCAACAGCCAAGCGAGCCCCGTGGAGATAACACGGGATAGGACTCGCTGTGGAAGGCCTGTTATGTGTTTCAGAGAACCTGGGGAGGGTACCAAGACCCCAGGACTCTGCTCAAAATGACAAAGGGTAGCCCTGGCCAGTGTTGCTCAGTGTGTTGGGCATTGTCCTGTGCATCGGAAGGCTGCCGGTTCGATTCCTGGTCAGGGCACATGCCTGGGTTGCAGGCTCAGTCTCTGATGGGGGGTATGCAGGAGGCAGCCAATCAATATTTCTCTCTCCCTCTCCCTTCCTCTCTCTCTAAAAATCAATTTAGCCGAAACCGGTTTGGCTCAGTGGATAGAGCGTCGGCCTGCAGACCGATAGGTCCCAGGTTCGATTCCAGTCAAGGGCATGTACCCGGGTTGCGGGCACATCCCCAATGGGAGATGTGCAGGAGGCAGCTGATCAATGTTTCTCTCTCATCGATGTTTCTAACTCTCTATCTCTCTCCCTTCCTCTCTGTAAAAAATCAATAAAATATAAAAAAAAATAAAAAATAAAAAAAATCAATTTAAATATTTTTTAATTCTACAAAAAATAATAATAAATGATGAAGTGTAGAATTCAGCTAATTCTCGACAGTCTTCCATCACCCTGAGCTAAAGTCCCATCTTGATGTTGATCATAGGTTTTTCTCCCTAAAAGAGCTCAAATTCATAATTTGGCTTCCCTAGTTGGGAGTTTTTATAACAGTAGTGGTCAGGTGTTGATTGCCAAAATAGAGAGCTATTTAACCCAATTCTTTTTAAATGACTCCTTTGTGATTTATGTATTAACAACTTGTGGTGACCTCTCCTCCTGGAGTGCACACCCTGTATCGCCTCCTCCGCACAGCCTGAGGGCTTCTTGGGGAGGTAATAAAATACAGCCTAGCCACGTGTGTGACTGCCCACTCTGGGCCATAAAAGATACTCCTGCTCGGCCTTGCCTTCTTGGATCTTGTTCTCGGAGAAGCTAGCTGATATTCTGAGAGGCCGTTCCAACAACCCTATGGAGGGTTGACTTGACAAGAAACTGAGGCACCAACCTTCCAGCCAGGAGAGGCGCCTTCCAGAAGCAGATCCTCCGGCCGTCACACCCTCGGGTGAAGGATGAAGACCAGAGGACATCCTGAGCCAGAGCCGCTCAGCCAGTCCATCCGCGGTGCCCATCACTGATGTCTATTCTTATTTTAAGCTGCTCTGTCTTAAAGACCAGGCCATCCAGGGGGCACTTTCCAAGGCACTTTTCAAGGTGCTGTGTTGCAATAGATACAAAATTATAACTGAGGTGCTAATTACACATTGTTTTGATCACTCATTCACACCAGATACTCAAGGTTCCTTCTTTTCCAAAACTTAAAAAATATTTAATAAAGACTTGTTGCTAATTTCCCATAAGTAGCCCAAATGAGTTTCGGGTCTTATTGTACATACTAGGGGCCCGGTGCACGAAATTCGTGCACTGGGTGTGTGGGCGGGGGAGTGTCCCTCAGCCCAGTCTGCCCCCTCTCACATACTGGGAGCCCTCAGGCATTGACCCCCATCACCCTCCAATCGCAGGATCGGCTCCTTGCCCAGGCCTGACGCCTCAGACAGAGGCGTCAGGCCTGGGCAAGGGGACCATCATATCCCCCCAATCCCTGGCTCCACCCCCCACCCAGGCCTGATGCCTCGGCCAGAGGAGTTGACCCTCATCACCCTCCGATCACCAATCACCGGATCGGCCCCTTGACCAGGCCTGAGGCCTCCGGCAGAGGTGTCAGGCCTGGGCAGGGGACCCCCAGCTCCCCGTGGTTGCAGGCTCCGCCCCTGCCCAGGCCTAACGCCTCTGGCCTAGGCGTCCGGCCCGGGCAGCGGGGACCCACAGCTGCAGTGGCCCCGCGATTGTGGGCTTCGCTTTAGGCCCAAGCAAGGGACCCCTAGCTCCCCGGACTGCCAGCTTCGACCATGTCCAGCTCCCATCGCTGGCTCCACTCCTACTTCCTGCTATCACTGGCCAGGGCGGAAAAGGCACCTGATTCTCCGATCATGGCTGGGGGGCAGGGCAAAGGCGGCCCCAGGGCCACCTTTGCCCTGCCCCCCACCTCTTAGCTCCCCCCTGGGTTTCCGATCACTGTCAGTGGCAGGGGGCTTCTTCCTGCTTTTCCTTTCGCCTCCCTGCATTGTGCCTACATATGCAAATTAGCCGCCATCTTGTTGGCAGTTAACTGCCAATCTTAGTTGGCAGTTAACTGCCAATCTTAGTTGGCAGTTAATTTGCATATAGCCCTGATTAGCCAATGAAAAGGGTATCATCGTACGCCAATTACCATTTTTCTCTTTTATTAGATAGGATGTGAATACTAGTGACCTGGTGCATGGGTTCGTGTACATTGAAAGGAAATTAATTAGAAGGTGGCCAGTGGGGCAGGACTGAGTGAGACAGGCCAGACACACCTGGAGCCAACCTCCCGCCATCCCTCCCTGGCTGGCTGCATCTGGGGTGGCGCCGTGGCTCAAAGGGCATCTGCAGAGTGAGCGAGTCCCTCTGGCAGGTGGGGTCCCTCGGCCTGGCCTGTGGGGATTGGGCCGAAACAGGCTCTCTGACATCCCCAGGGGGTCCCACAGTGCGAGAGGGCACTCTGCAAAGTTGCTGTCGTACAGGGTGTGGAACGCAAACGCGAGTGAGCAGTAACCAGATTCGGGGCTGACAGTGCCCCAGCAACAACATTGCCCAGGGCCAAAGGTGGAATCATGCAGCCCCATGAGGAATCGGATTCCCTCCTCTCTGGTGTGTCACCTGAGAACTGCCACTGCCAAGTCAGTGCAGCTTGGCAGCTCTTGCATTGAGCATCTGCCCCCTGGTGGTCAGTGCATGTCATAGTGACCAGTCGGACAGAGGGAGAGACACTTAGCATATTAGCCTTTTATATATATACTAGAGGCCCGGTGCACAAAAATTTGTGCACTGGCCGGGGGGGGGGGGGGGGCCTCAGTCCAGCTTGCCCCCTATCACATACTGGGAGCCCTAGGGGATGTCCTACTACCTGCTCCCTGCTCCCCTTGGGGAGTGGGCCTAAGCCACAGTCTGGCCTCCCTTTGTGGGAGTCAACCAGGCTGATCAGGGGAAGGTCGCAGCCCCATCACCGCACTGTTGCAGCCACTGCCAGTCATGGTAGCCACCAAGATGTTTTCATCAACATGGACTCCAGTCCCTTTACCATGAAAAAATCCATCCATCCATCCTTCCATCCTTCCATCTTCCTTCCTTTCTTCCTTCCTTCCTTCCTTCCTTCCTTCCTTCCTTCCTTCCTTCCTTCCTTCTTTCCTTCTTTCCTTCCTTCCTTCCTTCCTTCCTTCGTTCCTTCTTCCTTCTCCTCACCTGAGGATATGTTTCCATTGATTTTTAGAGAATGTGGAGGGGAAAGGGAAAGACAGAGAGAAACATCAAAGTGAGAGGAACACTTTGATTGGTTGCCTCCTGCATGAGCCCTGACCTGGGCCCCGGCCAGGGAGGAACCTGCAACCTAGGTACATGCCCTTGGTCAGAATTGAACCCAGAATCTGCATTGGGCAGGCCGAGGTATTACCCACTGAGCCAAACCAGCTAGGGCAGGATATGACATTTCTTAACCCTCCAGCAGCAGACCTTCCTTTTTTTCTCCAGGAGTGTAGTAAAAAAACCCTAGATCACCTATTTGGACTCTCATTACCCAAGTTACTAAGAATATTACCAGTGACCACAGGGAGCTTAGCCAATCAGCAGTCAGAAAAGGTGTTTCCTCTGTAGTTCACACCAATTGCCAGTATGGCCACTGCCGGGCCTAAAGCCTCTGGCGAGTTATTAGCCCTGGGCCGGGTCACCCCCAGCTCCCCGCCGCTGCCACCATCAACGATCGCTGGCTGGCTCCTCCTTGGCCCAAGCTTAAAGCCTCAGGCTGAGGTGTTAGGCCTGGGCCGCCATCAGTGATCGCTGGCTCAATGATCGCTGGCTGGCTCCTCCCCGGCCCAAACCTAAAGCCTCAGGCCGAGGTTTTAGGCCTGGGCTGGGGCACCCCCAGCTCCCCACAGCAGCTGCTACCGCCATCAATGATCCCTGGCTGGCTCCTCCCCGGCCCAAGCCTAAAGCCTCTGGTTGAGGTGTTAGGCCTGGGCCTGGGCCGGCGCCCCCCGCCCCCCCAGCTCCCTGCCGCTGATCGCTGGCTGGCTCCACTCCAGCCCTGGCCTAAAGCCTCAGGCCGAGGCTTTAGACCTGGACCGGGGCACCCCAGCTCCCCACCACCATCACTGACCGGCTCCGCCCCGGTTCCCTACCAAAGCCGCCATGAGGATCGCTTGCTGGCTCCATCCCGGTCCAAGCCTAAAGCCTCTGGCTGAGGTGTTAGGCCTGGGCCTGGGCTCCTCCCCCCATGCTCCCCACCTTTGCTGCCATCAACAATCGCTGGCTGGCTCCTCCCTGGCCCAAGCCTAAAGCCTCTGGCTGAGGTGTTAGGCCTGGGCCGGACCCCCTCCCCCCATGCTCCCCGCCATCAAGATCGCTGGCTGGCTCCTCCTCGGCCCTGGGCACCCCCAGCTCCCCACCGCCACCTCTGCCATCAATGATCGCTGGCTGGCTCCGCCCCAGTCCAAGCCAAAAGCCTCTGGCTGAGGTGTTAGGCCTGGGCGGACCCTCCCCATGCTCCCCACCTTCAACAATCGCTGGCTGGCTCCTCCCCGGCCCAAGCCAAAAGCCTCTGGCCAAGGCTTTAGGCCTGGACTGGGACACCCCCAGATCCCCTCCTCCACCACCGATTGCTGGCTGGCTCCGCCCCGGTTCCCCGTCAAAGCCGCCATCAATGATCGCTGGCTGGCTCCGCCCCAGTCCAAGCCTAAAGCCTCTGGCTGAGGCGTTAGGCCTGGGCCGGACCCCCCCATGCTCCCCACCATCAACGATCTCTGGCTGGCTCCTCCCTGACCCAGGCCTAACGCCTCAGGCTGAGGGTTTAGGCCTGGGCCGGGGCACCCCCAGCTCCCTGCAGCCGCCGCCATCAACAATCACTGGCTGGCTCCTCCCCGGCCCAAGCCTAAAGCCTCTGGCCAAGGCTTTAGTCCTGGACTGGGGCACCCCCAGCTCCCCGCCACCACGGATCGCTGGCTGGCTCCGCCCCGGTTCCCTGCTGCAACTGCCATCAAGGATCCCTGGCTGGCTGGACCGGCCCAAGCCTAAAGCCTCTGGCGGAGGCTTTAGGCTTGGGCCCGAGCACCCCCAGCTTCCGGCCGCTGCCGCCATCAAGCATAGCTGGCTGGCTCTGCCTGGTTCCCCTCCGCTGCCGCCATCAATGATTGCTGGATGGCTCAGCCCAGGCCCCAGCCTAAAGCCTCAGTCTGAGGCTTGGGGCTGACATATGCAAATTAGCCGCCATCTTGGCTGTTGACTAATTTGCATATCTCGCTGATTAGCCAATGAAAAGGGTAGCGGTCATATGCCAATTACCATGTTTCTGTTTTATTAGATAGGACTAGAGGCTTGATGCATGAAACCATGCAAGAGTAGGCCTTCCTTCCCCCAGCTGCCGGCACCAGCTTCCCTCTGGCACCCGGGACCCGGGCTTCCCTCGCAGCCCTGGCTTCTTCCAGAAGGTCATCTGGAAGGACATCCGGAAGGATGTCTGGTTTAATTAGCATATTGCACTTTTATTATTATAGATAGATGTTTCTTTTTGTTGTTGTTAATCCTCATCTGAGGATAGTTTTTCCATTGATTTTTAGACAGAGTGGAAAGGAGGAAGGGGGAGAGAGAGAGAGAAACATAGATGTGAGAGAGACATCAATTAGTTGCCTTCCACACCTGCCCCAATATGGGGCCAGAGAACCTGCAACCCAGATATGTGCCCTTGGCCATGAATCAAACCCCCTACCCTTCAATGTGTGAGCAGCACCAGCCAGGGCTAAATATATTTCTTGTTTTGATCAACTGGTAACATTATTTATTTGGTAACATTATTAGAGTCTGTTCTCTATTGATGGCCCCTCAGAAACAAATCATCCCAAATATGGCCCATGGTATGTTTTTGTATATTTTACAATGAGGTCTAGGCTATTATTGGGGACATGGCTTAATAAGTTATTTGTGCTGATTTAAAAAGCCACAGAGTGGCTTATCTTTGATAAGACAAACAAAAATTTATCTTATCAAAAGAATGTATTTTCCTCCCAGGGGTTTGGCAAAAAGAGTTTATGGTACCAGGAGAGAGTGGGCAGAGGTGACCTGAGAATTGCGGCCACCGCTAAAATAGATGGAAAGGGTTCAGAACGATTCTGCCTGTTTAGCAAAAACCCTAAAACCCAAACAATTCTCTCTCGCCACAGGAAAGGTGAGGAGCAGAAGCATCAGCAAAAGAAAATGGTTCTGCTCGGCCGATGCATGAGCCGGAAAGGCCGCAGGCTGCATTTGCTGGGCCTCCGTGACTTCGTCGGGTCTGTGTGTTCCGAGAACACATCTCGCGGCCACATCTGGGAACCAACAAAAAAAAAATATTCCCAAATCAGCATAAACACTGTTTACAGTGTTTCCATCCTGAATTAGATGTTCCCCTTTAATGAGTGCAGATAATCAAGAGCGAGCAATATTTACCAAGTCTTCTCTGTGATTTGTTTTCCTCGAGAAAGAAGTATGCCCGTGACTGCAGAGGGAGCTAAAGCAATCAGGCTCTCAACAGGTAGCCTAAAGGGCTTTAAAACCAGGCCATCCAGGGGGCACCTTCCCAGTCCTGCAGCACAGGTTTCCCCCAAAAGCCATCTCAAATATCTCTACTTCCCATCATCCCCCTCCCAGAGCCTTCCTGCTCCCTGGACTGCAGGGGGGCCCCTCGTGCACCCGATGAGCCCGTGAGGGTTCCATTCCTGTGAACCAGCTCTCAGCGAGTGTCCAGCCCAGAGTGTGGCAACAAATATGTCCAAACTAGAGTGTACAAGGGACCCACTCTGTCATGTGACATTTCACCCTTCTTGTGTGTGTCAGACAATTTCTTCGGATTTCTTCTCTCTGCAAATCCCTGTTTATGGCTCTCATTCTGAAAGTCTATGTTTTACTAAGTTTGGAGCAGCTTAAGGCAAAAAATAGGACAGAAATCTCCACATTTTCACCCAGACTATAAGACTATTACAACCCAAAAAATTACCATGTAGCATTACACCCACTAGGATGTCTATAAAGCAAAAAGCAAGAGAAAGAGAGAGAAAGAAAGAAAGAAAGAAAGAAAGAAAGAAAGAAAGAAAGAAAGAAAGAAAGAAAGAAAACAACAGTGTTGCGAGGATGTGGAGAAATTAGAGAAATTAGAACCCTCATATATTGCTGGCGGGGACATAAAATGGCTCAGTCACTGTGGAAAACAACTTGGTGATTCCTCAAAAAATTAAACATAAAAAGTACCATATGATGCAGCAATTCCATTCCTACTTACATACCCAAAGCATTGAAAACAGGCGCTCAAACAAAAACTTGTACACAAGTGTTCACAGCAGCACAATTCACAACAACTGAAAGAAGGGGATGGTCCAGGTGTCCATCAACTGAGGGATGGTGATACATCGAGGCGGGACCTCTGTGTGCATGGAGTACTATTTGGCCGTCAAAAGGAACAAAATAGTAATACGTGCTACAGCATTGACAACATTAGGCTGAAGGATGGAGCCAGTCACAGAAAACCATCTCTATATATAAAAGCCTAAGGGACCCCCTGGTGGTCAGTGTGCTTCCGTAGCCAACCTCCCTCAGCCTGCCAACCTCCTGTGGTCCCTCTCCCCCAACCCCCCAGCTGGCTGGTCCCAATCAGTCCCTATCAGGACTGAGCAAGGCGGCCCCGAGTGGCCATGATTGCAGGCCAGACTGATGGACCCCACCTGTGCATGAATTCGTGCACTGGGCCTCTAGTGTATTATATTATTTCATTTGCGTGAAATGTCCAGAACAGACAAATCTAGACAGAAAGTAGACGAGTGGTGGCCTAGGGCTTGAGGGATGGAAGGGGGTGGTGATAGCTGAAGGGCAAGGGGTTTCTCTGTGGTGGTGAAATGCTCTCAGATTGACCGGTCCTGGTTGCACATATCGGTGAGTGTACTAAAAACCATTAAATGGCATAGTTTAAGTGTGTGGTATGTTAATAACCTGGTGGGTTGTTTGTTTGTTTTTTCATTAAACCACCATCTAGCCTGTCCTTTCTGTTAGGACATCAGAATTGTCCTGTATCTGTTTGTGGTGGTAGTTACAAGACCCTAAGTGTTAAATGTTAATATCTATAGAACTTTATGCTCCAAAAAAGTGAATTTTAATGAATATAAAATTTTTTATTGATTTTAGAGAGGGAAGGAAGGGGAGAGAGAGAGAGAGAGAGATCGGTTGCCTCCCACACACACCTTGACAGGGGATCAAGCCTAGGTATGTGCCCTGACCAGGAATCAGACCCACAACCTTCTAGTGCAGGGGATGACACTCCAACCCGCTGAGCCACACCGGCCAGGACAAGTGCATGCAAACTTCTTAAAAACCAGCCTGTGCTCAGCTGGAATTATGACCTGAGGTCCCCTGCAGTTGAGGCCAGTGCAGCTAATGAAAACCTCCTGTGTACACAGAGAGACGCTCAGACCCCACGCCGAGCCCAGACCTGGCTCCTTAGGCTGCGCTGCGTTCGGCAGCTGGAACCCAGACAAGCCACGGGTTCTGTCTACACGGCGAGGTTGCAACAGAGCGAGTCTGGGGGCCCTGGTTTCCTTCCAGGTCCCAGGAACCCCTCAGATTGCTCTGAATTTTCCATTTCCCATGCAGATACTACATTTCGGCCCCAAATGTAGAGGACAGGTCATTGCTAACATCCATGACCTCCCGTGGGTGTGGGAGACGCCTCAAATCCTAGCCATCAAATGCTCTGAGCCCCGCTGGTCCCAGCGTTGCCTCTGGGCCTCTGTGACTCTGGCTGGTGAGTGATGAGCCCTGTGGTGGGGACCACGGGCAGGTACCTGAATGCCAGGCTACACAGTCCCAGAGGCCAGAGGCTTCCTGAGCACAGGGACCAGCTGCCGTCTGGGTCTGATGCAGCAGTGCAGCCGGTAAAGCCCAGGATAACCGAGTCTTATACCCAAAAAGTGGTTCCCACAGGGCACAGGTCGCTAGGGAGGCCGCCTAGGATGGATGCAAAACCAATAGGGACTCCGATCCTTCTAACCTTCTGCTGTGCCATCCTGGGCGCACGGAGTCCACACCTGCGGCCCAGGGTGAGCCCTGACACCCCAGACCCCACCTCCAAATTCCAGTGGGAAGGAGAACGGGAGGGAGGGCAAAGGGGGCCTTTTCCAGCTGAATCCCCTGCCCTTAAAGGGCCTTCCTGGGGATCCGCACAAAGGCGCCACTTGGCGTCCCATGACCATGGAGACCAGGCTGAGTGGTGCAGGGGAGCTGGAAATGCAGGTTTGTCTGTTTGTGTTGTTGTTCTAATTAATTGTTGTTGTTGATGGCTGTGATCCAGGAGTTCTGCTGGTCGGGAATAAGGGAGTGAGTGCTGGTCGCCCGTCGCAGCCTCCGCCACCCCGCCTCCCCCTCGGGAGCACGTGTGTCCTTGGAGGACCTCCTGTGATCACGGGTCTGATCGTCTGCAGCCAAGCTGTCCTCCACTTGCATAAACAGCGCTCTCGCATGTGGTGCACAGCACAGAGGCCGTGCTGATAGGCACATCTCCCCGCCCTCCAGCTCCTCCGCCTGCCCCGTGGGGTGCTGCTCCAGGACCAGGGAAGGCAGTCAGATCAGCACCCCTGAAAGGCCGCCACGTGTCACCTCTGAGAGCTGCTTTCTAAGTTTGGGAGAGCTGTGAAGGGTGGGTCTAGGGAGGTCTGGAGAGGCGCCTCCAAGACCCCCCAGGCAGGCATGCGTGGTTGCTATAGTTAGTAGATGCCTGGAGGTCTAGCCGGTCTCCTAACAAGGAAATCCTAACCAGACGCTCATGTGCTCAAACCCAGTTCACCCCGAGAGCTGGGAGAGCAGAGACAGTCCGTCATCCCGCTCGTCACGGTGCCAACAGCAAAGCATGGGGTGGCCAGGGCCGTGCGGGACACGCGTGGAGAGCCACTGTGTGCATGTTTAAGATGAGACAGAAACGAAACAGTGAAGTCAGAGCCGGCACTCCCTGCACTCTCTGCTGGGCTCTGCTTCCTCTAGAGCAGTGGTTCTCAACCTTCTGGCCCTTTAAATACAGTTCCTCATGTTGTGCCCCAACCATAAAATTATTTTCGTTGCCTCTTCATAACTGTAATGTGGCTACTGTTATGAATCATCATGTAAATATCTGACATGCAGGATGGTCTTAGGCGACCCCTGTGAAAGGTTTGTTCGACCCCCAAAGGGTTCGAGACCCACAGGTTGAGAACCGCTGCTCTAGAGCCAGCACTGACGTCACACCTGCATGTGGTTCTCAGGTGCCCAGCAGCCACGCACTGGGATGCCAGCGGTCTGGGCGGCGGGCAGGTCGCCAGCGGGGACCCAGCTGGAAGTTCTCCTCTTTCCACGGAGCCTCGGACTCAACTTCTCCAGGCTCCAGAAGGCGGCCCTGTTGTGACAAAGCCACGCTATCCCGGTTAATGAGGCTAATAAAACTGAGCGATTCATGAGCTCCAACAGCATATGGAACACCAGCAAAACACGGCTCACTGGCATCATCAGGAGATGGCGCGTCCACAGCAGTGAACCTTCTGGAAAATTAGGCCTCGCCTCTTTAGCACCAATATTTCTTCTAAAGATATCAGCCACAGGGGACGGAAATATGTGTCAAAGACGTAATACACTTCTATTGTCTGAAACAGTTACCAAACCCTGCACGCACCGCGTTTTCTAACGTCTCACTATGGACGTGCAATGGAGCACACAGTGGGGCGTCTCCATCAGCAACGTTGCTGGGTCGTCACTGGGATGGTCCATGAGGAGAGTGCTGGTCCCTCGGCGCTGACAGTAAGCTCCTTAGGCGGGACTCGGGGCTTTTGAACCTTAGCCTCTGTCCCCTGCAGCCTCGCCACTCAAGAGGTGGTCCCCAGAAAAGCAAATCACACCGCCTGGGGGTGGGAAGTGCAGGCTCCGTGGCTCCACCCGGCCCTGCTCCGGGAATGACCCTGAATTTTAAGGAGACCCTAAGTGGCTCATGCACAGTGACAGTGGAGAAGTGTCACCCTCCAGCTCTCCTCGCCAGCTGTCCCCAACCAGGCACATCACTGTCACCTGAGGGTCCTGCTAGTCTCCGGGCACGGGCCCTGTGCAGACCCCACAGCAGAATCTCCCAGAGTGACGCCTGAAGTCTGTTTGACCACAGTCTAGTGTGACCCAGTCTTGGGGTGATGCACACCAATGCTAATAGAGCATCCGGCCTACACTTTGCTCATAGGAGGCACTTAATAAGTCTTTTCTTCCAACTTAGATACCTTATTTCAACTCTTCATAGACAGACCAAATCCACCATCGTCTGCAGTGCCTGGAGAGGACTGCCTTAGGTCTGAGCTGTCCTTTCTGTAGGGCAGAGCGTGGTGCTGCACAGGCGGAGCGTGGCCAGGTCCTGTTTCGGGGCTCAGGGCGGACTTCTGCCCGAAGCACCTTAGGGAGGGCTGTCTGCTCCTCCACCTCCTGAGGCTCAGGGAGCTTGAGTTTGTGTCAGTCCTTCCCGTCTAAGAGCTGCAACCCCACGTCTAAGGGTCTAACATAGTGGTAAGACCTCGGCTTTACTGAGTGGAAGAAGCCAGAGGCATTCCCCTTGCTCGTCTGAGCCTCTTCTCTCTCCTTCCATCACCATGAGCGCATGCCTGGGCTGATGGACGGAGCAGCTCCACCGAGCAGCTCCACGGAACAGCCCAAGGGAACAGCTCCACAGAACATCTCCATGGAACAGCTCCAGGGAACAGCCCAAGGGAACAGCTCCACAGAACAGCTCCATGGAACAGCTCCACAGAACATCTCCATGGAACAGCTCCAGGGAACAGCCCACGGGAACAGCTCCATGGAACAGCTCCACAGAACATCTCCATGGAACAGCTCCACAGAACATCTCCATGGAACAGCTCCAGGGAACAGCCCAAGGGAACAGCTCCAGGGAACAGCTCCAGGGAACAGCCCAAGGGAACAGCTCCACAGAACAGCTCCACGGAACAGCTCCACAGAACATCTCCATGGAACAGCTCCAGGGAACAGCCCACGGGAACAGCTCCATGGAACAGCTCCACAGAACATCTCCATGGAACAGCTCCACGGAACAGCTCCACGGAACAGCTCCACAGAACAGCTCCACAGAACAGCTCCACGGAACAGCTCCACGGAACAGCTCCACAGAACAGCTCCACAGAACAGCTCCACAGAACAGCTCCACAGAGCAGCTCCATGGAACAGCCCAAGGGAACAGCTCCATGGAACAGCCCCATGAGACAGCTCCACGGAACAGCTCAAGGAAGCAGCTCCATGGAACACAGGAGACAGGCATCGGGCTGAGACCACCCTAGAGCAGCTGACAGCCAGCCGAGCTCCTGCTATAAGAGCAAGCCCAGCCAAGCCCAGCAGAGCCACCTTGCAGACCCTCAGAACAATAAACACTATTGTTTGTTTATGCCACTGAGATTTCACGGTCATTTGTCACACGGCATCATTGTGACAACAGATAAGCAGTAGAGTTTGTAGGATTGGCCCCACAAATTGTAAAACACTACACAATTGTACACTAGTGAAGGTCAGGGAGATTGAACATGTATAGTAATATAGTAATACTAGAGACCTGGTGCACAAAATTCGTGTACTTGGGCGGGGGGGATGTCCTTCAGCCCAGCCTGCACCCTCTCCAATCCAGGGCCCCTTGGAGGATGTCCAACTGCTGGTTGAGACCCAGTCCCACAGGGATCAGGCCTAAACCAGCAGTCGGACATCCCTCTCCCAATCTGGGACCACTGGCTCCTAACCGCTCACCTGCCTGCCTGCCTGATCACCCCTAACCACTCTGTCTGCCTGTTTGATGCCCCTAACTGCCCCCTGCCTGCCTGATCACCCCTAACCACCGCTGCCTGCCTGCCTGATCATCCTAACTGCTCTCCCTTGCCAGCCTGATCTCCCTGCCGGCCTGATCTCCCTGCTGGCCTGATCCCCCTAACTGCTCTCCCCTGCCAGCCTGATTGCTCCTATCTGCCTCTGCCTTGGCCCCGCCACCCTGGCTTTGTCCAGAAGGATGTCCGGAAGGTCATCCGGAAGATGTCCAGCCTGATTAGCATATTATCCTTTTATTAGTATAAATAGTAATATGGTCTAGGAAATAGTAGAGCCCATGAAAACATCTCATTAAGTCCTTATTCAGAGAGTCATGGGATCTAAGTTGGAGGTGGATGGGACCTTGGATTGAGTCTGACCCACCCTCCACTGTGTTTGAAGCCTTTTTTTTTTATCAGCCACATTGACTTTCTTCTGGGTGCTAACAGGCTTATTCCATCTAGCACCTCCATGCTCTAAGTTATAAGACTCCATCCTCAGCCCCTGCCCTCTCTCTGGCCATCCCCATGTGACACCCCAGGACGCTGGGTCCAGTCCCATCCTTCTCAACAGGCCGCTTCTCTGTCGTGGCACCTGTCTGTGACGCTCTGGTCACAGGGTCACCTTATGACCTATCATCTCTCCAGGCGCCTTCAGCAGGCAGCCACTTTGCAAACTCAAAGCCGCTAATGCTGTATGGTTTCCCACATCCCCTGCACATGGCATTCATCTTAAAGACCAGCTTAGCACACACGGGACACCCCTCTGCACACAGAGGGCTGGTCTGCAAAAGCTCATTTCCGACGGAATGGAAAGCCACGAGGATAAATTGGAAGGGAACCCAAGCAAGCTGTTTCTTATTTTCTAAAGGAAGAAATTATTTAGCCCGATTTAAAACTCTGTCAGGCCCCTCACACGTTATGATGCTGAACAAATGCTTCTGCTTCTTAACAACGGGCTGGGCAGAGCCGGCCCTCCCCACCCTGCCCTGCGCCGGCGTGTGCCGGCCCCTTTCCTGCGTCGCGTGGAGCCTGTGCCTTGGTCGTGGGAGGGACGTGTTTTCTCTGACCTGGAAAGGGCAGGAGGAGGTGCCTGTCTAGAAAAGTGACAACTCAGACATGACATCCATACAGAACCATTACAGCTGTCATATTTCTCTCTTCACTTTTCTCAGCAATTAAGGTTTCCATGAGCCTCCCACTCCTTTTCAAGCCCTGCTCGTGAGGCGCTTGTAATGAACCCCCCTTGATATCCCAACGCATCTTCTCTGTCAAATACTGTTCCCTCAGAAAACTCCCTCCTGAATTCCCCAGCACCCTTTCCTGGCGAGCTGTGATGATCAACAAAACCTTCTCCTCCCTGTCTTCTGTGTCTGAACTCAGCTCCAGCACCGCTGCCTCCAGGAAGTCCCCCCAGCACACCTGCCCCAGCCTCATGGCGGTGCCCTATCTCTGGGCTCCCCCAGGCCCCACCCTGCCTCTCTCATCATGTTTCCCACGCTGCCTTGCTGTCACCAGTGTCCTTATCATGCCCCACACTGAGTCTGTGCAGAGAACGGGTCAGGCCATGGCTAACTGTGCCCACAGGTCAGGACCAGGCTCATTCATGCTCGCAGCAACTATATCTCACTTGCTAAGCCTGCATCAAGCATCGCCTTTGTTCCTGTCTTGTGAGCCTTACGAGGAGAATGAGATGCACTATTGGCCTGGAGACGAGCTCCATGGAGTCCTCCGAAATCATCAAATTGTCAGATAACATTTGGGTGCTTGGTATGGGGCTGGATTTGTACTAAGCCCTTTGGAAATATAAAGCTAGGTCTCTAATAGAAAACAATACTGAATGTCAACTGTACTTGAGAAAATTTAAATAAAGAACAACAGTAAAAAACATAAGTAACTAAATGAAACTGGGTCTCAGACAATAAGAAACACATTATCTAGCTGGATGTTTAAATATACGCCTATAAAACACCGATGAACTTGACATCCGAGTGTAGGCGTGCCGAGGAAATCACAGAGGGAGAGATTACCGAAAAAGGAGAAAAGTTGGGCGGGTTTTCAAGGCCACGTTCCACAAGAAGCCTGTAGGTCGAGAGAGGGTGGGAGCTGATGGAGGGAGAGGTGGAGGGAGAGGTGGTCGCCAGAGGCACAGAGGCGGGTGCGGGCTGCTCAGGCTGAAGGAACAGAGAATAGACCTGCCTGGTTGGGACAGAACCCTGTGAAGAGGAGTAATGGGAAATAGGTCCCAAAGTCAGACCAAATCATCTTCATTTTCCCCCCAAAATAGAACCATCCAAGTCACCACTCTGGAGATGCCCACGAACCCCAGGTCCCCAGCAGGAAGCGGGCATTTCCAGGGGCTGCGCTGTTAGCGTGGCTCCTCCAGGGCGCCGAGTTCCCATTGGCTAACCAGGCTGGTCCTCCAGTCTCCTCATCTGGCTCCACCAGCCAGGCCTCCCCTGCGCGCCACACCCGGCACGGACTCCCTAAAGCACCCGACGAGCAGGAGCCGGACTCCTCGCCACGAGGAACAGGTTTCCTCCGTTTCTTCTTCTCCCGTCCTCCCCTCTCTCCGTCCAGATTCTTTCAGGGCTCCCGTCAAAGCCCAGGCCTCTGGTTGAGCACATGTGAGTCACGTGGGTAGATTTAAAGGGAGGAAAGGAGAACCGGTCTGGAGGCGCAGTGGGTCCGTGGGAGAGCCCGCCTCTGCATCTCTGCTCAGCGGCTGCGAGTTGGCTCCTTCGCCAGAAAGTTCCTGCTGCTAGAAACAGGCCTCGCTCTCTGGTCGAAATGAGGAGTGGAGACCGTGGCCACACCAACAGGCCAGTCCACTCGCCCTCTGGGCCGGCTCCCAGCAGCTCTGAGGCAGCTCCCAGACAGCACAGCACGGGACCCCCTCCACGGCGCCCCCCGCTCCTGCGTCTGAGCAATCCCGAGGCCCGGCCTCGCCGTGGCCCTTCAGGACGCCGGGACTTCACATGCTCTCCTCACCGGACACGGCCCTCCTGCCACCACCCCCGACCCAACACAGGCTCCACATCGTTTGCCTGAGCTCCCCACCCCAAACGCGTGTCCTTGAGCTGTAGCTACAACGGAGAACTTGCACTTGAACTCGCCTGCGGCATCCTCGAGGCTTCCTGTGAGCCCAGCAGCCTGGGAGACCGGGGTCTAGGGAACGGCTGTTGGGCCTTGGTAAGCGGACTGGGACAAGGACACAAACAGGTCGTCATTCACACACTGTTTTCTCACCTGGTAACAACGGCACCGTTTCCCCGGCGAATGCCGCACGCCCACGGCCTCGGGCCTGTTCTTGACCTGACACAGTGATCCTCTCTGAACCAGGAAATGGACGTTAAAAGAGCTTAAATAAATTGTCTGTGGTTGAGCAAAAAATGGCGCGTGGGAAAAGATTGGAGAACAACGTCCCCTAGTCCTTGGCCATAAAGCAAACTAAATCTCAGCGGCATCAAAGAGTTAAACGGGAAAAATGAAACTGTTAACACGAGGAGAAAATGGAGCTGCCACGTTGCCTGGTCTCAAGAGGAGGACAGCGTTCTGGGGCATAAAACCACTGGAAGGAATCACGAAAGAAAAAACAGATCACTCCACCCAAAAATGTAAAACTTTTATATGTCACAAACCCAAATACACAGCCAACAACAGCCCTGGCCAGGGTGTCCGCTGGTTGAGCGTCGTCTAGTGCACTGAAAGGTTGCTGGTTCGATTCCGGTCAGGGCACATGCCCAGGTTTCGGGCTTGATCCCTGGGAGGCAGCCAATTGAGGTTTTGCTCTCACATCAATATTTCTCTCTCTCCCTCTCCCTTCCTTTCTCTCTAAAAATAAAAATAAAAAAATTATATATATAAAGTTATCTACTTAAAAAAAGTAAACCACACTCTGAGGGGAAATTGCCGGAGAAATGGCTAGGCTGTGGTGGCACAGCCCTGCTCAGTCCTGGTCACGGCTGGGCCACCTCCGGAGCACAGGACGCTGCTCCAATGCTGAGACCAGTGCCAGAGCCGCCAGCTGGAGGCCAGGCTGCAAAGGGGTCTGAACAGAAAACAGGCTGCCGCGCACCCCAGTGCTCCCCGTCTCATGGAAGTGAACACCTTTATTTTCCTCTTCGTGCTGTCTTTCCCAGTTTTTGCAAAAAGCATATTAATAGAAAAGGTTTCCTACGCAGAAAAAAAAATATTTAAAACTGAGGATTCTGGAGGATTTCCGAGTTCCTTAATCTTACTCTTACGAGGGCGACAGTGCTAAGGCGTCCGCAGGGTCTCCGAGGCACTGTGAGGATGTGACCTTCAGAACAAGACGAAGCTTTCGGTTGCTCATGTGCACACAGACCACTGTCTTTGGTTCGCTGCCAGAGGTTTTGCTTCCTTCGAGGTAAATGGAAGTGTCCCATTTCTCTCTCATAACGACGGCATTGAGGGGGGTGGAGAAAGAACTGGGAGGCTCCCACCTGCTGTCTGCCACTCGCAGGGCTGGGCGGGTTCTGTAGCATCACCTCACCTGTGGCAGGTTCTGTCACTACCACCCAATCGGACAGGCTCAGAGTCAAGTCCGTTGTCACAGGTAGAGGCAGAGCTAGAGACCAGACTCGCTCCAGGTCTCTTAGCCCCAGAGCTCGGCTCGTTTGTCCACACCCTCTGCCTCCGACCCAGTGCGGCCAGACCTGCAGCTGGCAGGCCTGGGAGGGCGGTGATCACTGGCTATGCCTCGGCAGGCGGTGCCGAGTCTGCCCGGTGCCTAGAGTGGGCGGAAGGCCCAGGGACTGTTCTCACCGGCTGTGTCCAAGGTGCCGATGACTTCGGACAAGTTGGTTCTCTTGCCCATAGGAGCCTGGACTAGAGTTTTGCAAAGGGCTCTCCTGCTCAGGCCCCGGGCTCCCCCAGCGTCCGTTCCCGTGTGGATGGGGCCACTCCTCTGCCTCCAGGAAAAGCAGATCCTCTCACCATTCCCTGTGCTCGTCGCCCCAGAACCACGAGTCAGCCAGAGCAGATGAGGAGTCTGGGACTGAAGTGTGTGCCACGGTGACGCCCTGAGCTTACGCCGTGAGCTCATAGAAGCAGCAGGCCAGCAACCCAGGTCCCCGCATTCCCAGTTACAGGCTCTTCCCAGCTGGGCCTCCCTCCGTGGCCACCCCCAGGAGCCTGCCCTCGGTGTTGGGGCAGCGAAGTGAGAGGAGGCGGAGAACAGCATGACCACCAGCAGCTCTGGGGCCTTGATGGACTTTGGGAGGACTTTAGGAAGGCCGGCCCCTGAGCACCCCAGAGACCCGCAGGGACACCCTAGTCCTTCCTCAGACCGCAGCCCGCTTCACAGACCTCAGCACACCATTTCCCTCCGCGCTCCCAGTCGGGTGCCTTGGCTTTAGAAGCCTCGTCTCTTTAAAGGGAGAAACACGTGCTGAGAAGCAGAGGGCATTGGACGAAGCTCGCCTACCCCTGGCAGCGCAGTCCCAGCGGGGACGCACAGGGGCGCGCGATGGCTTCACTCACCAAGATCGCCTCCGCTGACCACACACTCACCGGGAGGGACAGGCTTGGGGAGTTACGGGTCCGATCAGGAGAGAACCAAGAGCGGCTTCAGGTGCAGCCTTCACGTAGGAACCCGGAAAGTTCATTGCCAAGAGTCCCCCGAGCAGCCAGGGCGAAGAGCTCACGCCGTGTGCGCTCCGCGTGGCTGTGCCGAAGGTCCGCGCCAAGTGCTGTGTGCATCTCATCAGACTCACGCGTGGACTGATCGGTCCTGGAGCCTCATCTGCAGGGGCCAGACCCACAGGTACCAGAGCAGCTTCCTCCCAGTCACGTCGAGAGCAGCCCTGGAACCCTTCCGGACCGGCTCTCACCGCTGGCCGTGCCCAGGCAGCTCAAACAAGCCTGTCTCAGTCCCGCCCGCGGGGTGTGTACTGCAGCGCCTCGTTCTCCGGGGGACTTACTTATTGCACGGTTTGTACGGCTGGTGTACGTTTTATTAATAACTCAGAACCGCTCCAACCCAACGGAAATAACCGCTGTGGAGCTTGGCCACCGTTCCCACCGGTCAGGCGCCCGCTAACCGTGTGGCCCGCGTAGCTCGTTTATGGCCCAAACTCCCTTCAGTGTAAGACACCGTCGTCTCCACTTCACAGGAAAAAGATGCAAAGCTCAGCGAGTGGCCAGTGTTGCCCCTGGCGGCCAGGCCCGCCTGCCTCCCAAGCTCGCGTCTGAAGCGCCAAGCCCTCAGCGCCCGCCCGTGCCCGAGCGCGCAGAGCATTCACAGGAGGCGATGGGCACTGTGAAGGGCAGCGCTTTTGTGGCCGCTAGCGTGGCCCTGGGCGAGCGCCTGCTCTTGCTGCCTGGGATGGGACCGCCCTCCTTCCACAGGACCCTGGGGGTTTCGTCTGTGGCCCCACAGGAAAGGCCGGGCTCAGATAGTTCATTCCCTTAAAAACCTCTAACGTCGCCAAAACCGGTTTGGCTCAGTGGATAGAGCGTCGGCCTGTGGACTGAAGGGTCCCAGGTTCGATTCCGGTCAAGGGCATGTACCTTGGTTGCGGGCACATCCTCAGTAGGGGGTGTGCAGGAGGCAGCTGATCGATGTTTCTCTCTCTCATTGATGTTTCTAACTCTCTATCTCTCTCCCTTCCTGTCTGTAAAAAAAATCAATAAAATATATTTAAAAAAAAAAAACAAAAAACCTCTAACGTCCAGCCAGATGCTGTGAGAGAATCACCTGAACTCCCTCAGCAGGACCCCCGCCCCTCCTCTGAGCCCGGCGTCCTGTAAATATTCCCATAAGTAAGACGCAGAGCGCCCAGGGAGTGGGAAAGGGGGAGCCTTGGTGCATGAGGAGAGGCCGGGAGAGTGAAACGCCCAGGGAAGCCTGGGCAATCCTGTCGGAGGACAGCAAGCAGACGTGGAACTGGATGGGGATGGAATGGGGTCCTGAAGGGCGGGCGGAACTACAAAGCCAACGGAGTTGGAGAAAGAGGCCTGAGGGGAGCAGTGCTGAGTGCCTCGGCCCAGCCCAGCTGGCACCACGGCCAGCACCATGGGGCTGGAGTAATAGTGAGCTTGGGAAGGAGGCGGGGGCAGAGCTACTGGCTGCAGGTCATCCTGGTCTGTCCACAGGATATGGTGACCCCGCAAGTGGAGTGGGGGCGCGGGGAGCGGAGGCCTCGAGCAGAGGTGTGGAGCAGGGGGGTGTGGCAGGGGGCGGGGGAGAGGGGGGGGCTGTGGGCAAGGAGGGGGGGTGGGGAGGGGGGCAGGGAGCAGAGGCCTGGAGCAGGGCTGTGGAGCAGAGGGGTGGGGAGGGGGGCAGGGAGCAGAGGCCTGGAGCAGGGGTGTGGAGCAGGGGGGTGGGGAGAGGGCGGGGGAGAGGGGGGGGCTGTGGGCAAGGAGGGGGGGTGGGGAGGGGGGCAGGGAGCAGAGGCCTGGAGCAGGGCTGTGGAGCAGAGGGGTGGGGAGGGGGGCAGGGAGCAGAGGCCTGGAGCAGGGGTGTGGAGCAGGGGGGTGGGGAGGGGGGCAGGGAGCAGAGGCCTGGAGCAGGGGGGCATGGAGGGGGGACGGGGAGCAGAGGCCTGGAGCAGGGATGTGGAGCAGGGGGCGGGGAGCGGTCGGAAGCTTCCCTGCAGAGAACGTTCTGGTCGCTGGCGGAGGCCTGCTTCAGCACATGAATAGGTATCTGGGTCTGGGTGGCCTCGGTGGCCCTGCACATTCAGTGAGTGCTCTCCTCGGCATGAGAGCAGGGCACCGCTAATGCACTTCTGTCTCTTTCCATGGCAACTAATCAGTCAGCTCGGCCCGGAGCTCCGGAAGGTAGACGACTGTTTGTCTCCACGGGGAACGGGTCCAGGGCTTACTCTGGGTGTTACGCCGGCATCTTGATAGGTTTGGGCTAATTAAGTAGAATTGAAATCCGAGGGCGGGTTATCGAAAGCCTAAGTCCGACATAATAGGGGAAAGTGCTTCAGAGTGGCCACGCTGAAACATGGTCATTGAAAGAACAGAAAGCTCCTCCTAAAACCAGCGCACCGTGCCCCGAGTCTCCGTCGGCTCCGGTCGCTGTAACAAAACACCGACAGCCTAGGAACAAGGGTCTTTCTCCAGCCCCGGGGCTGGGAGTCTGCGGGCAGGGCCCCGGGTGGCTGGCTGAGGGCCCAGCCTCAGACGTCTGGCGTTCTCACGAGGTGGGGGGCCGGAGCTCTCTGGAGCCTCTTCTATAAGAAACGCATCCCCCTAATGGTGGCTCCACCCTCGTGACCTGTCACCCCTTCCAAGGCCCAGCTCCCAACACCGTCACACTGGCCTCCAGGGTTTATCCAGTGTCTGAGCCCCGTTCACAATGGGTACCCCTATCCCCTGGGTCCCCAGAGCATCTTTCCCTGCTACAAAGAGAGTCTGGAGGAAATATGGTCCCGCCACCCCGCCTCCCGCCTGCCACCGCCCCCTCCTCGGCCCCACACAGCATGGGTGTGCTCCCAGCACGGCGCTAGGGCCAACTCTCCCCTGTGGCTTCGCTGACTCCACAGCTAAGCACGTCATCCCCAAAGCACCACGAAGTGGGTGAGCTGCCAGCAAGGACGCGGCCTCGCAGGGCTGAGGGAAGTGTGTGGAGCCTGCATCACGCGGCACGTGCCCTCGTTGGCATCGGGCCACCGGGGAATCGGAGCACACCCACCTCTGCCGCTCAGCCCAGGGCTGGGGCCGGCCACTCCCCTCCCCTCCAGCAACTCTCTTCCGGTGCTGCTGCAACTCTCTCCCTGCTAAGTTGTTCGGAGGAGGAAGCTGAGGCTCAGAGATGCTAAGCCACCCCCAGACACGGGCCCCAGGGGGTGGGGGGTGGTTTGGAGTGAGGCAACAAGGCCAAGGGCACAGGGGAGAACCCAGCCAGTGTTCTGAGCACGAGCTGGGAGAACATGTGTCATAAAGAAAGTCCCCACGTCCAGGGTCTCTGGAGGAGGGGCGGGAAGCTGTGCAGCCAGCCTGCTCCCACGGACCATCTCAGCAGCAAAGAGCACGTGCACGTGTGCATACACACACACGCACACACCCAGGACTGGTTTCACAACTACAGTAAAGACATTTAAGAATCTTGGGAGACACAGAGACCTGGGTTCAAATCCCAGTCCTGCTACTTGGTAACTGTGGGCAGTGTGTTAGCTGTGCCACATGTTAATACCGGCCTGAAAGAGGTAACATAGGTCACCTACATGGCACAGTGTCTGGCACTCAGTGAGAGTCTGCTAGCTTGAGCTATGACATGCCAAACCCCAAGCCCACAATGACAGCGTCATCTGTCCCCACAAACCCGTCCCTCTGCACCTGGCGGCACTGCCTGCATGACTGGCACCCACTCAGGAGCCACCCTCAGCTCTAGGTCTCATGCACCACCTCCCCCTCCTCTGCCACCGTGCTCCCAGCTCACATTTTTGGTGCATTTTTATGTTCAAAGATGCTAAGCTGAGCGCTTTAGAAGCTGGCCTGTACCTGGGCAGAGAAATACGGCGGCACTATCATTATCTCGCTTTGCATTTAAGGAAACCTGCCCAAAGCCAGGGAGAGGGAATTTCACAGGCGATCTGATTTCCAAACCCTTAGGCTTACGTATGGCCCCGTGTGGCCTCCCACCAACAGGCCCCTCGCTCCGCCCTCTGGAGTCCCTTCCAGGCTCCTGCTGGCTCTACCAGGGGTCCTCAAACTTTTTAAACAGGGGGCCAGTTCACTGTCCCTCAGACCGTTGGAGGGCCGGACTATAGTTTAAAAAAAACTATGAACAAATTCCTACGCACACTGCACATATCTTATTTTGAAGTAAAAAAACAAAACGGGAACAAATACAATATTTGTATTTGCATGTGGCCCGCGGGCCGTAGTTTGAGGACCCCTGCTCTATTCCATCCCTGCCCATGGCCAGGGCCCGGGCTCCCTGCTGGAGCACACCGCACTGGGGGCCGTAGGCATGGTCGGCCACCACGGGGAGCTCAGGCGGTGGGGACTTGGCCAGTGCAGACCCTCGGAGCCTACGACAGGCCTTGCAGAGCTGGGAGGGTGGGCAGCACAGAGGCCAGGGAGGAGCTGGGAGGGTGGGCAGGAGCACAGAGGCCAGGGAAGAGCTGCGAGGGTGGGCAGCACAGAGACCAGGGAGGAGCTGGGAGGGTGGGCAGGAGCACAGAGGCCAGGGAGGAGCTGGGAGGGTGGGCAGGAGCACAGAGGCCAGGGAGGAGCTGGGAGGGTGGGCAGCACAGAGGCCAGGGAGGAGCTGGGAGGGTGGGCAGCACAGAGGCCAGGGAGGAGCTGGGAGGGTGGGCAGCACAGAGGCCAGGGAGGAGCTGGGAGGGCGGGCAGGAGCACAGAGGCCAGGGAGGAGCTGGGAGGGCGGGCAGGAGCACAGAGGCCAGGGAGGAGCTGGGCGCCTAGATGTGAGGCACAGAGGCTGGAGCCCGGGCTCGGGGTGGGTGAGGAGCGGGATGTGACAGACGTTACCTCACCAGGCACACATACTCCCGGGAAACTGGCTTAATAATTCTGTTACTAGGGCAACAGCAGAAGAATCTGTCTCAGAGAGAACCGCCGCGCGTGTCTGCACAGAAGCACGGCAGCTGTGAGCTGGGGAAACGGGGGTGACGGGGAGTGGCCGAGGGACACAGCAGGACGTGTGGCCCAGGGTTCTCAGGTGGCACTTCTCTGACCTTTCAGCCCCGCAGTCTGGAGAGGAGGGACTTTGGAGCAAGCTCCCCAGGAGGAAGGCACAAGGTACATGAAGCAGAGGCTGAAGGCCCCGGACAGATAGCCATCCAGCCTCTGAGACTGAGTCTAACAACCTAAGGACGTCGGAGGGAGGGGTGCCGGGCGACAGTGCCCTCACGGCGCCCTCATGGACAAGCGCTGGGCTGGGCAGCAGGCCCCGTGGGAGCCACGGTGCTCATCACAGTCAGCAAGCTGGGCTCCCTGCTCCCCTCCCACCTGTAACTGTTCAGAGCACAGGAAGTGAAGTGCTATAAGGAGCCCACAGGGGGCAGCGGGCAGCGGGCAGTGGGCAGCGGGCAGCGGGCAGCGGGCAGCGGGCAGCGGTGCCTGGCCCTGAAAGTACCTATGCTCCTGCCAGGCCCGCAGGAGCCGGAGCCTCCTCCTCAGAGTTCCGGTTCGGCCCATTTTCCCATTCGTCCTTTGGGAAAAGTCATGATAAAAATGGCCATTTATTGCTGGAAACCAGCCTTTCCCAAACATTAATGGCCTTTTTCCCCCCCAAATGATACTGGCCCTCTGTCCTTAAAAATGGGAACAGCCCTAACCAGTTTGGCTCAGTGGATAGAGCGTCAGCCTGTGGACTCAAGGGTCCCAGGTTCAATTCCGGTCAAGGGCATGTACCTTGGTTGTGGGCACATCCCCAGTAGGGAGTGTGCAGGAGGCAGCTGATTGATGTTTCTCTCTCATCGATGTTTCTAACTCTCTATCCCTCTCCCTTCCTGTCTGAAAAAAGTCAATAAAATATATTTTTTTAAAAAAAGAATGGGAACAGATAAAGTTTTCAAAGCTCCACATGGTTAAATGAGGAATGCAATAGATGCATGTGTGTGTGCACACATAATGCATACATTACACATGTATTATTTGCTCTGCAACTTATTAAGCTAAATAAACTTTGGTAGTTACAAAAAAAGAATGGGACCATATACAGTATTCGTTTTTATTACTATTATTTTTATTGATTTCAGAGAGGAAGGGAGAGAGAGATAGAAACATCAAGGATGAGAGAGAATCATTGATCGGCTGCCTCCTGCACGCCCCCTACTGGGAGTTGAGCCCACACCCTGCATGTGCCCTGACCCAGAATCTAACTGTGACCTCCTGGTTCATAGGTCCATGCTCAACCACTGAGCCACGCCGGCCGGGCCCAAACATTAACGGCCTTTTAAGGAAAACAGCCATCCATACAGCTGCACAGCCCGGCTCAGGGCCAATGCCTTCCTTTTCGGTTTCCAGTCACCTGCCAAGCTGGCCCGGGTCACAGAGAGAGACCTCTAACACCTGCCTGTGGCAGTTGCAATCAAAGTTTTTACCTCCCGTTACATGTTTTCTTACAAACCCGTCCACAAGGGGTGCTGAGGAGACAGGGCTGGGAGCCTGTGGGAGGGTAGGTCCCCTGAGAGGCCCCCCCAAGGCCTTCTGCGATGGGACTTTAGCATCAGCATTGCTCTGAGGAGTAGGCGGGGGGGGGGGGGGGTGGGCGGGGGCACACACCTGCTCTGGGGAGGCCTCCGTAGCACTCCCAGGGGCTCTGATAGCTGCGCGGGGCCCAGGGTTGCCATGGACACACATGCTCCAGACCCTTGGAAGGAACCCTCCCTCCAGGAGCCGCTACGCAGGGACTCGTGTCGCCTCAGGCGGCGGTAAGTCGGCTGTTGCTGCTGCGCACTCACTTTTTGAGTGAGATTAGCAAGTTATTTTTGCCTTTAGATCCCTCGCCTGTAAAACGAAGAAAATGACAGGAGACGATCTCAAAGGGGAGGCAGGAGTTTAGAGCGGAAAGTGTCGTGAGCCTCCTGCAGGACAGGAGCCCCAGGGGGAACGGGCCCTGCAGCCGTGGTTTGCTCGGCCTGGAGGCCAGGTGCCCGGAGCGTGGACGGGGAGTCCTCCCCCGGCGCCTGCAGGTACAGCAGTGGTCGTTCCGCGGGTCTGCGCGGGTGCGGGTGCGGGTGCGGGTGGACACACTGAATAACTCGGGCTCACGCTCAGGAGTAAAACTGGCTGGGCCACCCCTGCCTCCCTCAGCCACCAGCTCGTGACCTCAGCAAGGGGCGCCCGGGCAGCTTCTCCATTTGACGCACTGGCTTGCTGGGAGGATCACATGTCTGACCCGGGCGATTCGTGACCGTGACTGTCTCACATCCAATCACACGCGGTCTTGATCAGAGCCCTGGAAGAGCTGTCGTCGTCATCCCTGTCTATCTAAGAGGAAACCACTGCCCGGAGGAGCTGGGCGCCTGCCCAAACCGCTCATTTCAAAGCTCAGGCTCCATCCCAGCGTCTGCCCGTGAGAGACCCCCAGCAGCTGCCAGGAGCGTCCTCCCAGATCACAAACTGGGTCCCAACGTGAGTATCAGGCACAGTGACCACTACAGTACAGTACATAGATTTGTTATGAGCTGAAGTAGTGGCCCAACCCCCTCAAAACGAGGCTCAGTTGCAAGGCATCCTCTGGGGTGGCTCCAGGTGGCAGAGCTGCCGAGCAGTTTAATGCGGAGCACATGGGGGACAGGCCTCCCTGGGAGCACGTGGGGGACAGGCCTCAGGGGAGCACGTGGGGGACAGGCCTCCCTGGGAGCACGTGGGGGACAGGCCTCAGGGGAGCACGTGGGGGACAGGCCTCGGGGGAGCATGTGGGGGACAGGCCACCGGGGGAGCACGTGGGGGACAGGCCACCCGGGGAGCACTTGGGGGACAGGCCTCAGGGGAGCACGTGGGGGACAGGCCTCAGGGGAGCACGTGGGGGACAGGCCACCAGGGGAGCACGTGGGGGACAGGCCTCAGGGGAGCACGTGGGGGACAGGCCTCAGGGGAGCACGTGGGGGACAGGCCTCAGGGGAGCACGTGGGGGACAGGCCACCAGGGGAGCACGTGGGGGACAGGCCTCGGGGGAGCACGTGGGGGACAGGCCTCAGGGGAGCACGTGGGGGACAGGCCTCAGGGGAGCACGTGGGGGACAGGCCTCAGGGGAGCACGTGGGGGACAGGCCTCAGGGGAGCACGTGGGGGACAGGCCACCAGGGGAGCACGTGGGGGACAGGCCACCGGGGGAGCACGTGGGGGACAGGCCACCCGGGGAGCACGTGGGGGACAGGCCTCAGGGGAGCACGTGGGGGACAGGCCTCCCGGGGAGCACGTGGGGGACAGGCCTCAGGGGAGCACGTGGGGGACAGGCCACCCTGGGAGCACGTGGGGGACAGACTACCCTGGGAGCACATGGGAGACAGGCCTCCCTGGGAGCACGTGGGAGTGGTGCCCTCCGGCCTGCCTTGCGGGCGGGGACGACCTCCTGAGCCAGTGGCAGTGGTGCAGGCAGCTGAAGGGAAAAGACAAAAATAGTCCCCACCAGCTTGTCTAGAAACAGACCCAGCTGCGTGGAGATACACCAGATCGAGGTCCATACATCTGGCCTGGAGCCACCGCCTCCCGCATGTTTGGGAACTTTTTTCTCTTCCGGGATGACCTTGGTCAGGGGCTTCCCAGCCCATCCCCTGGAAAGGACCCGGTGGTGTCAAAAGTCTGCGTGAACTGGATACCATAGCGCCCCTCAGGGGAGCACGTGGGGGACAGGCTACCCTGTCCCTGAAAATGTTCTTTAGACCTGAACCCACACCCCCTGCCGGGAAGCAGAGCACAGCACGGACTTGGGTGCCAGGGTGGGTGAACCTGGAACTTGAACTTAATAAAGGGGCACGTGCATTTGTTTCTGTTCTTCTCATGAGAAATAACAGTCTGCCCAAATCCATTTCCCTGGCACGTGACCCTGCACCTGCGGGGTGTTCGCTGGCCAACACTGAGAGGCGCTCACCCTGGGCCAGCACCGTGTCGTCACTTGAGTCTCTGTCCTCAGGGCTTGGGCCTTGATGCTTCAAGCCTCGGTCCCCTGCCTGCACAGACTGGCCCGGATGGAGCTTTACACTTGGGGAGGGGCCCTGGGGAGCACCTGGCTGGGTTCACAGAAAGGAAATCCAGGTCCCAGTAGGTCTCTAAGTCCCACTGCACAGCCACCCACTGCTCCAAAGGGGGTCCCTTTGCTCTGTGTCACCTGCCCTTCCCCCTGACAACACTGGGCTGTGCCCACCTGTCTCTGGGTCTGGAGAGAGCTGGCATCTGAGAGGATCCCTGAGCTGGGAAGACAGTGTCCCCATCAGATGTGACTAAAAGTAGGCGCCTGCCCAAGGTGGACTCAGGTAGAGACTGCCCTGACCTAGGGGCTTCCACATGCTCATGCGACACCCACCGTGCTGGCGGCAGGACGGTCACATGGCCGCCTAGGGCTGACCGCACCTAACAGCCACCCGCACCAAGAGCAGCCCAGCTGTGGCTGATGCTGCAGGAGCCGCTGGCTGCGGGGGCAAGTTCCGTCTGCAGCCGCCTGACAGGTGGGCCATGATGCTGTGCGGAGCGGGGTAGGTGGGCCCTGAAACACGCCCCCTGCTGGGTGGGGCCGGAAACCTTCGCCACAAGCAGGAATGTGGAAGTCCTAGGAGAGTCGGGGGTTATCCAGTCTGCTCCCTCGATAAGAGATGAGAAAAATAAAGGCCAGAGCTGCTCAGCAACTGAACAAGGGCAAGGAGCCCAGTCCGAAACTCCCAAGGCAGGATCCCTGAAATAAGTCTTCTAAGATGTTCCTTGAAGAAAGATCTTAGGGAGTCTGAGATTCTGCCATGTTCTCTACTCTCCCCTGACTGGCCCACCCATCCTCCGGGTAACAAATATTTACTCAGAATCAAAATGAGCCCTAGCCGGTGCGGCTCAGTGGATAGAGCCTAGGCCTGCAGACTGAAGAGTCCCGGGTTCGATTCTGGTCAAGGGCACACGCCTTGGTTGCAGGCTTTTCCCCGGCCCAGACCCCGGTCGGCTGCATGCAGGAGGCAACCAATCGATGTGTTTCTCTCACATCAATGTTTCTCTCTGTCTTTACCTCTCTCTTCCACTCTCTCTAAAATCAATGGAAAAATATCCTCGGTGAGGATTTAAAAAAAGAAAGAAAGGTAAATTTCAAAATGAGAAACATTGGCGAGATCTGGTCTAAAGGGCAAAGCTGAGACTACCCCAGGTGTTCAGACTTCAGGACCAAACGCACAGCCGCTCCAGTGACAGGACGGCTGGGGGCAGCCATTGGTTCAGCCGGTCCTCGGGACGGCCCACAGAGCTGGCGTGCTTTCCTCACCGAGGCCTTGCTAAGCGGAAGCTCTTGGAATCATAGGGCCAGACAGGTAAGCCTGAGCCCAGGGCGACTGCCTCGGGCTGGGAATCAAATGGGGTGACCTGGAGACACAGGCCCCCTGAAGAAAGGAAGAGGCGGGAAGAGGAAGAGGGCGTGAAAGAAGAGGTGGAGTCAGTGAGATCTCAGCACCTCCGCAGGTCCGGCCGCGCCAGCTCCCATGAGAAGGGGACACAACCAAGGGAGTCAGCAAAACAGCAACTGAACCCACCTAGCCAGCCAGCGGTGTGGCGCTTACCAGAGGGCAGGGGTGGGGCGGTGGGAGACGGGGAGGAGGGATACATGGCGATGGGAGGAGACTGGACTTGGGGTGGTGAACACAACACAATATACAGATGTTTATAGAACTGTACCCCTGAAACCTATATAATTTCATTAACCAATGTCACCCCAACAAATTCAACTTTTTTAAAAAAGGAGACAGCCTATGCTGAGGAAAGCATCCCTGCAGCCCGCCGCCTAACCACAGCCCCAGCCCTGGGCCCACGGAAAACCAGGGCCTGGGCATTAACTCTGCGCCATGGCCGTCCTGCGCCAGGTTCTCTCCTGGGCAATCATGTGAGATCCAGCGAGGAGCTTGTTTTTAATTATAGGGAGCGGGTGAGCCCCAATCAATCGAACCCTGCTTCAATTAGTACAATGATCATCTGGGTCATTATTTTAAGTGTTTGCATTTTCTACTTAAATAAGGTCACTTTCAATTTGGTAAACACTCCCAAGCCATCATCTTAATTCGCGGCCGCCACCGAGGAATGCTGAGTAAACAATCAGGCGTCGGCCATGGCCGCTGTCCACCGGGGCTTATTCATGGCTCTCCTGGCACCGCAGCGGGAGACAGGACCAACCACCGGAGACGTGCACGCATCCGCCGCTCAATAAATATTTATGACCCACCAGGGGCCAGGCACTGCTGAGCTAAATATAGCCTTCATTACTTTATTAATAATCACAGCTAAGTTCGATTTGAATGTTTTAAAGAATGAAATCCTATTTTCTTAAGTGGATGACACATTCTAACCTTAAGGGGCTCTCCCCTCCATCCGGCCCAAAGACCCAGCAGGTAACTCACGCTAGACGCACTCACAATTTTAAAAGTCTTAGGAGAATACAAACGCTAAGAGATGGTTTATATCAATGCACTCAGATTTTTAAAATACATTTGGGTTTTGTGTTGAGAGTAGCTCATACTTATTCAAATGGTTTTAAAAACACCAGCGCACCCATATGTTGCAAATGCAGGCGGCGCTGTGCAAACCGGAGAGCAGTCAGAGGGCGCCCTGGCTCGTTTCAGAGGAGGCTCCCCCGCCCCGTCTTCTCTGACAACACCCAAAACACGGCACCCTCTCTCTCAAGACCCAAGGGAAAGCCCCTCTGAGGAGGAACCCAAGTCACTTCAGGCGCCTCAGGAAGGAAGTGAGTTGGACGGGAGACCTCCCTGTTCCCTCCCCGGCCCGTGGGTTAGGGGCCCAGTGTAACCTGACCACACACACACTGCAGCCCCACACCCCCAGGGACAGCCCCTTACACACAAACCCCCCCACACACACCCAGGAGAGGCAGGGCCTGCTCCTCAGCCAGGCAGTCCCCTGAGCCTGCTGACATCACAAAGGGGTCAACTGGCCACCCCATTGTCACGTGGCTGCCCCCTGGCTCCCCTTCACTGGCAGACACAGGGCCAGGGTGAGAGCTTTCAGAGCCCTGCGGGCAGGCTTCCAGGAGCAGCCTGGGAGCCAGCCACCTGGCTGGGCGGGCGGGGAAGCGCAGGGCTGGCCTCGCGTTTCAGCTTCTGTTCACGTCTCCTGTAATGGAAAATCGCTTCGCACAAAACTAGACTGCTAGTTCTTTCCGGCGCCCCTCCCCCGCCCGCCCCGCAGCCTTCGGAGGGACAGCCGGCCTGTCCCAGAAGGTGGAAGGAGAGAGCAGTCACGCGTGGCTGCCTACTATGTCCCCTGCTTCGGGCCCTGGGCCCAGGTGGTTACTCTTTTCCTTTGGAATGGGACTGGTGTCGGGGTCCAAGTGTCCACCTAGCTGTCAGTGTCAAGCCCAGGAGGTGATCTGCTCGGGGGCCCAGTTAAAGGAGTACCCCCCTGACATCCCCCTGAGCACCCGGCGGCTCTTCCTGAACAACAACAGCATCACCTATTTGCCAGCCATGAACCTAGGCCTCCTCAGCGACCTCGTCTACTTGGACTGTCGGGACAACCTGATCAGCGAGGTGATGGATTACACCTTCATCGGGGTCTTCAGGCTCCTCTACTTGGATCTCAGCTCCAACAACCTGAGCTGGGTCTCCCCGTACAGCTTCTCCATGCTCAGCAACCTGGTGCAGCTGAACATCTCCAACAACCCTCACCTGCTCGCTCTGAATAGGTACACCTTTGCCAACACCAGCTCTCTGAGGCACCTGGACCTCAGGAACACCGGCTTGCAGACCTTGGACCACAGCGCCTTCCAAAACCTCCTCACCCTGCAGACCCTGTACCTGAGCGGGAACCCCTGGAAGTGCAACTGCTCCCTCCTGGACTTCACCATCTACTTAATCGTGACCCATCTGAACCACCCAGGTGAGGACGCGCTGGGTGTGGGGGAGGGTGTGCTGGTGTCGGACCCGTGGGTTCCAGAAAAGGGAAGTCATAAGATGTCCAGGCCTGGCCGGTGTGGCTCAGTGGTTGAGTGTCGTCCCATGCACCAGGAGATCACAGGTTCGATCCCCGGTCAGGGCACATGCCCGGGTTGCGGGATGGATCCCCAGTAGGGGGCGTGCAGGAGGCAGCTGATGGATATTTCTCTCTCATCGATGTCTCTATCTCTCTCACTCCCTCTCTCTAAAATCAATAAAAAAAATATTTTAAAATAATAATGATGACATAGAAAAAGAGCCGGTCAGGATGGGAGGGCCATCAGGGTGAAGCTGATTGGAAGCATTCTTACTGCTCTGCAGGGCCATCCTTGAGTTGACTGGAGAGGCAATAAGGAATTCAAAGAGCTGAACTCTAGCCCCAAACTCAGCACTTGCCCATTAGCTGCCCTTGGGAAACTCAATTTCTCTGAGCCTCAGTTTCCTGATCCATAAAGTGGGGACAATAATGTTACCAAACATACAGAGGTGTCGTGACACCATGAAACAGTGTGTGTGGAAATGGTACAGGACCAGTAGGGCAAAGTAATACAGGGCCACTGTATTCCACGGGAACTGTTTAGGCTCAGTGACCCGCTGTTTCGGGACCTAAGTGCCCTCAGTCACTCACAGGCAGTAGAAAATCCATAGTACGATGTATAGAGGGGGAAGTTTGATAGGCAAGGCGGGACACGTGAGCACCTGGACAGGGAGAGACGGGGAGGGCGAGGCCGGGGACAGACTTTGATAAGACAGCGCCTTTGTCTTCAAGGTGCTCCCCTCGTAAGGCAGACGGGGGCGGCCTGAATTGGGAGAATGGGCCACGCGTGCCACCGTCCCAGCAGGGAGCTGTCAGTGTCACAGGCAGATTCCCAAATCTCATCTGGTAGATTTCTACCCACTGTCCCCACCCTCCTGCCATGGCCCCTGGGCTCCCCGGTGCCTCCTCCCTCATCTCTCAGCCCAACCTACCTAGGACTGAGCTGGGCTATTGGGCAGGTTATGGACACAGGAGTTCAGACCCTGAGAACAAAACCTAAGCCCAGATCAAGGCTTGGCCTCAGCCTGGGCCATGGGACTGGGGCGTGGTCAGCAGAGCCAGGTGGCTGTTGCTGAGTCTGGAACTGAATCGTCACCTAAAGACAAGCCCCACCTCCAGAAACAGGTGTGGACACACAGGTGGCTTTCTATGGACGAGGGCAAGGAGGGCAGCCCCACTGTGGGCAGACACGGCCCGGGGAGAAAGAATCTGGGGATGTGGAGAGAACCGAGCAATACCTTTGCCCCAGGATCTCCCCTCCCCTGCTCCCACGGGGCTGAAATTAGCCATTTCAGATTCACCCTCTGAGTCCCCAAAGTGCCCTGACCTAGAAGAGGACCCTACAAAACTACATGAACTTCTGGCCCAAATGATACAAGTGCCCCTAACCCTTTATTAGCTCTCTGAGAGGGAGGAGGGAATTCCCGGGAGAGCTTACCCTGGAACCTTGAAGGAAGTTGGGGTCCAGGGAAGAATGGAGAGGCCCTAAAACAAAAGGCGCCAGGCAGGGCAACGGTGAGTCTTTCCCAGGTCACCTGTCCGCTAAACTCGCCCCCCAGAGCGGCTGTAGAGGGTGCTCCACTCTTCAGACTTCAGGATAACTCACTGAGTAGGAATATCGAAACTTTGATGCTATTACCAAAAGTCTTACCTAAAGAAACCCTCCGATGAGTTAGTCACCAGATGCACTGACAACCAGCAGTTCTCGGAGTTCAGGACTCACTCCAGAGCCCGCACACCCAGCAGTGGAGGTGCGCGGTCGTGTGCCGGCTGCCGGGCGCTCTCGCAGTTAGAACAGACCCACCGAGGCCAGCAAAGAGGACAGCTCCTGCCGGACTCTAATGTTCCAGTCGCTGCTGCTACTGGAAGGTGGGAGGGCCACTGAGCTCCGACGGACAGCGCTCCCTCGCGGGACGGGTCGGAGCCCCTGGGGATGCTCTCAGAAGCACACGTGACGCTACGCTCCTGGGTTGAAGGACCCGGCCTCTGCATCCCCTGCCCTGCCACCCCAAGGTCCGGTCCAGCGCTGCCCGGTGGAGACCATCTAGATCCGAGCTGTCCAGTCCAGGGGCCATGTGGGGCCACTGCACTCTTGAAATATGGCCAGTGCAACTGAGGAACCGAATTTCCCATTTTACTTCATTTCAATTCATCTAAACGGCCACGGGAATGGCTAGTGGCTACCGCATTGATCAGGCCACCTTTGAATACAGGCTGCTTAAGAACCCAGCTCCTTGCCCTGACCAGTTTGGCTCAGTGGATAGAGCATCGGCCTGAGGACTGAAGGGTCCTGGGTTCAATTCCGGTTAAGGGCATGTACCTTGGTTGCAGGCACATCCCCAGTAGGGGGTGTGCAGGAGGCAGCTGATCAATGTTTCTAACTCTCTATCCCTCTCCCTTCCTCTCTGTAAAAAATCAATAAAATATATTAAAAAAAAAAAAAAGAATCCAGCTCCTCACAGCATGGAGCTCTCCCACATCCAAGTTCAGCACTCCCCACTGCCATGGGGCAGCCCACAGTCCACTCGGCTCACGCTCTGGATGTGTGTGCACTACGTGGCCAAGCTGCTGGGGTCCTTTATCACAGAGGACGAGGCGTAATTCCTGTCTTCACTGAGACAGTCTAGGGACACAGTGAGAGAAAACAGAGCCAGAGCACGTCCTGGTGCCCGCGCTGCCCGGGTGGCTCGGGGCAAGGCCCCTCTGAGTCTCCAAGTCCCTCTGTGCTCGGGGTAGGGGAGCCGGATGAGACACTCGCTAAGGCCCCTTCTGGCTGGCAGCCCAAGGACCAAAACAGAGAGAAGATGCCCTTGGAGGAAGTGAGGGGGAGCTCGTGGTCAGCAGACAGGGTCCCAGCTGTGCCTCGGTGGGGCGGTGCCGAGGGGGGGTGTCCGGAGAGATGAAGCCCTGGTCACACAGTTAAGGGGTGTGATCGCGAAGCAGGCAGCCTCTAAGTCTGCCCTCCCGGGGGAACTCCTGTCTTCCTGCCTCTACTTGACCAGGACAACGCCTCCAACCCCCACCCACAGGCGCCCGACTTTCCTCCCAGGCCTGACCTGCTTAACCAGCGGTTCTCAAGCTCTAACAAGCCAGGAACCCCAAGTTAAGAGAGTCTGACCAGAGAGCTGGGGGCACAGGTGTGCCTCGGCCACGTTCTGAGGACCCTGTGACCATGTCCTGTGTTCCAGACCCTCGGCGGCTGCTCCAACATGACCTGCGCTGCGATGTTAGTGGTTGATGATGTTACGAAACACCTGCCTCATGGGCATTTGCGATGTGACAGGGGACAGTCAGAAACAGTGAGAACGCAGAAGGGGCAGGTACCAGGGGCGGGAGGGGACAGTTTCAGGACAGGGCCCTGTGTTGGTTCTCAGTCATGGTCCTGGGCAGTCCTGCTGGGGTGAGGTCTGGGCAGCAGTGCCAAGAGGCCGGGCGGAGCCCCCTGGGACGTCTGCAGGGGGCAGATGGCTCGGGCCTGGCTGCTTCGGGTCCAAGTCATTTGAGGGCGTCTGAGCAGAGAACATCTTAGTCCCGCGTTCAAAGCTGCTGTCGTTGGACAATGGCCACATTTCAACCCAGAAAGTAGAAAGTCACCCATGACTTGCCAAAACGTAGATTTCCAGAATGAATTCAGGTCCCCGCACTCTCCGCTGACAAACTCCTCCATCAGGGATTGCAGTGGGCAGACTGGCGGAGAGCCGGGGAGCCGGGGAGCCGGAAGCAGGCATTCCTGGCTGGCGAGTGCTCCGCCAGCATGGCCCCCACCTTCTCACTGGCACCTGGCCTGGCTCCCTCCAGCTGTCAGCTGGTGCTACAGCTGAGTTGATGACCCTGCGCCATCCAGAAAATCCAAGAAGCGATGGGGGGCCAGTGCGGTTCCGGAAGGGTCCTGGTGATTCTCCCGGACTCAGTCCCAGTGGGATCCCTGAGCAGGTGACCTAGGTTCCTGGGAGCTCAGGAAGGCCAGGCCTCCAGGCATGGCCCCTCGGGTTCCCATGTACTCAGGCCTGCAGGGCAGCAGCGGACGGTGGGCCAAAGCAGCCATCGGGCCTCCTCGTCTCCCTCTGGGGGAAGAGCGCCCCGTGCCGGAGGTGGCCCAGCAGCATGTGGGAGCAGCTGGAAAGGGCCAGGGGACCAGCCACAAAGGGCTGTGGTGACTTTCTGGGGAGCATGCAATGTATGCTGAGCCACGGTCCCTTCTATAGACCAGGGAAGAAGCAGTTCTCGGATCCATGGGGTTCAGGCTCCCTGGGCGCCTGCACGAGCAGCTGTGGCTCTGGGCCCAGAAACTCTTGCTTCCCGGCATCGGATTCTGGCACAGGGCTCCCACCTGTGCGCAGCGTGCTACATGTGGATGTAAACAAGGGGTGGGTTATGTCTCCTTAGGAACTATTTGCAGGGAGAATTTAAACATTAATGACGCCTGTAATTACACCTGGGAGCTTTAACTGGGGCGAATGCCCTGGCCCGTGGAATGGGCGGAGCGAGGGACTGCATGGGCCCGGTCAGCTGTGTGCCGTGAACGAGGCCCGGGGTCGTGCAGTGCACATGTGCACACGCTGCCTGGTAGCTCTTGGTCAGAGGCAAGGAGATCAGGCGAGCCAGAGAGGGGATACTTTACAAACGACGTCTTCACTCTGTAGCCTGGGAATAGTCACAGCTACCCGTGGGGTGACGGGTTAGGTTGTAAAACTAACTACACGTCAGGCACTCCAGGCCAGCAGATGGCTCTATAGCCTCTACGCCGTCACACCAGACGAGGGGAAGGATGGGTAATTAAAGAAAAGGAAATGACATGACACAACAGAAAGCAGCAAAGTGGAGGGAAAGGGTCGCAAATAAGTAGGGTGAACAGAAACCAACAGAAATGCTAACGGGCTGATTCAAATGCACGGTTCGCTAGACTGGGTGGAAAGCAAAATCCAGCTCCATGCTGCTCACAAAACTATACCTTAAATGTAGGAACGTGGGAAGGTTGAACGTAAAAGGGTGGGAAAGGACACACAAGGGGGAGCCTGGCCGAGGAGATTCCATACGGCCCTCTAATGTCACCAAACAAAGGAGACCGTGAGGCAAGAACTTGAGATGATGAGGAAAAGTTCAGTGAGAAAGGGTGACTGTCCAGGAAGAGATGTCAGGTGTAACTTCCTGCATCTAATAGCTTAGCTTGAAAGTTCGTGAAGCTAAACGAGACAGAACCATAGGGAGACATCGGCAAATGCACACTGAACTGGTGACGTTATTATTTTTAATATTTTTACTGATTTTAGAGAGGAAGGGAGAGGGAGAGAGAGAGCAGGACATCGATGATGAGAATCATAGATTGACTGCCTCCTGCACACGCCCAGTGGGAATCGAGCCCACAACCTGGGCATGTCCCCTGACCAGAATCGAACCACAACCTCCTGCCTCACAGGTTCGATGACCGCATTTCTCTCAATAACGAATGCACAGCTAATCGACGAATAGCAGCTCAGAGACGACAGTTCTGAAAAGCCAATAAAGTCCATAAAAGTCAGAACAGATCAAAAGTCGATGACGAAATAGAAGAGCTCTGTGAAACCACAACCTAATTGACATCCGTGCAACAATGTACCTAATAAAGACAGAACATGTTTTCAGGACACATGCCAAATGCACTGAAACTGACTTTATCCTCTGCCATAAAGCAAATTCTCAATCAATTCCAAAGGCTTGAATCATAGAGAGTATGTCTCTGACCGCAGTAGAATTAAACTAGAACTCAATAATAAAAATATTACTATCGAATCCCCCAAGTATTTAAAAATCAACTACTTCTCTCAATGAATGGCAGTTCCTATTAACAGGAAGGATAATGATCAGACACGGGTTACAGGAGCTAAAGTCGGCTTGTGGGGTAGGAAACAATGCACCCTTTCCTGGTGAATGACCACCACGTGACAGGAAGAAATGCCGCAGGTGGGCAGCGCTGGGGACAGGGTGCCCTCTGAGCGACGGGGTGAGTTGGGGAAAGGCTCCTGAGAGTGGGTGCATTTAGACTGGACCTTAGAGGACAGAGAGGACCTGATCATAAACTTGGGGGCAGGCGCTGGATGCGGAAGGAAAGGTGTAAGGCAGCTCTGGGCTGGCGAGAGCATAGGCGGGGCAGGAGACCCTGAGGGGGCAGGAGGCCCTGGGGGGGCAGGAGGCACGGAGGGGGCAGGAGCGGGAGTGCTGAGAAGTCGGTGGGAAGGCGGAAAGGGCAGGTGCTCCGGGCTCAGGGCCGGGCTAGGTGCCCGAGGTGATCCGAGGCCACAGGGGAGGAGGAGACTCTGAGCCAGAGCCCTGGGCACAGCTGTGCTTGCGGCAGGGAAATCCCAGGCGTGTGCGAAGGGGACCACTGCTGGGAACCTGGGAAAGCGGGCACAGGGGCCTGCAGGGGGGACAGCTGGCACCACCCTGGGACAGGGAAGGGGGGAGAGAAAGTGGGTAGAAAAACCCAGGCGCCCTCCCCAGGGCCCCCCACACCCTCACTAAGAGCAGCCCACACACCCGGAAATCGCTGCCTAAGAGCTCCTTTCAAGGTGGCGCTCCAAGTGGGGAAATGAGTGTTTCATGTTTAGTCTCCTCTCTGCAGCCCGAGCCCCAATTTGAAAGCCAACTCTTTGGAATTCGATAAACCTCCCCCCTCCACCACCACAGACACACCCAGACCCTGGAATCCCACGTTTCCTTCTCAGGCACATCTCTGCATGTTCCATGTTGTGTCTGCATGTTCCCATTTGTGTCTGCATGTTCCCATGTTGTGTCTGCATGTTCCCATTTGTGTCTGCATGTACCCATTTGTGTCTGCATGTTCCCATGTTGTGTCTGCATGTACCCATTTGTGTCTGCATGTTCCCATGTTGTGTCTGCATGTTCCCATTTGTGTCTGCATGTACCCATTTGTGTCTGCATGTTCCCATGTTGTGTCTGCATGTACCCATTTGTGTCTGCATGTTCCCATGTTGTGTCTGCATGTTCCCATTTGTGTCTGCATGTTCCATGTTGTGTCTGCATGTTCCTATTTGTGTCTGCATGTTCCCATTTGTGTCTGCATGTTCCCAGGCAGGTGACAGAGCCCCCTCCTGCCTGGCCCACCACACCCCGGGCCTCCCAGCACCCCGACCAACCGGGCTGACCACGAGGTGTGGAGCACTGTGTCTCTGCCCCTGACGGCAACCTGGAGGGAGGCCCAGGACCCGCCCCTTCCCTCTCCCACCAATCACCTTGGGGAGGGCGCCCCAGGTGTCCACACGAAGACTAGAGAGGGGCTCCCTTCCTTCCTCTCCTCCCCTCTGTCACAGACACCTTGCCGGCATCCCCTCCCAGAGGAGCCCTCCCCACACACCCCGGGGGCCCTCCTGGAGGTGACACAGTGTCCCTGGAGGTGCAGGGTCCCAGCGGCCACGTGCAGGGGCAGCGTCCAGCTCGGACAGGACCTAGCCTCAGCCTGGCCGCGCTCTCCTGCCACCCCGCCCGCTGCCGGGTCCCCGTCAGCTCCAGTCACGGCTCCCTTCTCACCTTCTCCTGCTTCTCAGTCTAACAGAAACCCGACGCCCCTCACTTCCTGAGCGAGGAGCTCCGCGCCCCACAGGGTCTGAGTCCCACCCTGAGTTTAGGGGGAGCTGCTCTCCGCACCAGCTCTGAGGCTCCCACTTCTGCAGAACACGCTGCGATCGCTCAGTGAGACGTTCTCATCTTCCATGCTGCCTGAATCCTGGGGTATCTAGAACCTTCCAGATGCGCACCAGCTCTGAGTCTGTTTCCTTCTGGGTGAAGGAGCAGGATAACGTTCCGCGTGCGGGTGGTTCTAAGAATTCCGTGGGAGAGCACTTGGGCAGCGCTTAGCATGTCGTCAGAACTTGGTCAATCTTCGCTGCTCGGCTTGGAGCTTTGCTAATTCCAGCCCCGGCCCCACGCTGAGTGTAAGCCCCGTGGTGTGATGCTGCAGTGCATTCAGCAGCTTGTCCCCCCACCCCCACCCCACCCCGCAGCTCACCTCGCCAGGACTCTGAGAAGAGTGTCATTCTCTGCACGTCGGCGATGAGGCTGGGATTCGGGGGGAGAACGGGCACCCGCCATGTGTACAAAATTCGTGCGTGACAGTCTGCACTTGAACCCTGGGCTCGCTGGCTGCAGAGCCTCTTTTCCTGTTTTATTCTGAAGACCACAGGGCGGATGGGGGAGGTGCTCAGGGAAGGAGCCGGGTCGCAAAGTCAGCTGCTAAAAAGGACTGAAGATGCGTGTGGACCATGTGACCAGCCAGTGACGCTTCCCCGGATGGCTCTCTCCCCACTGGTGCCTCCCGGCTGGGGAGGCAGTGCACAGGGACCCACGGAGGCTTCCCGGGAATCTGGTCCCTGAGCATTGGGACAAGTGGCGTGTGATGCCTGGGGCGGCCTTTGTGGTCCTGGCTGGGCCCAGGCACAAGTGCAGAGAAAAACACAGCTTGGGTCACCGGGAGGGAGGGCGGGAGGGAGGTGGTGAGTGCAGGGGTGGGCTGTGGAGTGTCCACGCTCCATGGCCATCTTGCTAAGTTTCCAAACCCTCCCGCTCCTGTTGTGGGGTCTGGATCTCTGAGGACTGTTGGGAGCAAAGCCCATTTTCGGAGGTGACCCGAAGGAAGCTAATCTGGGGCAGGAGGCGGTCCTGGGCTCCACGCTTCTCCAACTTCATGCCACAGAGCCCCTGGGGTCTCAGGAAGCTGCAGACCCTGACCCAGGAGGGCTGGGCGGGGCCTGAGATGCTGCCTCTGATGAGGCCCAGGTGATGCCCCCAGCCCACACCCTGAGCAGCCAGGCTCCAGGCCGCCTCACAGGTGCCCTTTGACCTCAGGACGCTGGGGTTCCAGCATTCACCATGTCCTGCTGTGCTTCTCCTCCAGATGATCAGAACGCCACGTGCATGGAGCCCGCAGAGCTGGCCGGCTGGCCCATCACACAGGTGGGGAACCCGCTGCGGTACATGTGCATCACCCACCTGGACCGGCGGGACTACATCTTCCTGCTGCTCATCGGCTTCTGCATCTTCTCGGCGGGCACCGTGGCCGCCTGGCTCACGGGCGTGTGTGCCGTGGTCTACCAGAACGCCCGGCGCAAGTCGAGCGACGCAGAGGACGAGGACGATCACGGGCAGCCCGTGGAGGTCAGCAGGCGCATTTTCCAGAGAAGGTCGGACTCGGGCCAGGACGGCTTCCCTCAGCTGATCTAGGCGCCAGGGGCCACTCTCAGGCCTGCCCTCCCAGCCCCGCACCCCGCTCCCGCCGCCCCACTCCTGTGGAGCTGTCGTAGAGGCCGGAGCCTATTAGTAAAATAAAGTTTTAATGGCAGAAAAGTCTGGAAACACGGGTGCAGCATCCAGGGCTGAGGGAGTCGCACAAAGCAGGCAGCTGGTGTTTAATGAGCACCAGGCCACCCTCCATGGAGGGAGAGGCAGGGAGCACAGGATGAAGATGAGCCCTCCGAGGGTAAGCAATTGGGGAGTGGGGTCCAGCATAAAATGAATCAAGGGGAGAAAAATACCGGACACTGACAAGCGCTGACACTAAGAAATTCGCCCGCGGGCGCCTCCACGCTCCCTCCCGTGATGATCACAGTGGCCCCATAACGTTCACAGGAGCTCACAGTGACAGTGAGGCCTGGGCAGGTCCAGCACCTGACCGGGGCCGGCCAGGCAGCCGCAAAGCCACCCGAAGTCACAGGAAGCTGCCCCCCCAACCCACCCACCCCCCTCCTCCGCCCCAGAGATGTCTAGCGACATAACCAGCAGCTGTCGTGTGAGCCTTGCACAGAGCAGAGGAGGGAGGCGCACATACAGGTTCTCCGGGCCGGCCCTCAGCAGCCAGGTCGGGAGGTGGTTGCCAGCCTTGTTCTCCTGGAGCTCAGAGAGGCTAAGTGAACAGCTCAGGATCGCACAGCTGAAGGGAGGCAGCACAGGGCGGAATCCAGGCTGCCTGCCCCCCACACCGCGCCCTGTGTGCTGAGAGTGGCTGTGGTTCCTGACGGGCTAGCAGAGGGCCCAGCGCGCTGTGGGTAGCTTCGGGCTGGCGCCCTGAGAGTGGGGTCCAGGCGAAGGGAAGGAAGGGAGACTGTGTCAGAGGGAAGGGAGGCGGGACCCTGCAGGGCCTCGGATGCACCTGTCACTCAGGGCTAGGACGGGCTGTGCAGTAGCAGATAAACCCAGTGTCATTGGCTCAGCACCATGAAGACTTCCTCTCATGGGTGGAGTCCAGTGTGGGGAGGGCACCTATTCCCTCCCATAGCTCCAGCCCCTGGACCACAGTCCTGGGGTTCCCTGCAGAAGTGGGGTGTCGCGGGCACACAGCTCTTAGCTGCCTGGGCCTGGAAATGACGTGTCACTTGCATCCCATTTCTCATGGCCCCAACCTTACAGCCGGCAAACGCAGTCTGGCCGCCAGGAAGACAAGTCTGTGTCCTGCCCACCATGGCGGGAGCCTGCACTTTCCCTGCGGACCCCACACCGAGAGCTCAGGGGCGGGGGGGCGGGCGGGGAATCGCAGGCCCTATGTGGACTCTAAAGCTCACTGTGGCTGTCGGGGGGGGGGGGCAGGAAACAAGGGGACCAGCCTTACTGCAGTGGGGGGGGGGGGCGCAGGGGCAGTAGGAGCAGAGAGAAGTGCATGAATGTCAGCATTTCGTCGGACAGACAGTGGACACAGTTCCACGAGTGACCAGGAAGGGGAGGTGGGAGCAGTGGGCAGGAGCCAAGGAAGCACCCACATGCTGCCTCGGACATCAGGCGGCAAAGTACAGTCGCTGAGGCAGGGAACCCCCTGAGCTATTCATGGGGAGTGAGAAGGGACGCGCGAGGAAGGCAGGGGTGACGGGCACCTCCTCCTTGTCGCCCGGGACATCCACAGACGGTGCCTGAAGCAGAATAGCCACCTGGGGACAGGCAACATGCCCTTCATGATGCACAAAACCAGCCGATCTCAGTGCCCTGTCCTGGGAGGAGAGGCCGCAGGGGAGGGGAGACAGGCGTTTCTCACCCCAGCTCTGTGGGACTACAACCCTCTCACTCAAGTGCGTGCATAGCTGATAAAAATGAGTGGGTTTTTAAGGAAAAGATGGCTGGTCTAGGGTGTTGCCACCAGCCAGAGGTGTCTTTAACCCCCTTTCCTAGGGGTGTGTCCACCCTGAGCCGAAAGGCAGTGCCCAGTGAGGGCTGCCCAACTGGCTGCTGCTTCTGCATTCACTGCGCCCTGAGCCTGAGTCCCCGAGGGGCCAGAGGCCTCCTGGCAGAGACCACGTCAGGCCCCGACGCTGAGTAGCCAGGACAGCACCGAGGACGGAGCACTTCCGTGCAGGAAGGTTTGTGCAGGGGGTGCTCTCAGCGGGAGACAGGCTAGAGCGCCCCCAGGACAGGAGAGGGCAGCCAGGTGGCCAGGAAACAGCCTGGGGGAGTTGCATGAAATGCGGGGCCCTGTGCCCGGTCCTCCGGAGGCCGGGCCATCCTCTGGTTTCATGTGCCCCCTGGGTGAATCGCACTGACATTTCAGGAACACCCGTCAAAGGTGAGGAGATACGGGCCTGAAGTGAAGAGGCGGCGTGTGAGCGGGAAGAATGGTCGCCCTGGGCCCCAGGGACTGCAGGGGCCTCTGGAGTCCAGCGCTGGTCTCGGGGCAGGTGGCCCTGTGCCCGCACAGCAGGCAGACAACGGGTGACCAGCCAGGCAGCGCCTCTCATCACCTACGCTCAGTCCTGCCTCACGAGAAGGACCCCACTTCTTTCACACAAGACGGTGGGAAAGGACCCGCTTCTAGCCTCAGCTTCCCTCTGTGCGTGTGATCTCACCAAAGCACTTCATTGTGTGGGCCTCAGTTTTCCCAACCATAAAATGGGCTGGTTAGGCTTGATTACCTGGAAGGCCACCTCAAACCTAACCTTCTGAAATCACTATGGAAATTTTCCGGAACATACAAGAAACTCCCGCAAACCAAAAATAAAAATACAAGAATCCCAATGGAAAAACTGGCCCAGGACATGAATGGGCAATTTATCCAAGAAGAAACCTCCGAAACCAACAAGCACAGAGACAGGTGCTCACACTCCTTAGTAATCAGAGAAACGCAAATCAAAGCAGTAGATGTCACCTCTAGTTGTGAGATTGGCAACAAATGACAGCTGGACAGTGTCACATGATGGCAGGGATGTGGAGTCACGGGAAGGGCACTGCGGGAGGGACGTGCACAGCGGTCTAGCGGGACGTAGGTCACACCCAGCGAGAGCCTGCCCTGCCACCCAGTGAGCCCACCAGCTCTGGGTGTATCGCCCACAGACGTGATCACACGCATCCATAATGGAACACACATGGGGACCGACCGCGGTAGTCCGTGTAGTGACGGGGATTGGGAAGAGGGTGAAATTTATAGAGTGCTAGGGAACTGTTACAAGCAACTGACTGGATGGATGCTTAGCAACACGGATGGATCACAAAGCACAACACTGAGTGGAGAAAAGGGAGAGTAATGAGAACCAGCTATGACACTCAGAGCCAGGAAACCGCTCAGGAAAAGCCAAATCCTGACAATGTCCCGCAAGGCCCTGGAGATCTGCCCCGCCTCCCCCTACACTCCCTTTGCCTCGCTGACATCATCTTCTGCCAGGTCCCCACGGCTCACTGGGCCCAGCCTCACTGGCCACCCCATTGTTGTGAGCAGAGCCTTCACACCGGCTGTTCCCTCTGCCTGGAATTACAGGCCCTCAAAATCCGCTGCACACATGTGTGCGCACACACATAAGCACACACACATGTGTACGCACACACGCACATGCACACATGCACACACATACACATGGCCTCCCTCCCCTGCTCTATTGTGACCTCAGACAAGAATCAAATGTGCCCTGACCGGTTTGGCTCAGTGGATAGAGCGTCGGCCTGCGGACTCAAGGGTCCCAGGTTCGATTCCAGTCAAGGGCATGTACCTTGGTTGCAGGCACATCCCCAGCGGGGGTTATGCAGGAGGCAGCTGATCGATGTTTCTCTCTCATCGATGTTTCTAACTCTCTATCCCTCTCCCTTCCTGTCTGAAAAAAGTCAATAAAATATATTTTTTTAAAAAAAGAATCAAATGTAACAGATAATAAACTGAACAGTTGTCTGCAAGGTAAGAAGTGCCATCTCCCCACCTTCCCGCCAGAATGCAACATAAGCTCTGAGGGGGTCCCTCGCACCAGGACAAAGCCTGCTGCACAAGAGGAGTACTTGCCACCCACACCACTTACACATGTTTAAAACACGCTTCGCTCCTGTTTGGGGGCAACATCCCAGAGGCGGTGTGGAGACGGGGATGGGAGTCATGAGGGCCACCTAAGTGGGCGCTGGGTGTAGGGTTCAGTCCTCGACGGGTTCTCCCGACCATGGCCACTAGGTCATCCTCACGGGGTCCCTGGGGCAGCCCCTCCGCGGGAATGGCTTGCTGTGCAGCCTCACCTTCCAGGTCCTGCCTCTGGAGCCCTGGGCACAGCCCAGCAGGATTCAGTGATTGTGGAAAAAGTGCAATAAAATGTGAAATGTGGGCCCTGTGGGCCCAGCAAAAAAAATAAATAAATAAATAAATAAAATAAAATAAATAAATAAAATAAAAATAAAATATGCTTCAAAGCCCATTAAACAAAAGGTGAGTGGGAATGAGGGTAAAGGAGATTAGGTCCAATAAGAGAAGAGCCTCAAGGGGAAGTGATGCTAAGGTGCCACCGATGGGGCAGTGAGAACTGCCGCTGGTGAGTCTGCGTTCAAGGGGCTGCAGGCAGCAGGACTGAGTAGCCTGTGGCAAGGACCCTCCGCTCAGCTCCGCCTACACAGCTGAGGTCACCCCAAGGTCACCCAGGGCTGCGGACACCTCGCGGGGAGAGTACATGCTTCCTCCAGCACGGGCCGCCTGCAGGAGAGGCCCGGGCCCCACAGAACACAGCCTCGGTCGCTGATGCCTGCCCACTCGCTCAGCCTCGCCACAGCGCGGAAGGGATTGCTGTCCCGTCGTGTGGGAAAGAACACGGAGGTCTCCGAGGCTCCCACCGCCCCTCCCCTGGCTCGGACCTGGCAGGACCGAGAGGGTCAGCAGCCAGGCCTTCCGGACGCCCTGGTTCGTGTTCTCTCCCAACTGGGTTTCCCTCTCTGTCCAGAGGAAACGATGCCGTGTTAAGGAAATGAACAAAATTAATGTTCCCACATTGGGTTTTGCACAATTCTGCCACTGGCCTTTTCCTGTTGCCAACGGGTGTTCGTTTCTGGGATTCAAATTCAAAGCCTATGGATGTGATGGAGGCCGTCTAAACGCTCGTGTTAGAAAATAAGGCCAAACAAATCGTCTATGACCATTAAGACTATAAAAGGGCTATCGGTTCTCCGCAGCAGCCAGCCGTGGAGGCGATGCCGGTGGTCAGCTCGGGCTGTAAAGGGAACTTAACGGGGCTGCAGGTTCGCTCCCGCCCGTCTGGGTGCGCGCAGGAGGCAACCAATCAAAGTTCCTCTCTCACATTGATATTTCTCTCTCCCTCCCTCCCTTCCTCCCACTCTCTCTAAAAATCAATGGAAAAAATATTCTTAGGTGAAGATTAACAAAACAAGAAAAAGAAAGAAAGGTAAGAACAAAGTTGGAGAACGTAGACTCACTAATTGTAAAACTTGTCATGAAGCGACAGTAATCCAGACAGTATGTGGCTGCCTGGATCTGGGCTGGGAGCAGCGGCTCATGCAACAGGCAGGAAGGACCTCCCTGGGGGGGTGGACATAGTCGAAAACTGGGTTGTGGTAAAGGTTGCACAGTCCTGTAGCTCCACTAAGTCTCGTTGGCTGGTCCGCTTAAGACAGACGAAGCCTACAGTATGGACCTTACACTCAGTAAATATGTTCCCAAAGGGTCTTCGCTGACTCCTCTGCAGCGTTTGGCAGACAAGGTGAAGGAGGAGGCCTGGGCAGGTGCCCCCAGTCTCCCTCCCTCCCTCCCCTTCTCCCGGAAGGGCGCCTGCCCCTCCCTGCTGGAGGCATCCGCCCAGCAGCCCGCAGCCCAGCACCCAACGCCCAGCTCCTCACCTCCTGACTCTCAGTGGCCCCACGTCAGGTCCCTGGCAGCAAAGCTCACCTTGCAGAAATACTGGAAGAGCTATAAATACTTTAGTTCCCCGGGGAGCCTGTCAGCCCTGAGATGGCGCCAGTGACCTGGGCAGGGAAAATTCTATTCCTGGGCACACCTGGTGTCCCGAACAGCCTGGCCGACTGCAGGGCAGCCTCGAACAATAAACTCTCTCTTTGGAGCATGGCTTGGCCCTTAACACATCCAGACCCCTTTAAAAGCCGATTCCTACACATTACTGCCGTCGACACCCCAGAAAAACAGGCCAAATACACGGGAATTCAAACCACAGCCAGTTCCCCAGGGGAGGGGCTGGGAGCCTGCCTCAGAGGAGCAGCGATCTGGACCTGGGCTGCCCAAGGAAGGCACCTGGAGGCTGGACAGACACAGCCCGCCAGGCGCCACCCACAGATTGGGAGAGAACTGGCCCGGATGCTGGCCCAGGCATCGGATCCTTTTTGAATCTTTATTGTTGTATTGCAGATGCCCCTGCTTTCCCCCCATTGACCTCTTCTAGCCCATCCCTGCCCCCTGCACCAGGCCTTCACCACCCTGTTGTCTGTGTCCATGGGTTGTGCATATACGCATACAAGTTCCTTGGTTAAGCTCTTGCCACCCACCCACCCTCCCCCGCCTTCCCTCTGAGATTCTGCACTCTGTTCCCTGCTTCCATGTCTCTGGATCTATTTTGTTCATCAGTTTATTTTGTTCATTAGATTCCACATGTGAGTGAGATCATGTGACACATGTCTTTCTGTGACTTATTTCACTTAGGATAATACTCTCCAGGCCCCTCCATGCTGTCCCAAAGGGTAAGAGATCTTTCTCTTTTACAGCTGCATAGTATTCCCTGGTGTAGATGTACCACAGCTTTTTATCCACTCATCTACTGATGGGCACTTGGGCTGTTTCCAGATCTTAGTTTTTGTAAACTGTGCTGCTATGAACATAGGGGTGCATACATTCTTTCTGATGGGTGTTTCTGGTTTCTTAGGATATATTCCTAGAAGTGGGATCACTGGGTCAAGTGGCAGTTCCATATTTAATGTTTTGAGGAAACTCCATACTGTTTTTCATAATGGCTGCATCAGTCTGCATTCCCACCAGCAGTGAACTAGGGTTCCCTTTTCTCCACATTCTCGCCAGCACCTGTCATTTGTTGATTTGTTGATGACAGCCATTCTGACAGGAGTGAAGTGGTACCTCATTGTTGTTTTAATTTACATCTCTCTGGTGATCAGGGACTTTGAGCATTTTTTCATATGTCTCTTGGCCATTTTGGAGAAGCATCTGTTTAGGTCAGTGGTTGGCAAACTCATTAGTCAACAGAGCCAAATATCAACAGTACAACGATTGAAGCTTCTCTTGAGAGCTAAATTTTTTGAACTTAAACTATATAGGTAGGTACATTGTTATTAACTTAATTAGGGTACTCCTAAGGCTTAGGAAGAGCCACACTCAAGGGGCCAAAGAGCCTCATGTGGCTCGCGAGCCCCAGTTTGCTGACCACGGGTTTAGGTCCTTTGCCCATTTTTTACTTGGATTGTTTGTCTTCTTTTGTTAAGTTGTCTGATTTCCTTATGTATTTTGGATATTGACCCTTTATCAGATGTATCATTGCCAAATATGTTCCCCCATGCAGTGGGCTCCCTTTTCATTTTGCTGATGGTTTCTTTTGCTGTGCAGACGCTTTTTATTTTGATGTAGTCCCATTTATTTTCTCCTCAGTTTCCTTTGCCCTGGGAGATGTATCTGCAAACATATTGCTACGAGAGATGTCTGAGATTTTGCTGCCTATGGTTTCTTCTAGGATTTTTATGGTTTCACGACTTACATTTAAGTCTTTTATCCACTTTAAGATTATTCCTGTGCATGGTGTAAGTTGGTGGTCTAGTTTCATTTTTTGCATGTATCTGTCTAATTTTCACAACGCCATTTATTGAAGAGACTGTCTTGACTCCATTGTATGCTCTTGCCTTCTTTGTCAAGTATTAATTGAGCACAATGGATTTCTGGGATCTCTGTTCTGTTCCGTTGATCTATATGTCCGTTCTTATGCCTGTACCAGGCTGTTTTGATTACAGTGGCTTTGTAGGATAACTTGATATCTGGCATTGTGATCCCTCCAACTTTTTTCTTCTCTCTCAAGATTGCTGCAACCATTCGGGGAATTTTTTGGTTCCATATAAATTTCTAGAGTATTTGTTCTAGATCTGTGAAATATGCCATTGGTATTTTTATAGGGATTGCATTGAATCTGTAGAATGCTTTGGGTAGTATGGCCATTTTAATGGTGTTAATTCTACCAATCTATGAATACGGTATATTCTTCCACTTATTTATGTCTTCCTCTATCTCTCTTTTCAATGTCCTATAGTTTTCTAAGTATAAGTCTTTTACCTCCTTGGTTAAGTGTATTCCTAAGTATCTTAATTTTTTGTTGTTGTTGTTGCAGTGGTAAATAGGAGTGTTTATTGAGTTTCTCTTTTGAGAATTTGTTATCTATATATATACTAGTAAAAGCCCAGTGACTGAATGGCACGCTGACCAGAATGACTGGTCATTTATTTGGGTCCTCTCTCTTTGTTTCTTGATGAGTCTGGCTAACAGTTCATCAATCTTATCTTTTCAAAGAACCAGCTCTTGGTTTCATTGATTTTTTTGTATTTTTTTTTAGTCTCTATGTCATTTGTTTCTGCTCTAACCTTTATTGTTTTCCTTTACTTACTCTGGGCTTTTCTTGTTATTCGCTTTCTAATTCTTTAAGTTATAGGGTTAAATAGTTTATTATTAATTTTTCTTGTTTTTTGAGGTAGGCCTGTAGTTCTATGCACTTTCCTCTCAGGACTGCTTTTGCTGAGTCCCAAAGATTTTGGGTTGTATGTTCATTTCTTTTTTGTTTCCAGGAATTTTTTTTTTTCTTTCTTGATCTCATTGGTAAACCATTAATTGTTTAATAGCTTGCTATTTTGCCTATTGAATGTTTTTGAGTGTTTTTACTGTAGTTGATTTCTAATTTCATTCCACTGTGATCTGAGAAGATGCTTGATATGATTTCAATCTTCTTGAACTTGTAGAGAGTTGTTTTATGTCCTAACATGTGGTCTATCTTTGTGAATGACTCATGTGCACTTGAGAAGACTATATATTCTGCAGCTTTGAGATGAAATGTTCTATAAATGCCAATTAAATCCATCTGATCCAATGTGTCCTTTAGAGTCACAGTTTCCTTATTAATTTTTTGTCTGGAAAATCTATCCAATGAACTCAGTGGGGTGTTAAAGTCCCCTACTATGACTGCACTGCTATGGAACTTTCCCTTAAAGTCCTCTAAACTTTTTTATATATTTAGATGCTCCTATATTGGTGCATATCTGTTTACCAGGGTTATATCTTCTTGTTGGACCAATCCCTTTAGTATTATGTAGTGACCTTTATTGTCTCTTGTGATGGCCTTCATTTTTAAGTCTATTTTAAGTCTATATTGTCAGATATGAGTATTGCTACCTCAGCTTTTTTTTTCCCATTTGCATGGAAAAATATATTCCATCCCTTCACTCTCATCCTGTGTGAGTCTTTTCCTCTGAGGTGAGTCTATTGTAGACAGCATATAATTGGATCATGTTTTTGTATCCATTCAGCTACCTATGTCCTTTGATGGGATCATTTTATCCATTTACATTTAAGGTTCTTATTGATATGTACTTATTTATTGCCATTTTAATTCTTTATGCCTATGTTTCTCTCTCCTTCTCATTACAGTAGTTCCTTTAGCATTATTTATAGTGCTGTTTTGGTGGTGATAAACTCTTTTAGTCTTTTTTTGTCTGGGAATCTCTTTATTTCACCATCTATTTTTAATGAAAGCCTCCTGGGTATAATAATCTTTGTTTCAGATCCTTGCTTTTCATTACCTTGAACACTTTATGCCATTCCCTTATGGCCTGTAGAGTTCCTGATGATAACTCATCTGACAGCCTTTGTAGGTAAAGGTTTGTTTTTCTCTTGTTGCCTTTAAGATTCTCTCTTTGTCTTTAATTTTTAGCATTTTAATTATAATGTGTCTTGGCGTGAGCCTGTGTGGGTTCTTCTTGCTTGGGACTCTGTGTGCCTCCTGAACTTGTGTGACTTTTTCCTTCACCAGGTTAGAGAGGTTTTTGCCATTATTTCTTCAAACACTTTCTCTATCCCTTGCTCACTTTCTTATTCACACCTATTATGTGAATTGTGTTATGTTTCATGTTGTCCCATGGTTCCTGTAAGCTGTTTTCCTGTTTTTTCATTGCTTTTTTCTTTCTGGTTCTCTGATTGAGTGGGGGTTTTTCTTACCTTGTCTTCTAATTCACTGATCCAATCCTCAGTTTTCTTATCTCCATTTCATTTAGCTTTTCTTCTGGAGAATTCTCTTATTCTTTCATTTTGAGCTTGTTGTTGTGTTTTGGCTGTCTGTTTGGGTGTGTGTCTATGTATTATATAGATCTGCTATGACTCCAAATCTCTAGTGCAGGACAGTGTGTCAGATGCTGTTTGTGACTCACCCTGAGTACCCTGCTTGGAGCTATCAGCAAATGACACCCTGTGGCTCCCTCTGCTGGGGCTGGGTGCCTTTGGAAAGGACCAAGATGTGCACAAGGGTCAGTTTTTCCTAGCCCCAGGCCCAGAAGGAGATCAGGCAAAGACTCAAAGCCTCCAGAGATCCTCCTCTGCCTATAGTCTGACTATAATCAGCCTTGATTAGCCTCAGACTATCGACCACAGGGTAGGGTGAGAGGTCTTCCAATAGGGTGTGGCAACCGATTTCCTCCCAGATAACAACCACCTGGATAGCAAAGATCCACAGGAGAAATATTTCCTCCACAGCGTGAGAGATTGACTCAGCACAGGAAACTGTACTGGCTACCCTCTGGGCTCCAAACCTAGAGCTCCCCCACCCTGGACTCTCTTCACCAAGCTCAAGTCCACACTGCCCTCCCTCTGCTGGAGCCCAAGGTGAGTGGCTACACACAAAATTTTGTGCATTGGCCCTTTAAGAGGTGCCTGCATTTCCAGCCATCACTTGGTGGTGGACAGCAGCCCTGCTGCTTTTCACAGTCAGATGTTATGTGGGCACCTTTCTCAGTTCTGGTGCTCTGGGCTGGGGGGCCCAGCTTAGGATTTAGTTCCCAGAGTTCTCAGTGGGGTCCCCCCACAGCTGAGATATCCCTCTGGAACTTCAGCTGCTGTCTGTGGGAGCCCAGCCATCCCTTTCATGCCTTTGCACTTCCTACCAGTCTCTATGTGATCTCCACTTTCCGTCCTTGGTCCTCAGGGTTCTCTCCAGCTAATTCTCAGTTGGTTTGTCAGGGTGGTTCTTCTATTTTAGTTGTATTTCCAGTTTGGTCCTGGGAGAGTGCCAGTGTAGCTTCTGAAACTGGACAACCAATGGGTCTGGGCTGCCTGTCACTGCTTGAGCCAGTTCAGCAGAGACAGGGTCGAATCATATATGAGTGTTTATTCCAGTAATGCCAACAGTATGGGAGAGCAGAAGGTCACCCACAAAAATCTGCTCTGCAACCCTCCATAAACCAGCTGCTTAGATGGGGTAGGACAAAGATTAAGTGGGGAAGTAGGGGAAACAGGCTATGCAGGCAGGGGTGGGACTCCATTGTTCAGGCAAAGAGGTTGTCAATCTTTCCATTACAATAGGCAGTTCTTGAATGAGAATGGACCACATTCCAAGGTTGACTCCCAGGTCCAAGGTTGACTCCCAAGTCCAAGGTTGATTCCCAGGTCCGGGGGGCATACAACTCCCAGCCAAGTTAGAATGTCCTTTCTTTAACCAGCACAAGGCAATCATGGTTAACAGAGCATGATTAATATTTCCCATATCCATAACTACTACCCAATATTCTATTTTTGCCCCTAACACTTCCACTTACTCTGCCGCCATTTTGGATCTCCCAGTACTTTTTTTAAACCCCTCCAGGGGATTCCACTGCACGCACAGGGCTGAGAACACAAGCTTTCCAGGGAGATGTTGTCAAAACAAAGTCTTCAGTCCATGAGTCGCCTTAAAATGACTTCTCAGAATATGGACCTCCCCCCTCCGCCCCCACCTGCTAGGAGTGGCGACGGGGGAAGCCAGCTGAAGGCTGGACCCCGAGATGTTGTCACCCCAGGGTAGATGCGCCCTTGTCTCCGTTTACTCCACAGGAGCTCACACTGAGTGTGTCAATCTGTACCTCTGAGACCGTGACACTCACGGGAAGAGTGAGGCTGATAGCGCCACTGGTCATGGAGAGGCAACAAGGCAACCCTCCTCCCCAGCATTCAGGCCTCTCTCTACCCTGGGGACTGAGGATGGAAGCTCTTAGCACCTGGCACAACAGTGCCACAGCATTCCATACTGAAGGCCAAGCACTAATCTCAGACAGGCGTGACCGGGAGATTTGCGGGCAGAGCTCCCTGCTGGCTGGAGTGGGCAGAGCTGTGGGTGGGCCTTGCTAGATGGACAGAATTGGAACCAGGAGAGTGGAGGGACAATAAAAATAACCACCAATACCAGTCATTGCAACACCAACAATTGCAACACCAGTCATTAAACAGGCACTCTCGGTTCAAGCAGCATTTTATGTAAATCTCCCAACCACCTTATGGTCCTCATTTTACAAGCAAGGAAATGGGGGCTTGGAGAGGCGAAAACTGTGCCCAAGCTCAGGCAGCAAGCAGGACTCGAACCTATGTAACTGGAACCCGGGCAGCTGGGCCAAGGCAGAGACACAGAAAGGAACTCAGCGTGTCAAGAAGGTTGGGCCTTCGTCGCCAGAGCCCAGAGGAGAACTCTGACCAACGGGGACATCATCCACCTGGCTCTGACCTGCCACCCCACACAGCCAGTCAACAAGGACAGCTGCGTCGAAAGCAGACTGAAGAGGGGTGTCCTTTGTGAGAAACACAAGCCTGAAGAGCGTCTGCAGAGGGAGCATGGCCAGGGAGCCCAGGCTAGGGCTCCCCAAGGGGGGAGATTTCACCAGCGGCCGTAAGAAATGCGGGAGCTGGGGCTGCAGGGGACCTGCTGAGCACACGTGTGTGTTCTGCCCACCGGGACCTTTGGATGGTGGGACAGGCGGAGACTGAGGGGAAAGGACACAGGGAGTCACAGAGACACCATGGAGGGTGGAAGCCAGCAGCTGACCACGCCAGCCTCGGCTGGATTACAGTCTTTAAAATATCTGTTGTACAGTCACCAGAAGTACAAGGGGCTCGGTGTGTGTGTGTGTTTCCATGCAGGGAGTGTACCCACGTGGGAGTCTGTGAAAGGCCCAGTGTGCAAGGAGCCGACAGGCTTGTTGGAGAGACAAGGAAAGGGGGTGGATAGCATTGAGGCTTCTCCCTGAATCACTGGATCCAGTTTACAGCAGCTCAGAAAAAGAACGAATGAGGGAGAGTGACAGGGAGGGAGAGGAGGAGGGAGGGGAAAGGGAGGGAGAAACTGGGGGAGGGAGAGAACCAAGCTGGCATGAGGATTCATTTAGGGTGACGCTGATCCAGTGTGGCTCACACACCATCCGCGCGAGAACACCAGGTGCTTCGCGATCAGACAGACTCTCTGAAGTCTGCCCTGGGCATCGGGCTGTCACCGTCCCCGAGGACCTGGGGCCACTCGGAAGTCAGGCCACTGGTCTGGGCTCTGCCTGTGGTCAGTCCATGCACTCAGCCCTGGCACCGGCTGCTCGCCTCCAGCTACCGGACTGTATGGGACAATGCCATGCTCAGAACGGTGGCCCTGAGGCCAGGCTCAGTGTTGAGCCATCAGATACAGATCAAAGTATATTCACGGTGCAGTGTGGGCGTTGGCGGGAGGCCCACGCCACTTCCTCTCCGAGAGCCTCCAGGGAAACCTGACCCACTGCGCGCCCGGCTCCTCCCACGAAAGCCTTGCAGGATTTGGGGAAGGGGATCTGGCAGGACCCGCATCTTCTCAGCTGCCTTTCATTTGCCAACTTTTAAGACTGGACATCTGAGAAAGTTTCTTCAAAGTGGCAGGCCTAGCCCAGCGATTCTCAACCTGTGGGTCGCGACCCCTTTGGGGGTCGAATGACCCTTTCACAGGGGTTGCCTAAGACCATCGGAAAACACATCTATAATTACATATTGTTTTTGTGATTAATCACTATGCTTTCATTATGTTCAATTTGTAACAGTGAAATTGGGGGTCACCACAACATGAGGGACTGTATTAAAGGGTCGCGGCATTAGGAAGGTTGAGAACCACTGGCCTAGCCCGACAGGCGTGGCTCAGTAGTTGAGCGTCAACCTTTGAACCAGGAAGTCAGGGTTCGATTCCCAGGCAGGGCACATGCCTGGGTTGCTGGCTCAAACCCCAGTAGGTGGCGTGCAGGAAGCCAATCAATGATTCTCTCTCATCATTGATATTTCTCTCTCTCTCCCTCTCCCTTCTTCTCTGAAATCAATAAAAATCTATATTTTTTAGATGGACGGCCTTGCCTGGCATCTGCCAGCACCTCCTCCGCAGAGAGCACGTGAATGTGAATGTGTTCACAAGGTGCGCGCCTCTGTGGCTAAGAGGCTGGGCTTTGGCGTCACACCCGCCTCCATCACTTACGTGAGGTGTTTAAGGGGAGACTGCCCTTCCATGTTCCGTCTGGTGACCTTCCTGCTCCTGAGGTCAGTGTCCTGACCCCCATGGCCTCTGAGCCTTCGCACACCCATCCCCTCTCCGACACACATACACCCCTCTTCACCCATGGACTTTCATGCTCACCCCCCAACGCCTGCTCTAGCAACACCTCCTCCTTCCCACCTCGTAGGCCCGGCACTGCTGCCCCCACCCCCCGCCTACACACACACACACACACACACACACACACACACACTGCCGTGTCACTCCCGGCACCTGGACGAACCCCCAGTCCCGTCTCACTGCACAAGGACGATGGATCCCCTGGTCCCTCCGCCACCCCACGCTGGGTTTACATGCCAGTCTTTGCAAGCCCCGCCCCTAATAACATGCCTCATATGCAGCAGGTATGTCCTAACATGCTCCATACACAAACTGTGAGGTTATGAAACTGATTTTTTAGGTGTAACTTGCTCGTAGCATTGTTTTCCAAAGTCAGGGGGGAAGTAACCACACTGGTTTAGTTTGTTTGTTTTGTATTTTTAATCTGAATCCGTTACTCAACTTGGTCCCCCTCCTTCCTGGTTAGATTCAGCTCCACCTCGGAGAAGGAAGCTCCGCCCCCACAGAAGGGGTAAGGCTGCCTCTGAAGGCATCAAGGCGGTGAGAGTGAGCGAGGAAAAGGCAGGAGTGAGGCGCCGTCACTCTACAAAGAGAGCACTTCCCACCCCACCAGCACCTCCGCAGGCTGGCCCTCTGCCCGCCGGCGCCTCCCTGACCCCCTGGCATCGTCCACATGAGGAGCAAGAGCTGGTTTCCGCCCAGCACCACCCTGGCCTGCTGCTGCCCCAGCCCCAAGCTGCCCCCTTTCCCGGCCACGCCCTGTGCCTGAGTTCATCTTGTCATTCAAACCATTAACGGTCACCTTTCGAAATCCTGCTCAAATCATAGCTCCCGTTGCACTGGGTGGCTCTCTGTGCCAGGCACCCCAGAGGCCCTGCTACCTCCCCGCAACCTCCAAATGCCACAGCCCGGACGCAGGCGCCATACGATCCTCACTTCACACAAGTCACGGAGTGACGGAGTCCGTGTGACGCGGAGTCCATGCTCAGCCACAGAGGCGCGCACCCCTATGCGACATGGACATTCACGCGCGCCCTGCGGCGGTGCTGTGACCTCGCAGGGGAGGAGCCCGGGCTCAGCAAAGCCTCTCAGACCGACTCCAACGCCTGGTGCCGCTCGGGCTGCTCAGTCCTTCAGGCCTGCGCGCCGGCCACACAGACGGGCAGCCAAACAGGAGTGTGTGTGTGGGTGTGTGTGTGTGGAGGGGGGGCTTGAGACACAATCAGGCCTCAGCAACAGAGCCAGGGTCTTCCCAGTGATACAGGCGTGATGTGGTGGTAGTAGTTAGACTTGGCTTTTTAACTGTTTAACCCAGAGTCTGCGGGATACAAAGCGAACGCGAGGTGAGGCCATAAAGTACCCACCCTCCCAAGTGCACGCGTCCAGACACGGCCCTTCCTTCACGGAGTCGTCTCCGGGGAACAGAGGTGCAGCCCAGGGGAGACTGACTGGTGTATGTGCACGTCCCCTCCTGTGATGAGGGCGGGAATCAGCACATTGAACGGACGTGTGGCTCGCGTGGCAGCCCTGGCCTCACGTGTGGAAAGAAGCAGCTCAAGGGACAAGGAAGAAAAGAATCTGCTTCTGCTCCGATACTCGAGCCACGGGGTCGCTCCCTCCGGCAGCCGCCGGGAGCCCCTCGGACTCCGCATGGAAGCTTCCTTCCTGGACTGACAGCCCGGACACCGACAGGGGAGACCCACAGCTCGGCAAATGCCGCCGGCGCCCCAGACCCTCACACACCAGAGCCGCCCTGGCCTCGGATTTTCCAGTCCCAGCCCCGACCCACCTGAGTCTCAGGGGTTCTCTGGGACCAGGTCAGCGGCCTGGCCAGGCCCTGGTTCCGTGCCTGGTTCCTGATGCCCGCTCACACTGCTGCCCGATTGCTACGCCAGGGATCAGGTCACAGACCCTGCTTACCACAAGCAAGAAGAAGGGCGACTTTGCAAAGAGCCTCCCTTTTGAGCTGTGCCGTGGGGATCCCTGCACAGAGCAGGTGTCGGCGGTCACCACGCAGTTACCATGGGGCAGCCCACACCACGGGGAGCCTGGCTTTTAGGGGAAAGAGGGACTTCAGACATGAAGCCCCTCAGATCCAGGCCTCGATGTGACCACCTGCAGAGCGAGGCGTTGGGGGGACCTCTCGGTGGCCCCCTTCAAAAGGGTTCGTAGGGCACCCTGAGCGTGGACTCAGCGCCGTGTGGACCCCTCCCCAACCTCACGGCACATGACAGTGAATCCGGGACTAGCATCTTGGCTCGTCAGCTCCTGCAACGCGCGGGAAGCTGACCCCTGCAGCGAGGCAGCGACGCCAAAGAAAGAGCAAGCTGGTCTTCAATGAGATCTGAAAAGCAATTCAAATCTTTGCTGCCATTTCTTTAAACGACACCAAGGGAACATCCATTCCTAGTGATCATAGAACTCCTCCAGCCCCCTTCCCCCACCTCTCCTACTCTCCACAGGGCACAGGACCGCCAGGGTCAAGCCCACCCTCTCCAAGTGCCCGCCGCCTCTCAGGCCTCGCCCTCCTGCTTCCCTTCCTGAAATGCCTCCCTCTGGCGCGGGCGCAGCTCAACTGGCAGCTCTAGTCCCTTCTCCTCCTGGAGCCTCAGCCCAGGAGCAGCTGCCATCCCAGAGGCCTGCTTACTTATTTATTTACTAGTGGCCTGGTGCATGAAATTTGTGCACATTAAGAGGGGATTAATTAGAGGAAATATTTTAATAGTGCTATTTGCCCTTTCTCTACAATAGAAGTGTCAGAGTTGAAAGAAAATTAGTGAAATGTATATGAAAATCTTCCTCCTGTCAGAGTATGGGGCATGCTGTGGGACCCAGAGTCAAGTCCCCTCCCACCTGCAGCACCTCAAAATCACATGAGACCCAGACCCGGCCAGCCCCACCCTTGTCAAGCCCCGCCAGGTGGGGGGCACAGCCTCAGGACCCCCAGCCTGGCGCCAGGGTGAGGGGCATGGCCTGAGGTCCCTAAGTCCACTGCCAGGGCGGGAAGCACAGTCTGAGGTCCCCAATCCAGCACTGAGGCAGGGTGCGTGCCTTGAGGTCCCCTGTCAAGCCCTGCCAGGCGGGGGGTACAACCTGAGGTCCCCAGGGCCAGCGCCAGGGCAGGGGACATGGCCTGAGGTCCCTCAGCCCAGGTCAGGGTGGGGGGCACACCTTGAGGTCCCCCGTCAAGTCTGCCAGGTGGAGGGCATAACCTCAAGTCCCCCATCAAACCCCGCCTGGTCGAGGGGCACAGCCTCAGGTCCCCTGGCCTGGTGCCGGGGCAGGGGGTACAGCCTCAGGTCCCTGCTGATTGCTCATTAAGGCTCATTACAGGAACTTGGCCTCTGCTGTGGGTGCAGCCATCTTGTTTTACAGAAACCCCGCCTCCGCTGTGGGCACCACCATCTTTGTGATGGTGTGACAGTCGATTTGCATATTCCCTCTTTATTAGATAGGATTTTTATCCTCACCCAAGGATGTGTTTATTGATTTGAGAGAGAGACACATCGATGTGAGAGAGATACATTGATAGGTTGCCACCTGTATGGGCCCCGCCCTGGGATTGAACTGGAAACTTGGGCATGTGCCCTGACCAGGAATTAACCCTCACCCTTGGGTTATGGGATGACACTCCAACCAACTGAGCCACTGGCCAGGGTGCCTTCTCCCTTCTTAGAAGGCAGGGAGAAGGAAAGGCTCTGGGTGGGAATATGTTCATTGTTTTCTCTTGATCCCATTTGCTCACCAAAATATAGATTTAAATGTCAGACACCTGCAGGTCATGACACCTGGGTCCCGGCCCAGGACGAGCGCAGCTCTGCCCAGGCTGGTAAGGCACTAAGAGCTGCAGCTAGAGGTACAGTTGAAACCTACATGAAACCCAAATAAACGTAACACCACGCGGCGCTTCCATCCTTCTCTCCTGGGAGCCCGCCTGCGCTCTACACAAGCCGCTCACCGCATGAGGCCGGAGAAAGCCACGGAGCCGGGGCGGGACAGGAGGCTCCATCCCGGCCCCCCTCCCGGCTGCATTCACCAGCGGCAGACGGGCTGCACCAAACTGGGCCCAGTGGCCTGGCTGTGGCTCCTGATGGTCTAATGGGGTTCTACCTATGAGTCATGGACCAACCAGAAGCGGTGAACAGTCACCCAACATGCAGATTTCCGGGGCCCAGCATGCCTTCCCAAGACAAGCACTTCTCCTTTTCCCTCAGCATCGACCCTCCTTCTCAGGCTCATTCTCGGGGCTGCCTCTGCCAGGCGACCGCCTCAAACAGCTCAGTAACCGGCCCGGATGCCGAGATGCCGTGGAGAACTGCAGCCTTGTCCCCAAAGAGGACCCAGCATCTGCCTACGCCTTCGAGTGCAGACACTGACTCCTCAAAACCAACTGCTCCCCAACTTCATCCCGGCTCCCTGCCCCCGAGCTGAGCGGTCAGGACGCCATGAGGTTCCCTCTAATGAGATGAGGAGGAAGAACTATCCGGACATGGCAGGGGTCCTGACAGCCAGCCAGCCATTCAATAAACATTCAACAAGCAGAACACCTCCATATACAACACCCATGTCACAAGCAAAATGGGGAATAGAAAGAGTTAAGAAATGGACCCGGCCAGCATAGCTCAGTGGTTGAGCATCAGCCTGTGAACCAGGAGGTCATGGTTCAATTTCTGTTCAGGGCACATGCCCGGTTGCAGGCTTGATCCCCAGTAGGGGCATGCAGGAGGCAGCTGATCAATGATTCTCTCTCATCATTGACGTTTCTACGTCTCTCTCACTGGGTCCGAGGAGGCAAACACAGGAGCCTGACATTTCTCAGTCTGGCTCATCCTGTGGGGCAAGGCGGGGCAGGGCGCTGTTAAAAGAAGCGAGAATGATTTCACCATTGCCGTCATTCATTCAAACAGGAAAGTGACGTGGTGCCTAAAGCTTATCAGTGATGCCCAACTGTCATTGTTTTGGGTGTTGGGGGCTTAAATTCCAGGTGACAAGCTATAAAAACCCAGAATAACTTTTTAACCACGTCCTTCTCATTCAAAGATCACAGGGCCTGCTAAGGGGGGATGAGAGTAAGAAAGTCGCTTCCCAGTTGCCACAGCGACCCGACGAGATGGGTCTCCCATGACGCTGTTCGCAGAGGTTCTTGCTGTTTTCATTGCCCCGGAGGGTCGACCCCTGCACCCTTTCTGTCCCCACGCCGTGACCTTTGGAGATCACCTGCAGGAGAGCAGTTTATCCTACCCCCGCCCTCCCGGGGCCCTGCCCACGCCACCCCCATGGGCACCCTGACTCTGAGCCTGCGGGCCTGATCCCCACGTGTCCCCGAATGAGCAGCTCTGTGCCGGCTTTCCCTCAGCACACCGGGAGCTGACAGTGGACTGTGCCAGACTTTTTTTTATTTTTTAATATATTTTTATTGATTTCAGAGAGGAAGGGAGAGGGAGAGAGAAAAACATCAATGATGAGAGAGAATCATTGGTTGGCTGCCTCCTGCACACCCCCGTACTGGGGATCAAGCCCACAACCCAGGCATGTGCCCTTGACCGACATCAGACCCGGGACCCTTCAGCCCGCAGGCTGACGCTCCATCCACTGAGCCGAACCAGCCGGGGCAGTGCTAGACTTTTTTATGACAATTCCCTTCCTCGTGGAGAGAATGAGCAGTGGCTTAGACGATGCTGCCACCTGTCGGTCAAAAATGAAAGTACTGTGGTCTGTTCACCCGGCTTGGGGTTGGGCTTTCAGGGAACACTTCTCATGGATCTGGAACGGCCATCCTGGATTTATCACCCTTACTAGGGTGCTTCCCGTTAGGTTTCTGATACGTGTAGCAGTCACGTTACCGCGGGCCGGTGGGCGGGGCTGCAGCAGAAATTGCGATCCGAGGGATGTGGAGTAGGACATCGGTTCAGGTGACGGGAGAAAGTCTGGGCCGGTGCCCTCATGAGACAAGCAGGTGGAGGAAGAGGAAGGTTCAGTACCTGTGCCGAGGCCCTTGCCCGCACCGCACGCCGACTGAGCGAGCTACGCCACGTGCGGAATCCGCTTCCGTCCCCACTAACCCCCGCAAGACGGTCCCTTCTGTGCCCACCATTCGAGGGGGAAAGGCCACCCGGCGTCCAGACCTGCCGAGCTCACAGCTCAGACACAGCCTTGTTCCCAAGCCCGTCTCACGCGGCCCCCGCTGCCGCCCGTGCTCACGGCTCGGCTGCTTTTGCTTAGTCGCTGGGTCGACGTGATTGTGTTCTTGTCCTGATCGGTCTCCTCGGGTGTTAAATAAAGGAAGCCAGTGCTTTCCATTAAAGTTCGAGCAGGAGAATGTCTGGGAAGCCCGGTACCACGGAGCTCTCCCCAGCAAGGGGCTCTTCCTCCTCTGTCCTGCCCCCTCTCTCCGCTCTGATGCCCCTGCCTCCCTGCAGGGGAAGCTGCGGTCCACTTCAGCTGCCACCAGCTGCCTGAGGCGCTGAGCCCTCGAGGAGGCCCAGCGGAATGGATGTGGACCGCACACACGGGATTGCTAAGACCTCACAAAAATTAAGACATAAAGTATCTCACTAATGACTTTTATGTTGATGACAGGGTGACATGATACTACTTGGCATCTATTGAATTAAATGAAGTATATTGTGAACATTAATTGCACCTGGTTCTTTTTACTTCTTAGTGGGACAACGGGAATATTTAAACCGCGTGCCTGGACAGCGCTGTATTCCCACGGGGTGGCGCTGGTTCAGTGAGAGCACATGTGCTTTTGAAAATAAAGGCGGGCCCGGCTGGCGTGCTTCGGTGATTAAGCATCAACCCATGAACCAGGAGGTCACAGTTCGATTCCGGTCAGGGCACAGGCCCGGGTTGCGGGCTCGATCCCCAGTGTGGGGCGTGCAGGAGGCAGCCGGTCCATGATTCTTTCTCATCATTGCTGTTTCTATCCCTCTCCCTCTCCCTTCCTCTCTGAAATCAATAAAAATATTGAAAACAAAGGCATTTCATACATTCATTAGTACAGGTCACGGCACAAATCTGAGGTCTGACCCAGCGCAGGCTCCGTGCGGTCAGGACAGCTGGGTTATTAACCAGGGGGCTCACGTTGAGGCGTGAATGAGGCCTGAGCCTCTCTGGTCCTGTGTCCTGCAGGTGACTGACTTATTCCCTAATCCTCCCAAAGCCTCCGCCCTGCAGATTACATGAATAACATGTAACTTACATACAAGAAGCACGTGGCCTCACAGGCTCGACGGAGCTCTTCACATTTCCTCCGTTACGGACAGGCGAGCCTTCGCTGCCCGCTCTGGAGGCGTGTTCCTGAGCCGTGGCATCTTCACCCCTATCTAGTCCAACGCCTTTGAAAAGACGGAAATCTCACCGCGAGCTGGACTGTCCCTCGTAAGATCACAGCGACTCAGCCCCGCAGCGCGTTTCAGGTTAGCCTGGGTTCCCAGCAGGCTTTCCTGAATCGCGTCCAGAACAACCTGGAAAAGGCCCTAGAGCAGTGATGGCGAACCTATGACACGCGTGTCAGAGGTGACACGCGAACTCATGTTTTGGTTGATTTTTCTTTGTTAAATGGCATTTAAATATGTAAAATAAATATCAAAAATATAAGTCTTTGTTTTACTATGGTTGCAAATGTCAAAAAATTTCTATATGTGACACGGCACCAGAGTTCAGTTAGGGTTTTTCAAAATGCTAACACGCCGAGCTCAAAGGTTCGCCATCACTGCCCTAGAGACACCTCCACGCAACGAACTCCTGAAGACAAGGACACTCCAAGTTCCTGACCGTCGTCAGCTCCCCAGGTGACAGCCCACAGCCAGACCACACGGAGCCCCCTCCCTGCGGCGCCCTCGGGACAGTGGTGCCGGGCCCAGCGCGAATCGGCGGGTGAGGACCCACAGGAGCGCCCGACGGCCCAAGAATGTGGAGTTGGGCTCCATGTGCATCGTGATGGCGTTTTGGGACCAAGGAGGATGAGCAAAGTGATTTCTCAAGTTCACCTGCAAAGGAGGAAGGGACACACCCAATCAGTGAAACCCAAGTACAAAATTGGCCTTGGGCTGAGGTCTCCTAGGAACCCTCTGGAAAGTCACAGGGCCCCTCCCGGCCCCTCTGCCAGCGTTTCCCAATGCCGCGCTGCGGGATACTTTCCACGGGCGAGCCCAGAGATGCTGGCTGTAAATGACAGCAGATGTGGAAGCAGTTCTGCTGCTGAAACATGATCGTTTCCAGAGGCCCCTCTCTGCACGCGGTGTCTTTGGTGAGACCCACCACAAAGAAAATGAGTTGTGCAAGAAGAATGGCAGAAGATCTGGAAACTCACCAGGAAACCGCACCATCCCAGGCCTCCAACAAAAGCAAAAAATCATTAATAGGAAACAGGCCAGCTGTGAAGGTCATGGAGCGAAGACACGCAGGTTCCCAGCGACTGGCTGCGTTTCAGTCAGTAACCTCCGACTTGTCAGGGGGGTTGTGGTCCACGCTGCGAAGGACATGTGCTGAAAGGCGTCTGGTTGCCCTTGAATTCCTGACTTGCTAGTCAGAATACATACCACACATGTGCACACCAGAGAAGTCTGGGAAGTTGTGAGTGGGCCCTGCCTGCCATACGTAAGCCCAATAGATAAAATCTTAACTTACAAAATCAATCCATTAGGAGCTGATTGCTTATATGCAAACAAAAGGATTCAACTTCAAATCTGTCTTTAATCCTCACCGGAGGATATTTTTATTGATTTGGGGGAAAGAGGAAGAGAGAAAGAAGGAGAGAGAGAGAAACACGGATGTGAGAGAAAAACATCGATCGAGTGCACCCTGACCAGGAATCAACCCCACAACCTAGGTATGTGCCCTGACCGGGAATCGAAACACAACCTTTTTGTGTACCGGATGACACTCCAACCAACTGCGCTACCCAGCCAGGGCTCAACTTCAAAATTATAAGTAAAATTTGTCCTATTCAGATATTGTTTGAATCACAGGAAATTGCCAATGTTGTTGACTGTTTGGATCAAATAAAACCAAAATCCTGGCAATCCCATGCGGATCAATATGAACATTTTATGAACAACGTGGGTGCTAGAAAAAAAATTTAAAGAAGGAATTAGGAATCCCTGCTAATTTCAAAGTGGCAGAAAAAAAATATTTTTTAAATACTTCCCAAATAGCAATTCAAAGTCAACAGGAACATACTTGTTCAATGTTTTCTATTTTGATCTACAACGTTTTTCAGTAACTACCATAGCCTATTTGAAGCTGAATGTTATGGTGATGACTAAGAGTTTGGTAGTCAATGTGGCGATGCCTAAAGTCACAGTCATAAGCTCCCCATTTCTATATGTTCACATTTCAAAGCAGCTTGAATTGGAATGAGTGTATTAAGCCACGTCCTCAAATCCTTTGTGACAAAGAGAGAGAGGGAGCAAAAGAATGAATGAATGATGGGTAGTTTTGATTCTCAGGACTTACACTTCCAAGTGAGGACTGCTTTTCCAAGATTTCCGTGGAATCTACATATTGACCTCCAGGTGACGCGGCCACATTGCCCAGAATGCTTATGGCATTCCTCTTGAACTACCTTGAAAGCTACAGAGGAAAACCAGTGCACCACTTCCATCTCTCCTTCTCCTTCCTCCTAAATTCCAAACTGAGATCAACCAGCTATTCACCTGCTTATTTCACTAGCTTGGTCCCAATGCTTTGAGGTTGTTTGCTAAACTACCTACATAATTTGTCCAACCCCATAGAATGTACAACACCCAGAAGAACCCTTAGGTAAACTGTGGGCTTTGGGTGATGTGATGTCGGCGTAGGTTCATTAGTCGGGGGGAGGGGGCTGGTAATGGGGGAGGCTGTGCATGTGGGGCAGAAAGCCTGTGGAAAGTCTCTGCACCTCAATCTTGTTGAGAACCTAAAACCACTCGAAGAAAGTAAAAGCTTAATAACAAGAGAGAAAGTTACATATAAAAATAAAGTTAAAGACTACCCTTGGGAAAGGAAAATGTCTATGCCAAGGGTACCAGGAGGTCTGGTACGTGCCTTCACTTCTTCTTTTCGTCCTTTGTTCCCCCTCTTCTCCATCAGTACCCTCCACCCTCTGAGAAGAAAATCCAGGCCTATCTTTATTTTATTTTTTTAAATATGTTTTTATTGCCCAGCCAGCGTGGCTCAGTGATTGAGCCGCGACCTATGAACCAGGAGGTCACCATTTGATTCCTGGTCAGGGCACGTACCTGGGTTGTGCTTGATCCCCAGTGTGGGACGTGCAGGAGGCAGCTGATCAATGATTCTCTCATCATTGATGTTTCTCTCTCCCCCTCTCCCTTCCTCTCTTAAATTAATAAAAATATACCTTTAAAATAAATAAATATGTTTTTATTGATTTCAGAGAGAAAAAAAATCAATGATGAGAGAGAATTATCAGTGAGCTACTTCCTGTATGTCCTCTACTGGGGATCGAGCCAGAAATCTGGACATGTGCGCTAACCGGGAATCAAACCATGACATGCTCAAACACTGAGCCACATCAGCGGGCTCCAGGCCTATCTTTAAACCTAGGTGATGGGAATGAGGCCTTGGGCATTGTCCCTAACGGTGGACCACCCCAACCCCCCTGTGAGTGACTTCAGTATATTCCTTTGCTCTTTCTGCATCTGTTAACATATCTGGAAATTTCAGAACATGGCAGGGATCCCTAATGTAACCTTTCTCATAAAAAACATACCTGGGAACTCAAATAACAAAATATGTCTAGCAAGCATCTACACTAATAAAAGAGAAACATGGTAATTGGCGTATGACCACTACCCTTCCCATTGGCTAATCCCCCTGTCACTCACAAAGTAGGGCCGAGATATGCAAACTAACTGGCAGCCAAGATGGCGGCCGGCAGCCAGGCAGCTGATGCGAACAGGGAGGCTTGCTTGCTTCAGTGACGGAGAACTCCAACGTTCCCCGCCTGACTTGCCGGCCTCTCAGCTGCAACTCTAAGCAACTATGTTGCGAATATAGAAGCTAAAAAAAACCCAGAAACCTGCTTTACTCAGCGGGGCTTCAGCCAGCCGGACCGCAACATTGTATCAAATACAGACAGTAAACAAAGGCCAGAAACCTGTTTTCAGCAGCCGAGGCCTCAGAGCCAAAGCTGGCCCAGAATAAAAATAAAAATAAAAATAAAAAAAGGAGCGGTTGGGAGCTTCAGTCACTCGTCAGCCTGAAAACAGCCCTCAGCCCCTCAGCCAGATTGGCCAGGCACCCCAGTGGGGACCCCCACCCTGAAGGGTGTCTGACCAGCTGCAAACAGCCATCATCCCCTGATCCAGGCTGGCCAGGCACCCCAGTGGGGACCCCCACCCTGAAGGGTGTCTGACCAGCTGCAAACAGCCATCATCCCCTGATCCAGGCTGGCCAGGCACCCCAGTGGGGACCCCCACCCTGAAGGGTGTGTGACCAGCTGCAAACAGCCATCATCCCCTCATCCATGCTGGCCAGGCACCCCAGTGGGGACCCCCAACCTGATCCAGGACTCCCTTCAGGGCAAACCAGCCAGCCCCACCCATGCACCAGGCCTCTATTCTATATAGTAAAAGGGTAATATGCCTCCCAGCACCGGGATCAGCGGAGCGGCGAGGCCTCCCGGCACCGGGATCAGCGTGACAGGGGGCAGCGCCCAAACCCCCTGATCGCCCTGCAGCTCTGTGTGTGACAGGGAGCGGGGCCCCAACCACCACCCCCTGCCCCCGACGGGCCCTGCTCTGTGTGTGATGGGGTAGAGTCATAACCTCCCCATCTGCCCTGCCCTGAGTGTGACAGTGGTGGCACCCCAACCACCTGATTGGCCCTGCTCTGTGGGTGATAGAGGGCGGCGCCCCAACCCCCCCAACCCCCCCCCATGGGCCCTGCTCTGTGTGTGACAGGGTAGAGCCATAACCTTCCCATCGGCCCTACCCTGAGTGTGACAGTGGCGGCGTCCCAACCCCCTGATCGGCCCTGCTCTGTGGGTGATAGAGGGTGGCGCCCCAACCCCCTGATCCACCCTGCCCTGAGTGTGACAGGGGGTGGTACCCCAAGTCCCCTATCGGCCCTACTCTGTGAGTGACAGGGGGGAGCTCCTCAACCCCCTGATCGGCCCTGCTCTGTGCATGACAGGGTATGGAGCCCCAACCCCCCTGATGGGCCCTGCTCTGTGTGTGACAGGGGGTGGCACAACAACCTCCCCATCGACCCTGCCTTGAGTGTTACAGGGAGCGGTGCCCCAACCCCCCAATCGGCCCTACCCTGAGTGTGACTAAGGGTGGCATCGCAACCTCCCAATCTGCCCTGCTCTGTGCATGACAGGGGAAGGCGCCCCAACTCCCCAATTGGCCCTGCTCTGAGCCCAACCAGGGGCTGCACCTAGGGATTGGGCCTGCCCTCTGCCACCCGGGAGCAGGCCTAAGCCAGCAGGTCGTTATCTCCTGAGGGGTCCCAGACTGCGAGAGGGCACAGGCCGGTCTGAGGGACCCCCCTTCCCCCAAGTGCACAAAAATTTGTGCACCGGGCCTCTAGTCCTATATAATAAAGAGCTAATATGCTAATTAGACCAAACAGACTGTCAGACTGACCTTCCAGAAGAAGCCGGGGCTGCGAGGGCCGGTCGAGATTGTGAGGGACAAACTTCATGCATCGGGCCTCTAGTCCTATCTAATAAAAGAGAAACATGGTAATTGGCGTACGACTGATACCCTTTTCATTGGCTAATAAGCGAGATATGCAAATTAACTGTCAGCCAAGATGGCGGCCGGCAGCCAGGCAGCTTGAAACTAACATGAGGCTTGGTTGCCTCAGTGACGGAGGAAATCAACGTTCCCCGCCTGCCGCTGCCTCTGAGCCGGCAGTTTAAGAAACATTGTAACAAATACGCCCAACTTCAGCCAGCAGATTGGCAACATTGTAAGCAAAGGCCAGAAACCTACTTTCAGCCGGAGGCCTAAGAGCTGGAGCCAAGCCTCAAGCTAAAGCTGGCCCAGAATTAAAAAAAAAAAAAGAAAAAGAAAAAAAGGAGCGGTTGGGAGCTTCAGTCACCCCCAGCCTGAAAACAGCCCTCAGCCCCTCACCCAGACTGGCCAGGCACCCCATTGGGGACCCCCACCCTGATCCAGGACACCCTTCAGGGAAAACCAGCCGGCCCCACCCGTGCACCAGGCCTCTACCCTATATAGTAAAAGGGTAATATGCCTCCCGGCACCGGGATCAGCGTGACAGGGGGCAGCGCCCAAACCCCCTGATCGCCCTGCGGCTCTGTGTGTGACAGGGGGCGGGGCCCCAACCTCCCTATCAGCCCTGCTCTGTGCCTGATAGGGGGGAGCTCCCCTCCCCCCACGGGCCCTGCTCTGTGGGTGACAGGGTGTGGCGCCCCAACCCCCCCGCCCCCGGCCCTGCTCTGTGTATCGGGGTAGAGCCATAACCTCCCCATCAGCCCTGCCCTGAGTGTGAGAGTGGTGGCGCCCCAACCCCCTGATCCGCCCTGCTCTGTGGGTGATAGAGGGCAGCACCCCAACCCCCTGATGGTCCCTGCTCTGTGCGTGACAGGGTACAGAGCCCCAACCCCACTGATGGGCCCTGCTCTGAGCCCTACCAGGGGCTGCACCTAGGGATTGGGCCTGCCCTCTGCCACCCGGGAGCAGGCCTAAGCCAGCAGGTCGTTATCTCCCGAGGGGTCCCAGACTGCTAGAGGGCACAGGCCAGGCTGAGGGGCCCCCCCTCCCCCCCGAGTGCACAAATTTTTGTGCACCGGGCCTCTAGTATAAAATAAGCAGGAAATGTGTGTGTATTTCTCATAGACTGGCACGTTTTCAGAGTTTACTTATTTTAAACAATTACATTGAGCCACAAAATAAAAGTATTCCTTATGCCCATGTCAGGACAAGTGGATTTTCACTTTAAGTGCTCCCTGAGGAACTGCGGCAGTGGAGGCCAGGCCATCGCTCCATCCATCTGGGAAGGCTTCCTGGAGGAATGGGGTTCGTCTCCTGACAAGCCTGTCTACACCCACCTGGGGCCCCGCCCAGGGCTTCCCGGTTGCTAAGGCAACAGGCCTCCTCAGAGGTGCCCAGAGGGATCCCAGACCCCACCCCTGGCTTTTGTGGTTACTAAGGCAACAGGCCGCCTCTTGGATGCGGCAGAGCGGGAGAGTCTGCCCATGGGCTGCGCCCTCTTTTATGTGCTCTCCATGACCCACCAATCAGGCGCTGCCACGTCATAATGTCCACAGCGGAGTGATGGGTTGGGGATCTGCTGGGAGATCATACCGGCTGGGGCCTGGCAGGATCCGCTGGCGGCTGGAGCAGGTAACTAATCACCATCTCCAGGGTTTGCTCCCTGAGACAGATAAACAAAACCGCCCATCACCATCACCACCATCACTGCCCCCAGGTGGGGACAGGTGCCCCCAGGTGGTGTGACAGTCCCTAATTGTTGGGCTCAGGGAAGATTTGGGCAAGTAGGAGAAGTAAGGTTTTGAAGCAAAGAAGAAAATGGCGTCCCTAGAGGAAGAAATACCACCAGCAAAAAAGTGAATGCAGCGAGGGAGGTACCAGGTACTCTACCAGCCCCATTCTGCAGACCAGTGAGGAGCTGGGATTTCAGGAAGAAGGGAAATGGTGACGAATCCTCCCCAAGTCTCCGCCCTGCAGATCACAGGAATAACATGCATCACAGCCAGAGGCCTGGCTGCAGAGGGAGGTCACAGGAAGCATAGTGACTAGGAAGGGGCCTCCCCCGCCAGCACTCGCACGGCAAGGTCCTGGGCTCAGGCTCGGAACACGGTCATTCCTGCATCAGAATCAGTCACCTCGGTTTGTTCTGTGGTTTGTGTTTGTTCATCAAATGCACGTAAGACAGGGCTCGTGCTTCTCAGCCGCGCAGACCTTGTGCTTTTCCTGAGCGCATGCCTGTTCCAAGAGGAAGAGGGGTGATGTCTCTTCGGTCCTACGTGGGTGGCACCTTTGTAGTTTTCAAATCAGTTACCCTCTCCTGACGGGTGCCGGCTGAACCTCCCTTCTCACAGGGTCGGCTGCGCCCCCCCCCCCCCGCCCCCACCAGCCCACACCATTATGCTGGCTGCTAACGTCTCTCTCCAGCTTGCTCCCGGTGTCCACGGAGGATGCGGAACTTCTGAGCTGACTGTACGGGGTTGCCTTTGCAGGAACATTAACGAAGGGAAAAGCCTTCCTTTCCGCTGCAGAGAGATGCCAGCGCCGCTTGCCGCGGGCTCTGCGGGCCTCTCGCTGCGTCTCGGGAACCAGCTTTAATCTCATTCACTCGCGGGAGCAGCTCTGCCCCGCAGGTCCCGGTTGGTCCCTGGCGAGTTCCTCTAGTTTCCCTTTGGAGTTTCAAGAGGCGGATCTAACCGCGCGAGGAGCCCAGCGCCGAGTTCTTCGCAGCCTCGGGAGTCGCCAGCAGGGGGCGCAGCGAGCGGCAGGCAGGCTCTGGTCTAAAGCGCGGGTCTGCATTTAGGGATTTACACTGCAGGCTTCCACTCATGTGAGGGTACAAGCAAGGCGGTGACTGACTAGTCCCAGGTGTACTGGCCTCAGCGCCTGTGTTGCGCCCCCACCTGGGCAGTTGGTGTGTGTGCTGATTGCACCCTGCATCCCTCCACATGGCTCTCTGCAAGCTAAGCCTCAGGGCAGATGGAATAGGCATCGCTCCGCACTCCTGCTGCTCTTCTTTCATTTATCAGACCTCAATGACCAGCCTCCACATACCCCACTGACCAGCTTCCACGCACCCCGCAGCCCTAGAAGCTTCCAGAAGCAGCTGGCATCTGGTGCAGCCGTGGACGTTCACATACAGGACAGGAAAGGGGAGTTTGTCAAAGAAAACCAGACACGCAGAGGAGTAACTGTTAAACTGGTTTTACTGTAAGGGAGTAAAACCTTCTATCATGCCTGGGATGGCATGTGAGCCTCGGCTGGGAGAATATAAGTATAAATGCTTTGTAGGAATAAAGGGGCAGGCGGGAGGTAGGTCTGCCTAAGTCCCACGGATTAGCAGGACTGCATGAGCTAATGTGGCTCAGTCTCTCTGGCAAATACCTAAAGCATTTGGTTGAACGGGTTCTCTGGCTGTAATGTCTGTGACTCAGGGCCCTCATTTATATAATAAAAAGTTTCCCTAGAGTCTATTTGGGAAGCAGTTTCCTCTAATCTCCTCGGCCACCCAGCTCCAAACCAGCAAGCTCTGTCCTCTGGGGACCGTCACAGCCTTGAGCTGGTCACTCCCCCAGGTCCAACTACTTCCTTGAATCCCAGTGTGTGTGAATTTGTGTGTGTGTACTGGGTTGCAATGCAAAAATCCACTTTGTACTGTGAGAAAGTGGTCCGAGGAGATTGGAAACCACAACCCCAGCTGCTCTCGCTGCGTTGCCTCTGCCTTGATCACGTGTATGAGTGTGAAGTTGGGATCGGAGCAGATGTGGGGGGACTGCCTCAGAGCAGCGTGCACACGCACACTCAGACCACCACCCTGAAGGCAGTCCTGGTCCCCTTGTCCACTTGGTGTGACAATTGCAGCGATAGAGCAGACTTTAGGAGCTGGCCGGTGCCTGCAGACACCCATGTACCCTGACAATCCTGAGGGCACCCTGACTCTGTCTTCTATTGCAGCTCCTCCTCTGTGCAGCACCGGCTGTCCTCTGAGGTCCTCCAACATTGTAAAGAATGTTTTGGGAATTCTTGGCTGTGTCTTTAAATACATTTGTGGGTGAAGCAGAGAGGTGTGTACTCAGACCTCTCCTCCTCCTCCAGTCCTCCAGCCGGTTCCCTCCCAGAGGTGGTACCTGCCACCTGCTGAGCGCTGGCCACTCCCACACTTTAGACAGGAAGAGGGGTGAGGTTCTGTAAAGGGTTTTGCACCCCTGGTGTTTCAGCACAGGAGGGGGGAAGTAGATCAGGAGAGAGCTGCTCGGAGCTGGCATCCCCACCCGCCCTAAACAGGCACCTTTCCGGGCATTTCATACCTGTGCTGGCATCATCCACTTCAGGCCTCTCTGGCCTCCTGAACTGGAAGCCGGTGGAGGTGGTTGGTGTTGGCCGCCTCTGGCCCTGTGACAGCAACACCTTCTGACCCTCTGGGGAGGCCTCTCCGGCCTTCATAGCAGCTATGCTGCCCCTACAAAGCGGGGTGCCCAGGAGCTCCCCTTAGGGCCCCTCCCACTTTTGACACAGGATCTCACACCACCTTCGCCCTCCAAGGAGCAGCGCTAGGCAGGACCCATCAATCACCTGCCGGCAGACCACCCACCTGTTCACAGGTGCTTCCACGAGATGGACGGACAGTCCGGTGTCACCAGGATCACCTGGGTTCTGCTCCTTGTCACCGCCCCCCCAGGGGTGTGAGGCTCAGTGAGCAGAGCAGAGCCTCCGGGGATGAGATCGCCACCCCGTGTGAGCACCGGGACGGCCTGGGCATGTCACATGTCACAGTGCACAGTGGCTCTTAGGCCAAGCACAGCCTTGGGGACAGAGGTGAGGAAAGGATCCATGCTGATAGGACAGGCGGGAGACGTTATCAGTCTTCGTTTTGTGAAGTTAAAACACCCCTGAAAGATGCAGAGACGTGAAAGGGGGAGGAATGGGCAAAGTGTAAAGTACAAAGGTCAGAAGTGGGGTGTCAAGAGATGCGCCTCTAGAGAAAGAAATGGGGACCTAAGTAATTGGTTTGACTGGACACAGGTCGTGGTGGAAGATGGGAAGGCTCTTTAACTGTATAGATGGGGGTGGGTGGGTGGGGTGGGGTGGGGTGGGGTGGGGTGGGGGTGGAGAGTGGAGGGTGATGAAGCCACTGGGACAGCATAGAGTTGAGAAACAGTATCTGAACTGACACCCAAAGGCAGCAAACACCTGATATAGAGGTGAGGAGGCTCCCCCAGAAAAGCCGCCGACAGACGGGTCAGGAGCACTGGCTCCCGGCAGCGGGACTAAGGGGACAGCTGTGCCCAAACTGCACTAATGAAAATAAAAGAACCAAGAGAGGGGTGTTGTGATGTGTGTGAGAGGGCGAGCCATCCTAAACAGCAAAAAGGAAGCACACTGCTAGTTAAGAGCTTCCTTCTTTCCCGAAAACAGAGCCATTTCTGGAGGGTCTGCCATAGGTTTTGCCCCGAAATAGGTCCTCCTCTTCCCACAGCACTGCAAACCCCGCCCTGTAGCTGGTTACACTGTAACTACTTAAATAGGACTAATCGCCGGTCACGAGATACACTATCATTCTGAATGAAAGCAGACTTGGGCCCTGATGTGGGCCCTGGCACAGGCCTGCCCAACTTGCATTTTTAAGTGCCTGCAGAGCATTGCTTCCCAATCAGGCATCTGCAGACATGCTGTTTGCACCCTGGCACATCCACCCGCTGTGCTCTGTGCCAGGCGGGCACACCTTAACCCTTCTCCCACAGAACTTTGCTCGGACATGCCCCGAGGGCCTGCGTTCTGGGCGCTTGTGAGGCTGTGACTTTTGGTAATGTTTTTGCATAGTAATACCCAGGCATGAGCAAAATTTAAAACCAGTTTTATATTGGAGAAAAAAATAGACATCATTGAAACAATGCAAAATCAAAAAAAACAGACCCAAATACAAATGGCATTTTAGTTCATGGTGAAGGTGACACTTAAAAGGAGGAAAAACACAAATTCACTGAAAAACTGTTTGGGGGGGGGAAGAGGGGGGATGCAATTCTTAAAGCATTCCCTCAGTTTGGTGCCTCAAAAAATTATCACCCTGATAGGTTGCTCAGTAGTTAGAGCATCAGCCCACACACCAAAGGGCTACAGGTTCCATTCTCAGTCAAGGGCACCTACCTGAGTTGCAGGTTTGATCCCATTGCATGTAGGAGGCAACCAATCGATGTGTCTCTCTCACATCGATGTTTCTCTCTCTCCCCCCTCCCTCCTTCCCGTCTACTCTCTCTAAAAATCAATGGATTAACATACATACATACATAAATAAAACTGTCAAAAGAGTTAACAGGTATCAAGGAGTTAACTATAAACTAAAGCATAAAGTTTCAAAAAGGTCTCATGAATGAGGTAGAAAAAACTTTCTAAAGAAGAAAAAAAAATTGATAACTTTAGCCCAGCCAGCATGGCTCAGTGGTTGAGTGTTGACCAGGATTCCCAGTCAGGGCACATGCCCAGGTTGTGGGCTTGATCCCCAGTATGGGGCATGCAGGAGTCAGCGAATCAATGATTCTTATCATTGATGTTTCTATCTCTCTCTCTCCCTCTCTCTTCCTCTCTGAAATCAATAAAAAAATATTTTTAATTGATAAATTTAAATGTATAGTTTTTCTCTATAGATTAAAAGTTAAACAAAATCCAAAGATCAGTGTGAAATGAAAAAGATATTTACAACATGCATGGCAGCAAAGGCCTTACTACTTTAATTTATAAAATGCTTATACTAGTATAAGTTAGGGAGAAAAAATGACAGCCTAACATGAAAACAGGCAAAGGTAAGAACTAGCAGTTTTCAAAGAAAAAGTTTCTTTGAAATAGTAAAACTTACAATTAGATAAATGCAAATCAACACAAAAGTGAAATACCTATGAGACTAGCAAACGCTGAAGACTGACGACAGCCCGCGCTGTTGGCGATGCGGATGGGCTCCCGTGGACGCTGCAGAAACATAACCTGCTGGGCTCTTGGGGAGGAAAATGTGACTGCCAGTATTTACAGCACCGCCCTGGCTGGGTGGTTCAGATGGGTGGAGTGTTGTCCGTGCGCCAGGAGGTTGTGGGTTCAATTCCTGGTCAGGGCACATACCTACGTTCCTAAGTGGTCAGCTGGAGGTGCAGGCTTCATGGAAAAGTCATTCATGCACTCATGTAACAAATAAAGTTAACCTTTACCTTCCCTGAGCCTATGTGTCTTTTTGCATCTGTAATTACACGCCCTTGAAATGTCTGGGTAACTTGTAACTTCCCTTTTTCTGGATCCCTTGGGGCACAACCAAATGTGCCTGGGCACCCGGACAGAGACCACAGATTCCTTCATTGTTATCATGTTAATTGTTCCTGCACCACCTAAGTATGTGTCTATCATTTTACCTTTAATCCAATCCCAGGAGTGCCGGGAGCCGGTCCATCCTTGCTGTTTCAAGGGACCTGGCATATATGGCATACGGTTCTTAATATGTTTGCTCACCTTCTTGGCACTATGTGTTTTAACCAAGGTCACCTCTCTGAGAAAGGTTGTTTCCCCAGGTAGGGATTTTCCCCTGAAGTTAGGGAGGGAATAAAACCCCTTAACTAAGTGCCAGGTGGGTAATTAGTCACTTTAACTATGAACAATCATGCTTAAGCTACATAATCTTTACTCCCTGGAATGGAGATAAGAAACACCCTAGCCTTTGGAATAGAGATTGATAGGATTGGAATCAACTGGTATAAATACAGATGTAACAAGACAACAGGACACAGAACCTAGACACAGAACCTACACAGAACCTAGAGACAGAAGAACTTCGCTGGAGAGAACATGGCAAAAGATCCTGGACAGAAACTGGCCACAGAACCTAGAGACAGAACCTAGCGAGAGAACCTGGCTGAAGAACCTAGAGACAGAACCTGGCTACAGAACCTGGATAGAACATGGCAAGAGAACCTGACTAGAACCTGGTGACTGAACCTGGCTGGAGAACCTGGACAGAACCTGGCTGGAGAACCTAGCGAGGGAACATGCCTACAGAACCTGGCAATAGAACCAGGCAAGAGAACCCAACCATGCTGATCAACTGAACGCTGCCTCCGTGTCATTCCTTCTTCGCCGACTCCGTCCACACCTTTGGGGACCCCTGGACCTGCTGTGGTCGGACCCCAGCACAGGAGTTTCCCTGCTTTGCTTTCTCCTGCCTCTCTAGTCTATCACCAATAGATTTCATGTAACCCACCTACATCCCTTCCTTTGATTGCAGTCCTATATAATAAAAGCTAATATGCAAATCGACCAAATGGCAGAATGACCAGTTGCTATGACGCACACTGACCACCAGGGCGGCAGGCGCTCAATACAGGAGCTGCCCCCTGGTGATCAGTGCACTCCCACAAGGGGAGCACTGCTCAGCCAGAAGCCAGGCTCACAGCTGGCGAGTGCAGCGGCAGTAGTGGGAGCCTCTCCCGCCTCCATGGCAGCACTAAGGATGTCCAACTGCTCAAGCTGGCAGTCGGACATCCCCCGAGGGCTCCCAGACTGCGAGAGGGCTCAGGCTGGGTTGAGGGGTCTCCCCAAGTGCACAAATTTCGTGCACCGGGCCTCTAGTGTATAAATATAGATGTAACCCGCCATTCTCCGGAGCATATTTGTTGAGGTTCTGCTTCCCAGCAATTGTCGACAGTTTGGCTCAAATAAATTCACAAAAATTCCTTACAGGTTTGAATGTTTTTATGTTAACACCAATATGTCAGATGATACAAAATAAAGTGAGGAAGGGGATAAGAAGTGTCTTGAAAAAAAAAGTTGCAATTTTTGTCATTGTTAATGGTCAAGGGAGGACATTTTTTCCATTGATTTTTAGATTGAGTGGGAGGGGCAGAGACAAGAGAGACAGAAACGTCTCACATGGATTGGTTGCCCCCTGGGGCGGGGGATCAAACCTGCAATCCCAGTAGTGCCCCTAACTAGAATCGAACTCCAAACCCTTCAGTCTGCAGGCTGACGCTCCAACCACTGAGCCATACCGGCTAGGGCAAAAGTTGCCATTTTTAATGGAGTGGCTAGAAAAGCTGGTTTCCAAAATTTCTATAATAAACAAATCCTGCTTTTGTAATGAAAATTTTAAAAGGCCCTGAGTTCAGTCCGGAGGGGCCGGACTTGCGCTCCTGGTCCTTCAGTCACTCCTCCTCCCACCTCCGCTGCCTCTGGTCTGTGGAACAGGCAGGCTGGCGGCTTAAGCAGCAGCCATTCGTTTCTGCAGTCCTGGAGGCCTGCAGGTTGTGTCGGACCAGAGCTGCTTCCTCACAGAGGACAGCCTTGGCCAGGGGCGCTCGCGGGGTCCCTTATCAGGGCGCTATCCCATTCGTGGGGCTCCGCCCTATGACTCTAATCTGGTCCCAAAGGCCCCACCTCTCAATGCCAGCACCGTGGGGATCAGGTTTCAAGATAGGAATGGGGGAGGGGGGCCTACGTCCAGGTGCTGTCCTCCTTCCTCCCTCCCAACCTGCAGACGAGCCCTTTAAGGGCAACGCGCCAGAAGCCGGCAAACACAGCCTCGCCCTGACCGGTATGGCTCAGTGGCTAGAGCGTCGACCTGCGGACTGAAGGGTGCACCATTCCGGTCAAGGGCATGTACCTTGGTTGTGGGCACATGCCCAGTGGCGGGTGTGCAGGAGGCAGCTGATCAATGTTTCTCTCATCGATGTTTCTAACTATCCCTCTCCCTTCCTCTCTGCAAAATAAATAAATAAAATATATTTAGAAAACACACACACACACACACAGCCTCCCGCGCCTGAGAAGGTGGGAGGGGGAGACGCTGGAAGGGGCTGACACAGCAACGGGAGACCTCTCAGGGGCCCGCGCCCGACTCGGGGGGCGTGGGGTGGACAGCCCAGCGAAGGGGCCAGCACCAGCCTAGTCTGGCGTCCGGCCCGCACACCTGACTCCCCGGCGCCCAGGGAGAGCCCGCCGGGCCGGGAGGGTCCCAGCGCCGGCCAGTCCTGCAGCTTCGGCCGCGCCCACCGCCCGGCCGCCCGGGGCTGGACCCTGGACTCCAGGGGACAGTGGGGCTCGAGCTTGGGACCGGGGATCTGCGGTCGCGGGGCGGTGCCACCCTGGTCCCGGAAACAGAACTGCGAGGGCGGGACCCGAGCTGGCGGACGGGCGCCAGGGCGGGCGCGGCCACCACGCGGCGGGGCTCGGGCTCTCAGCGAGGACTAACAGTGACCCTACTGCTTAGGGAAACGCGCAGGCCGAGCACCCCCAAGTCCCTTCCTCGGCGAAGGCAGCCCCGGGACACCAAGCACCGGCCGGACCCACCCCCTCCCCGCCGCAGCGCTCCACTTCGGTGCATGCGCCTTGCACGCCTGCGCCTCACCCACCACCCAGTGCCGAAACGCCCGCTACGGTGGCTGTGCTGGGGACAAATTACCAACGTGCGACCGTTCTGCAAACCCAACCCAGGAAACATTGAGCTGGTGCGGCCACTTTAGGAAGGCGGAAGGACTAAATAAATAAAGTTGGGAGTGGTAGGGTTAAATCAACAGGCAACCCTGAGGAGGAAGAAATTTCAGTCTCTGGCTCACAACCAGCAGCCTGGAGCAGGCACTCGGAGGAATCGCGGCGCTGGGAGCCCGGCCTGGGGGCGTGGCCTTAGCGCTTCCGGGGGCGGGGCCAGTGGCGGGGCGGGGCCTTCTCGAGCCACGCCACGCCCTGCCCGAGGCCTGGTCACTTCACCCACACGGCGCTCGGCAGCTGCGGTCTGTACCAGCCCTTCGGAGGCGATCCAGGTGAGTGCACGCACCTGCGGGCAGCGAGGCGCGCCGGCCCTCGGGGGCACATCAGCTCCTGCGCTGGCACCACCCATATCTCTGCAACCCGAGCTGAATAGAGACTCGCTCTCTTGCCCCCTTACTGTCTGCAGATTTCTTTCTACCTTTCCATCCCCTTCGCCCTCCACCTGCCCTGCATCCTCCCCAGGATGGAGTGGTTTGCAGCGTCTCAGCTGGCCCCTGCCGTGCCATCTGCAACTCAGAGAGATTCTCAAGGTCAACCGTTCCAAAGTCCCTTCCTTCCCTCTCCTCCGGTCCCCGGACTGTGCGCCCGACCTTGCCAGCTGCAGCTCTGGTGCGGAGGACGGGCGTGCGGGCACTGCGGGCAGTGGGCAGGGCAGGCCCACCGGTAACACCGGGTTTTAAACGACCCTGGAGCGCGGCGCCCGCTGCGGTTGTGGCTGTGTTGCCAGGGACCTCCCGGGAGCCCAGAGGGAATGGTGTTTGTTTTCCTCCCGCCCCACCGAAACCTTTCTCAGTTTGCATTGGACCCTTTAAGAGGGGCATTTCCTACCTCGGCCTCGGCGGGATCTTCCTTTACAGTTCTGCCTGGGCTTTCCGAGAACTTCCCTCTGCGGGGTGTCGCTGCAGGGAGCCCCGGGCTGTGCGCAGGGCGGTGGAAGGGGCTGAGGACTCCATGGTGAGTCATCCCGGAGTTGTGGCTTCTGTGATACTTTCCTCCGGAGTCATGAGGTGACCGGCTCCATGGCAGCGTAGGGGACAAGTGTGGGAAGGGAGAGCAGAGCCAAGAGGGTGGGGCTGGGCCTTCAGTCCCTAAACTGGAGAAGCGGATTCCTGGATGAAGGCCACGCACTGCGCTGCGGATGTGCATCTGCAGGGGACCTAGGTGTGGTCAGCGGCGGACAGCCGCAGCATTGCGCTTCCTCTGCGCCTCGGAGGAGCCGCAGTGCTGGGAGGGACCCAAGGGTATCGGTCAGAGGTATAGGCTGTGTTTTACCTATACCTCAATGAATTCAGTTCAGTGAACTTGGCTCAATGAATCTGGTTCACTAGTATGTGAGGAGCGGATCAAGAATGTTTCTCCTCCTAGGAGTTAATGTACCGGTGTTAAATACAACGAACATCCAAATCCACATAAATATTTTTCACCCCGGGAAGAAGTTCTGTTTAGCTTCCTCCTGACACAATGTTACAAAAATAGCAAACTCTGTCAAGCATCGTTTTCACCCCCGAACCCATGTTACTATATATAAAGCAGAGGCACTGGTGGGGCACTGGCCAGCCAGAAGCTAGGCTCACAAAGCGGCAGAAGGGCAGTCTCCCCACCCCACACCCCCACACCCCTCCTGCTGGCCTAGCTCTGGAGGAGACAGTCCTGAGAGGAACCTCCTACTAGTCACTGGAGGACAGCAAAGAGACTCAGCAGGCGTGAAAGAAGAGCTTTCCCCATTGTCCAGAGAAATGCGGGAAAGCCCCTGGACCAATCTGGAGTGAAATGGATGACAGGTCAATCTGTCAAAAAGTAATTTAGTTAGTGCCTGCTGCACAGCTGGCTGCATTTAAACAGACCGGTCCCTGTATTTCCATTTAAATATTCTGAATCCATATTCAGACCACCATTGCCAACCACATCTGACCAGGAACCATTTCACATTTTTATTGATTTCAGAGAGGAAGGGAGAGGGAGAGAGAGCTAGAAACATCAATGATGAGAGGGAATCATTGATCGGCTGCCTCCTGCACACCCCCTACTGGGGATCGAGCCCATAACCCAGGCATGTGCCCTTGACCAGAATGGAACCCGGGACCCTTCAGCCCGCAGGCTGACGCTCTATCCACTGAGCCAAATTGGCTAGGGCTCATTTCACATTTTTTAAGCAATATTTGTTTAAAAGAATATGTTGCTACAGTTTTTGCAATGGATTCATTAATACTCTTTATGAGTATACCATCCTCCTGAAAAAGAAGAATTTAGCAGTTATCAGGTAGTGGCTGCTGTGTAACATAGAATTCCTGAGTTTGCTACACTCTCTCTTACAGTGTCTACCTAACTCTCTTTGTGGGGAGAAAAGCGATGAGGAGACAGGACTGCCTTCCCAATACATTTGCAAATCCCTGGAAGGATTTCAGCATTTGGAATTGTACGGCCCCCTCTGAGCTCTTTCCAGAGTTGACCTGTTTATTAACTGGAACTTGGGTTCTAATGTATTGGTGCCTTAGTACACTTTTTAAAAATAAGTGATATTTTATTTCTCCAGCCTAAGAAATGTGAATGATTGGTACAGACAGGCATGGAGAGGCCAGGTGGTTCCTTCATTCAGAATGGCTGGCACCTGGCGGGGACTCTGCAGAACCAGCTGCTGTTTCTTGGGATGGAAAATCCAAGTGGTGTCAGTGTGACTCACCTGAGATTTTTCTTTTCCTCTTCTGGCAATCAGGGCTTCGTTTCCCTGTGGCCCTCGGCGCCTGTGTAATGCCAGTGAAGAGACAGGCAGCATGGGAAATCTTTTTATAAAAACGAAGTGCCAGTGCTTACAGCTCTTTTTGAATTTGTCCAGCAGGTCTTCCGGCTTTTACTGGACGGCCCTAAAAAAATAAAAAAATAAATGCCAATTTCTGGGCTGCCTTGCCTGAATGCCTGAAAGACGGAAGACGGTTTTTCCTTTCTGTAATCTCTCTTCGTTTGCCATACTGCAATGCCAACATGCTTTTTTTTTTTTTAAGTTCCTTTTTGGACCTTTTCCAAGGTTTTTTCTTTCTTCCAATTAGAAAGATCTCAGGCTTTAATGAGTCACAGATTTAGAGTTAATTATTAGCTTTCTATTTTTGTGAATAAGGAGAGAGTCTGAGGAGGTGGACAAGTTTCAAAAGAGGTCAGATGTTGTCAAAGGTGGCTCCAACCTCCTTGAGAGGCAAGATAGCCAAGGGCTGAGAGCATAGACCCTGGAACCAGGCTGCCTGGCTGTGTGAACCCAGGCAGCCTCTGTGACGGCTGTGTGACCTTGGGCAGATGACCTAACCTCTCTGATGCTGTTTCCTCTTCTGCAAAAATGGAAGTTGTAATATATCCTAGGGATGCTCTGAGGGGTTAATGAGTTAATCGTGGTGAACTCTTTAGAACAGTGCTTGACGCGCAGTAAATGATGCGTGTGCTAGTAATAAGTAGTATGAATAATAATTTGTTTCTTCAACCACTCTTTCTCCATCACGCCTCCAGAGACGCTGGCCTCCTTTCTCTTTCTCCACAAGTACAGCCGTCTCCCTGCCTGTGTGCTTGCTGTGTTCTCTCCCACATCACACTCTCTGTCCCGCAGCCGTCATTCCATCCATCCCTCCGTTTCACAGCCCTCCTGTGCTCTGTCCCTGCTTGACTGTCGCCACTGTGGCCGTGCCCTCCAGTGGAGCAGGGCGCTTAGTAGGGCCGGGTGGGGAGGAGCCCTTCTGAGCAGGACTGAAGAAGGCGGCAGGTGGGCACCAGGCAGTCATTCCACGCAGGTAAATGGGTCGTCTGGCAGAGACTTTAACAAATAAGCAATTGTTGAGATTTTTTTCCTTCTGCGCCCGTGGCTTCCCCTGCTCTCTCCCCGCCTCTGAGGTCACTGCTTTCGGACCATGGAGCGTCTCTTGCAGCCTGGGAGGCTGAGCTCCAGGTGGTCCAGTGTGACCCAGGGCTCCCAGGTGAGGTGTCACCACATCAGGGACTGTCACCCATGGAGCCTTTTGTGTTGAGAATCTGTTGGCAAAGTGTCCTCGCACCAGCAAAGGGACCTAGGATCTGTCCCGTCTCATTACAAACCTGCTCTTCTTAGATTCCTGAAGCTCCATTAGCAGCTTTCCCAGGGGATTCAGCTCCATCCGGCTCGTGTGTGCCTTTTCACGGTCACCTCCAGAGAGAAGGCGGTAGGCATAGCGCGTCTGCTCTAACACTCAGTGCGGATGCCCCGACCAGGACTTGCCAGACATGCGCATCTTGGGGCATTTCCTACCTCTGCCTCCGCGGGATCTTCCTTTACGGTTCTGCCTGGGATTTCGAGAACTTCCCTCTGAGGGGTGTCGCTGCAGGGAGCCCCGGGCTGTGCACAGGGCAGTGGAAGGGGCTGAGGACTCCATGGTGAGTCATCCCGGAGTTGTGGAGTCACAGTGACGGGCTACATGGTGGCGTATGGGACAAGTGTGGGAAGGGCGGTCAGGGGACCCCTAATGCAGGAATGAACTCAGTTCTCCCAAGTGCTGGGATTAAAACATGTGACTCTTGAATATATAGACGGCCAAGTGGTGGCTATCTATAATAATAAAAGCATAATATGCTAATTAGACCAGACAGCCAAACCAACTTCCAGACGTTATTACGGACGTCCTTCCTGACGAAACCGCAGTGGCGCAGGCCAAAGCAGAGGCGGTTAGGAGCGATCAGGTGGGCAGGTGAGCAGTTATGGGCAATCAGGCAGACAGACAGAGTGGTTTGGGGTGATCAGGCAAGCAGGAGAGTGGTTAGGGGTGGGCAGGCAGGTAGGCGAGCAGTTAGGGGCAATCAGGCAGGCAGGCAGAGGTTGTTAGAGGTGACCAGGCAGACAGGTGAGTGGTTAGGGGTGATGAGGCAGGCAGGCAGAGAGGGTAGAGGCGATCAGGCAGGCAGAAGTGATTAGGGATGATCAGGCAGGCAGGCGAGCGGTTAGGGACGATCAGGCAGGCAGCCGAGCAGTTAGGGGCGATCAGGCACAGCTGTGACAAAGAGGTTTGCATCCTCACCCGGTTATTACTCCTTCTCTTAAGTGTCCCCGTGCTCCTTCTCAAGTCTGGCTTCACTGGAAACACTGGCAAACACATAGGTGCCATGGTGTGTGTCACGCAGAAGTAACAGACCCAGCGTCTGCAGGTATAGCTGGACCCACAGAAATCGGGGACTGCCTTTCCTCGCTCTCTTCACGGGAATGGAATCTCTCTCCTCCGGGCTCCCCGTCTCTCCCTTGAGCTCCACAGGTGTCAGGAGGGCCGGCTGTGCTGCCGGGGCTGTGAGCACCCTGTCATTGTCCCACTCCTGGTGCGTAAAAAAGACATCAGTGACAGACTGCAGTCTGATCTGAGGACAGTCTTACACGTGGACGTGCCACTGTCCATGCTGCCTCGTGTCTGTGTGTCTGTTTGTTTGAGGGCAGAGGGAGCTGAAAGGGGGAATCCTCTCTTCCTTGAGACATCTGATTGCTTTCACTTTAGTAAAAGATAAGTTGTAACTTCCAGGGCGCAGAGTCATCAATTACTTGAGGCAAGTGCCTGAGCCCAGAAAGTCCACCTTTGCTCCATGTGGTGGTGGCTGCCCCAGGAGCTGCTGGCACTGGCCTTCAGTCCATGGTGCAGGAGGGCCGAGCCCAGGAGAGGGGAGCCCAGGAGAGGGGAGCCCAGGAGAGGGGAGCCCAGGAGAGAGGAGCCCAGGAGAGGGGAGCCCAGGAGGGCCGAGCCCAGGAGAGGGGAGCCCAGGAGAGAGGAGCCCAGGAGAGAGGAGCCCAGGAGAGGGGAGCCCAGGGGAGGGGAGCCCAGGAGAGGGGAGCCCAGGAGAGAGGAGCCCAGGAGAGGGGAGCCCAGGAGAGAGGAGCCCAGGAGAGGGGAGCCCAGGGGAGGGGAGCCCAGGGGAGGGGAGCCCAGGAGAGGGGAGCCCAGGAGAGAGGAGCCCAGGAGAGGGGAGCCCAGGAGAGGGGAGCCCAGGGGAGGGGAGCCCAGGAGAGGGGAGCCCAGGGGAGGGGAGCCCAGGGGAGGGGAGCCCAGGAGAGGGGAGCCCAGGAGAGGGGAGCCCAGGGGAGGGGAGCCCAGGAGAGGGGAGCCCAGGAGAGGGGAGCCCAGGGGAGGGGAGCCCATGAGAGGGGAGCCCAGGAGAGGGGAGCCCAGGAGAGAGGAGCCCAGGAGAGGGGAGCCCAGGAGGGCCGAGCCCAGGAGAGGGGAGCCCAGGGGAGGGGAGCCCAGGAGAGGGGAGCCGAGGAGAGAGGAGCCCAGGAGAGGGGAGCCCAGGAGGGCCGAGCCCAGGGGAGGGGAGCCCAGGAGGGCCGAGCCCAGGGGAGGGGAGCCCAGGAGGGCCGAGCCCAGGGGAGGGGAGCCCAGGAGAGGGGAGCCGAGGAGAGGGGAGCCGAGGAGAGAGGAGCCCAGGAGAGGGGAGCCCAGGAGAGGGGAGCCCAGGAGAGGGGAGCCGAGGAGAGAGGAGCCCAGGAGAGGGGAGCCCAGGAGGGCCGAGCCCAGGAGAGGGGAGCCCAGGGGAGGGGAGCCCAGGAGAGGGGAGCCCAGGAGGGCCGAGCCCAGGAGAGGGGAGCCCAGGAGAGGGGTGCCCAGGGGAGGGGAGCCCAGGAGAGGGGAGCCCAGGAGAGGGGAGCCCAGGGGAGGGGAGCCCAGGGGAGGGGAGCCCAGGAGAGGGGAGCCCAGGAGGGCCGAGCCCCAGGGTATCAGCTGACGCCTGTGTAGCTGAAGGAACCCCTGGCCCAGTGAGATAAGGCGAGTGGGGCAGGACAGGAACCACAGGGCAGGGCTGGTCAGGCTTCCGGGACAATGTCAGCGCAGGTCCTGGAGCCAGGATGTGGGGATGCATGTGGCTCACTCGGGCCCTGGAGCCCAGCGGACCTGCAGGACTGAGACCAGCCCTCCCCGGGCTGCGCCCAATCGCCCAGAGTGAGGCTTTGCAGTGCCGCCTTGTAGCTTTCTGAAAAGCCACTGCGTCTTCTCGCCGGCTGCACAGAAGAGATGTTGTCCCGCACACCCCCCCCCCCGCACCCCGACCTGGCCCACAGACCTCTGGGCTGAGGGTCACCAGGGCACCCCTGTGCTCCTACCTCTCGGGAAGCCCACCTCGGCCAGGCTTTCCTGCTGCCTACCCCCCACGGCTTCCGAAGCACTCTTCCCAGTTTCCTCCCCGAAACCTGATAGAGCCTCAAAAGATCGTGTTTGGCCAGTGACAAATCCTTTCATAAATCAGAGAGTTATAAACCAGGTGTTGCTGTTTTAAAAACTACAGAAATAATGAGGCTCCTTACCGTAGTCGCCAAGGGGCGCCTATGAAACACCTGCCACTGACGCCTATTTAACGAGGGACGGCGAGGACGCCTCCTCCTGCCACTCTGAGCAACACTGACCGTCCGCCCGACGCCCTAGCCCAGCCGTGGGCAAACTACGGCCCGTTTGAAATGAATAAAACTAAAAAAAAAAAAGACCGTACCCTTTTATGTAATGATGTTTACTTTGAATTTATATTAGTTCACACAAACACTCCATCCATGCTTTTGTTCCGGCCTCCGGTCCAGTTTAAGAACCCATTGTGGCCCTCGAGTCAAAAAGTTTGCCCACCCCTGGCCTAGCCCCTCGTGAGGAGAGAAGCACAGGGCAGCGGGTTGGAAGGAAGAACTCTGTCTTCGCAGAGTTCGTGGGCCTGTGCGCGTGTTCCTGGCCTGGCTCTGTGCCCTGGCCGTCCTGGAGGAGCCGGGTGTCGCTCTGGCACTGCCCCTGAGGGGAGCTTAGTGGAGGGGGCCCCTCATTGCTCCCCGTCTGGGGAAGGAGTGATCGAGCTCCTGAGGAAGGGGGGCCCTGCAGCCTGTGTGGTAGCGCCAAGCAGGACACAGGCCCGCCTGCCCGAGTTCAGACCCCAGTTCTGCACTCGCTAGCTGTGGGCCTTAGGCAGTTACAAACCCCTCTTGCCTCAGTTTCCTCATCTGTACAATGGGATGGTAACAGTGACCCCACACAGGGTCGTTGTGGGGACTGAGTGTTAATGTATATAAACTAGTACGTGCCTGGCGTGCAAGAAGCACTCTGTCCGTATCAGGTCTGACAGCAGGTATCCAGGGCGGAGGGTGCCGCTGTTTCCCAGGATGCCATTCCTGCCCTCTGGGGTGAACATTCACCAGGAGTAGCTGGAGGGCCTGTGGATCCTTAGGTGGCCCTTTCACTTGAAGTCATGGTGCCGATGTTCAGAATGTCAGGTCCCCCTCCCCTAGCTGGTTTGGCTCAGTGGATAGAGCATCGGCCTGCGGACTGAAGGGTCCTGGGTTCAATTCCGGTCAGGGGCATATGCCCAGGTTACAGGCTCAATCCCCAGTGGGGGGCATGCAGGAGGCAGCTGATCAATGATTTCCTCTCATCATTGATGTTTCTATCGCTCTCTCCCTTCCTCTCTGAAAAAAGAGAATGTCAGGTACCCCTGATCCATGGTCTGACCGTGGCTGTCTCAGGCCCTCCCGTGCGTAAGGAGCATCACTTTAAAGGTGAAAAGCCTTCCGCTCTGACTGAATTGATGAGTGGGCACACTGGGTCCGGTGAGTGACCGTGACCGTGGAGAGAGCTGGGAAGGAGCGGCTGTCACGGCTTAGGCGGAGGAGGCAGTCCCAGCAGGTCCTGAGCTCGGGCCCACCTCTTTGGTTCCGAGCCCTCGTCCAGGAGCTGGCTGAAGGAACCGGGCTGCGGGGGCGAGTAAGTGTGCGGGGCCACTGGGCGCTTGGACGCAGCTCGCTCTGCAAACCACCTCTGGCTCCTCAGCCCTGGAGCTCGGGGTGCGGCAGGGCCATGCCTGTGGGTTGGAATTGGGCAATAGCAACACCTGAAATGTTCCTAAACGGTGGTCCCGACAGCGTCCCCAGACTCTCCGAGGCACTTGTTACAAAGCCCAACTCCCAGGCCCCCTGGGACCCACTGGGACCCACTGGGCCAGAAACTCCAGGGCAGGGCGTGTTGCAGCGAACCCTGCAGGTGAACCACGGCCTAGAACAGAGACCAGCAGCCTCCACTGAGGTTCTGTCGACGTGCAAGTTACTATAAAAACATACGTGGGGACCCGTCTGTCCTAGGAGGGCGAGCGGTGCACTGGGAGACGCGGGCCGGGTGCCGTGGTCAGTGCCCACGTGCGTGTTGACTGGTCGCTGGTCAGCGTGAGGCAGGTGTGCGAACACGCCCAGGCAGAGGCCTCCTGGGGAGGGGGCAGGACAGGCCTGGGGCCCTGCTGGCAGGACTGCTCCCCCTTCCCCCCTTCCCCTGAAGCTGCCCTCAGGGGTCCCGTCGCCAAAGCCAAGAGCGCTCGGTCTGCTCCCGGGGCCACTTCTTCCCCTCAGAACGTGTCTTCCCGCCGGGTGTGTGCTGCTCTGGGCCCCTTCCTACCTTGAGAGCTCGTCCCATGCACGCGAGTCGGTGACGGCTCACCTCGCTGGGTCACACCGTCCCAGGGGAGTGGTGCCTCCTCCTGACCCTCCCAGCTTTTCCTCCTCGGCGCCTCCCGTCCGAGTCCCTGGAGGAAGAAGCAGGAAGAGTAGCCTGTTCCCTGCCCTTACGGTCCCTCTCGTAATCTGGACCGTCCCCTCTACCACACCGGCGCCGTCCTGACCTTCAACGTGCCGGCTGTGCCTCAGGGCCTCTGCACTTGCTGTTCTTTCCCCAGGATGCTGTGCAGCTGTTTCTTCCTCACTCGGCGCAGCTGTCACGGCAGAGGCCCACGGCAGAGGCCCACGGCATCCTGAGAGAGGAGCCAGGCCCCGCCCTCCACGGCGGAGGCCACTCTCAGTTGAGTTTTGAGTGTTTGTTGTTCATCTTCCCTCATCTCGAGAATGGTGGTGCCTTGCGGGCAGGGACCCCATTTGCTCACGCTGTATCCCCCACACCTAACAGTGCCTGGCATGCAGTAAGTGCTCTGCATGCTGTGGTTGAATAAAGGAGTTCCATGTTCTTAGACTCAGTACACTATCCACGGAGGAAACAAACTCCCCATTGGCATCTAAATAGACAGGAGCAGGAGGGCGGGACCTGAGCCAGATGCCGGGACGCGACGCGTGTGGCTCACTCAGGCCCGGAGCCGAGCGGATCTGCAGGGCTGAGACCAGCCTCCCGGGGCTGGGAGTGTGATCGCGCCAGGACTGAGGCTGTGCAGTGCCGCCTGGTAGCTTTCTGAAAAGCCCCCTGCACCCATCTTCTCGCCACCGCACAGAAGAGACGGCGTTCCAAGCACTCATCCAAGGCCCCGGGGGCACCGAGCTGTGAACACCGTGCCGCTCAGCCTTCCCACGCCTCTCCTCCACGCTGTGTCATCAACAACACCAAGTCGGCCAGGAGTGGAAACATTTCCCAAGGGGTCTCTTCTCTTAAACCAATGACAGAATGTGTCTAACCAAAAAGTAAAAACTGGATGGAATGATTCAAGTTCCTTTAAACCTTCCACTTAACCTTCTCGCGGCTGAACCGCTCTGCTGCCTCTCGGGTCTGCCAGGAGCCGCTGGGAGCCCGCCTCGGCGAGGACCGGTCCTGCCCTGCCCGGCCCCTCAGCTTCCTTCCCGTGGGGCTCCTTGTACCCAGTATCTGATCGCGGCTGTGAAGGGGGAAATCTGGAATTGGGTATCTGCTTACCGACTTGCCTGCTTCCCCCATTAGAAATAAGCCTCATGAGGGCAGGGGCCCAAGTCTGGCTGTTCACCTCCTCCCTGCAGCACCTGGCCGGGAGAGGTGGGGCACAGGAGGCATAGGTAAGTGTGGACAGTTAGATGCAGGTCGGCACTAGTGAGGTGCTTCCTCCTGAACAGTCTGCCTTTCAGATCATATATTTGCACTTAGCTCAGAAAAGGAGAGGACACATGTTGCTGTAAGCTTTGTTTGCTATTTTAAAATAGCAATTCTAAAGGACAGATTCTTAAATGTACATTCATTATCATTTATTCAAATTTGTCCTGTTATAATTGAACTAGAGCAGTGATGGCGAACCTATGACACGCGTGTCAGAGGTGACACGCGAACTCATTTTTTTGGTTGATTTTTCTTTGTTAAATGGCATTTAAATGTATAAAATAAATATCAAAAATATAAGTCTTTGTTTTACTATGGTTGCAAATATCAAAAAATTTCTATATGTGACACAGCACCAGAGTTAAGTTAGGTTTTTTCAAAATGCTGACACGCCGAGCTCAAAAGGTTCGCCATCCCTGAACTAGAGGCCCGATGCACGAAATTCATGGAAGAGTAGGCCTTCCTTCCCTCGGCTGCCAGCACCCACTTCCCTCTGGCACCCGGGACCTGGGCTTCCCTCGCAGCCCCAGCTTCGTCCAGACTGTCATCCAGAAGAACATCCGGAAGGACATCTGGTCTAATTAGCATATTATGCTTTTACTAGAGGCCTGTTGCACAAAAAGATTTGTGCAATAGGCCTTCCCTTCCCCTGGCTGCTGGCACCGGCTTTCCTCCAGCACCCGGGACCCAGGCCTTCGCTCCGGCCGGAGCCGCCTTCAGTCTTCACTGCTCCGGCCGGAGCCACCATCAAAGCCTTAACTGCTCCAGCTGGAGCCGCCTTCAGTCTTTGCTCTGCTGCTTCGCGCCTATGTATGCAAATTAACCACCATCTTTGTTGGTGGTTAATTTGCATATCTCGCTGATTAGCCCATGGGAGGCTAGCGAAGGTACGGTCAATTACCATGTTTGTCTGTTACTAGATAGGATTATTATAGATCAGGGCAAAGACAGTCAACAGAACCTCAGCATGTATAACATAACTCCATGTACAGCATTTATTGAGCACTTGCTAAGTGTCAGGCATCCGGGCTGGGGTTATAAGCTGTGTGAGCCTCCTGCACGTAACCTCACAACCACAGAGGTGGGTAGGTCCATTATGACTTCCATTTAGTAGGTGGGGAGGCAGGCTGCTGAAAGAAGCTGACTAATTTTCCCAGGACACAGAGAGGAAGTATGAGAGCCAGGCTCTGACTCAGACTCTCAGCCCAGCAGTGTCCTCACTACAGAGCCCCCGGGCGGATGTCAGGACTTGAGCCACTCGTCCAACCTGCTCCTGTCTCTTCATCACCCATCACTGTCAGGCCATTCCTATGATTATTGTTTTTTAATCCTCCCCCAAGGATATTTTTCCATTGATTTTTAGGGAGAGTGGAAGAGAGAAGGAAAGACAGAGAGAAACATTGATGTGAGAGAAACACAGGGATTGGTTGCCTCCTGCAAGTGCCCCAACCAGGGCCCGGGCCAGGGAGGAGCCTGCAACCAAGGTATGTGCCCTTGACCAGAATCGAACCCGGGACCCTTTGGTCTGCAAGCCAATGCTCTTTCCACTGAGCCAAACTGGTTAGTGCTGCCAGGCCATTTTTATATAAGTTTTTGGGTATATGTTTGCTTCTTTGGGAAATTATTGGAAAGTGCAAAAGAAAATATATAAATCAGCCACTAGAAATAACTAAGCTTATGATTTTTATATTTTCTTCTATTATTGAGAAAACTAAGACTATACTGTATATACACATTATTTTTTTTACCTAACATGCTAAAAATGAACCCTGTTTCAACATTTGTCACTTTCATACACCCCATTTTTAATTGTTTTCCTGCAGTGTGCTTTATGGGTGAGTTATCCATTCAGTCCTTTAGGCTAGTACATCTGTACTGTGTCCAAGTTTGCAATTACAAATAGAGCTGAGGCGATGTCTTTGAACCAAACAGATTCCCAGTGGAATGAATGAGCTGAAAGGTATGAATAATGCAGGAGTATTGCCAGCCTGTGACAGGCTGTCCCAGGTGACTACACCTTGCCCCTCCCCCACATGTGATGCACAGACCAGATCCTCCCAGACACAGGGTGGCGCAAAGTAAGGTTACAGTTGTGAGCCTGAGAAACATTGTTTATTCTTGTACCAGAGGCCTGGTGCACAAAAATTTGTGCACTCGGGGGGTTCCCTCAGCCTGGCCTGTGCCCTCTCGCAGTCTGGGACCCCTCAGGGGATGACCACCTGCTGGCTTAGGCCCGTTCCCCAGGGGATCAGGCCTAAGCTGGCAGTCGAACATCCTTAGCACTGCTGAGGAGGCGGGAGAGGCTCCCACCACCCCCGCTGTACTGGCAGCTGTCAGCCTGGCTTGTGGCTGAGCAGAGCTCCTCCATGTGAGAGCACACTGACCACCAGGGGGCAGCTCCTGCATGAGCGTCTGCCCCCTGGTGGTCAGTGTGTGTCATAGTGACCAGTCATTCCCAGTCGTTCTGCTGTTAGGGTCAATTTGCATAGTACCCTTTTATTATATAGGACAGAGGCCTGGTGCATGGGTGGGGGCCGGCTGGTTTGCCCTGAAGGGTGTCCTGGATCAGCCCCTTCCTGGTAGGGGTCCCCGCTGGGGTGCCTGGCCAGCCTGGGTGAGGGGCTGAGAGCTGTTTTCAGGCTGGCCACACCACCTTCAGGGTGGGGGGTCCTGCTGGGGTGCCTGGCCAGTCTGGGTGAGGAGCTGATGGCTGTTTGCTGGCTGGCCACAGCTCCTTCAGGGTGGGGGTCCCCCCTGGGGTGCCTGGCCAGCCTGGGTGAGGGGCTGATGGCTGTTTGCAGGCGGGCCACAGCCCCCAGCCACCCAAGCTCCCAGTGAAGGCTGGCTGGAAGCAGGTATCTGGGATTTATTTAGCTTCTATAATTGAAATTTTGTTGCCTTGAGCAGAGGCCACAGCCAGCCAGGGCAGGTGGGAAGCTTGGCTTCCTCCATTGCCAGGGCAACCATGCCTCCTGCTTGCTCCAGCTCCGTGGCTGCCAGCCACCATCTTGGTTGGGTTAATTTGCATATAGTCACTCTGATTGGCTGGTGGTCATGGCTTGGGGCATAGCGGAGGTGCGGTCAATTTGCATGTTTCTCTTTTATTCGATTAGATTATTATTTATTAATTATTGTATCATTTTTCATACCAACAGCTGTAAACCTCCTTTTGCCTCACCCTGTATGGGCCTAAATGCACTCTTATTTATACAAATTGTAAATTTTAATGTATAACCTTAAACGCTGTAAGATGATTAACAAACAAGCAAGTTGCAAAGTGTTCCTCACCGCCATGAAGCTGAGCTGCGAACAGACTCTTGGGCGGGCTGCGTGTCCGGCACACGGAGAGGCAGAGTCTAGGGCGGAGTTCCCGCCTGGCCTTATCGTGCTGGGTGGGTGGAAGGGTTGCTGGTGACACAGAGCGGTGGCGTGCCGCCCGCAGCAGCGCTCACACCGGCCAGGGCCTCCGTGCCATTTATCAGCTTCTGGAGCTCTGCCCCAGCTATCTGCTGGCCCGGGCTGGCAGGGCCCCGGGTGGGGCTGGGACTGCTGGGTGTGGCCACCGGGAGCTGAGCTGCCGCCCATCCCAGCGCGCACCTGGCCTAAACCACGAAGGCCGAGGAATCCAGGGCAAATGTCCCTCCCTTTGCCCTGGATTCCTAGGAAAAAAGAATTCAGCAAATGATTAAGGTTTTCTCTCCCTGAGGGAAGTAAGCTGGTTCCCTCCTTACAGGACGAGCCTTCGCCGTGACTCAGTCCCTGGATTTGTTTTCAGCAGCTGCGGTGCCTGCTTTCCTGGGTTCTGACCTCCTGCCCAAGGAGCCCAGCCAGCCAGCTGCCCCCATTTCTCTGGGAGGTCTGAGGGGAGAGAGCTGTAACGGACGGCACATGCTGGACTCCAGGACTGTGCCGGGTGGCAAGGTTACCTCAGTTGGAGGGGGTCGCTCCTGAAAGCCACCCGGAGTGGCATCGACCCCACAGGTTCCTCTAAGCACACGTCGGTGCCTGGCCAGACTCCCTCCTGGGAGCTTAGCAGTGGCCTCAGCGGAGCTTGGCTCTGGGTTGGCAGGATCCCAGCCGCAGGAGTGCCGGCCCCTGGCGAGGGAGCAGGACTCCTCCCTGGGTGGGTGCCTTGCTCCTGCTCCTGCAGGGGGAGCCTGGGGGGGGGGGCAGGCACTCCCATTCCCGCTGATGCAGCCCTTTGCAACCACCACCGTCACCTTAGCAAAGCGCCAGGGGAGTGGCGGCCCGGGGCCTAACCCCCTGACTGCGTTTCTGCTCTGGGAGAGGAGCGAGTCCAACATGCTCGATTCAAACTGTAGGTTTTGGGCACTTGCTTCTGAGGGGCCGTTGCCTGCAGTAGAAACGCCTGCTCGAGAGGCACTTAGTCCTGCCGCCTGGCTTCTCCTACTCAAGTCCTTGCAAGTCAGGGAACAGAGGTCAAGGACTAAGCACCAGGTCAGTGTTGGCCCGGCTGCTCGGAGGCTGGGGAGGGTTCTCAGGCCTCCCTGGTCTTGGCTCTGCCCTCCTCGCGGCGCCTCCCTGCCTCATGGGTAGCCCGGCGCTGTGGGCTTGGGAGAGTGAGCATGAGCTGATGGTGCGGCCCAGCACACCGTGTGCCCACCTGCCCGGGAGCCCGGCGCCCTGTCCAAAGATTTGGGTCTGGAAGCCGACTCTCAACTTGCACACTTTGACCTGAACCAAATGCGCTGGTTTCACTGTTTTGGGATAGTCGGAGGCAGCTTCCAAGGATACGGGGCAGATGGGGAAGCTCAGCCGTTCGTTTTCAAAGGGTCTGCAGAATCCAGCCCATATTTTTGTTCTAATAACTACCGAGCTGATTTTTCACGCTTTGGAGTGACGCTAGTACTGACTCATGGAGACAGCCCTTCCCACTGGGTCCATCCTGGAGAGGGGCGGGAGGCTGCCCTGCGAGCAGCTCAGAGGTTAGACACGGCTCCTAATGTCATGTTGATGGAGAACCCAGCGAGAGAGAGAGAGAGAGAGAGAGAGAGAGAGAGAGAGAGGACGATAATGTCGAGGACTGTCTGTGAAGGCTGCATCCTTATAGTTTTAAATTCTGTGCGTGGACACAGCAGTATCTCCAGCCACTTCTTCGAGGCCTCGTCACGCCCCTGTGACCTGCCTGTGTGCGTTGCTCCTGCCGCGCTCGCCACAGGCTGGTGTCCCTGCTGTTTCCCTGCAGAGCCGAGATGGCCGTCCTCTCCAAGGAGTACGGGTTCGTGGTCCTGACCGGGGCCGCCAGCTTCATCATGGTAGCGCATCTCGCCATCAACGTCTCCAAAGCCCGCAAGAAGTACAAGGTGGAGGTGAGTGGGAACACGTGGTCTGGGCGAGAACTTGTTTCCCGTCCTGGAGGGGGAGGCGAGGCGAGTGGTCAGTGGCGGCAGCGTGAGGACTGGACCTTGTAGAAAGGCTGCCCCTTCCCGGCAGGAAGAAGGCAGGGCGCTGCGGGGGCTGGTTTCCCGGCTCCTGCAGGAAGGGGACAGCCTGCTGGGCCGGAGCTGCTCTCCAGGAAGGGGGATGCTTCTCCGGAGGGTTCAAAGGCAGTGCTGTTCCCGGCGTGGCACCCCCAGGCCGCTGTCCTGTTTCCACGCACTGGCTGGGGCCGCCGGACCAGTGGGAGCCCATCAGATCCCCCGTTCCTGCTGGCTGGTCCAGAGGTTGCCGCTGCCGTTGGCCTGGGAGCTGTTCTAGGTGTCTTTCTGTTTAGTGACTTATCGTTAGACTCGAGCTGCTTCTAAGTGCTCTTACTTGTCCCTAGTTCCGTTCCTTTTCTTAATGGAGTGCCCGTCAAGACCTCTCCTGTTTCTGCTGCCCCTGTCGGGGACCCTCGGGAGCTGTGGGAGGGTCTTCCCTGTGGTGTCTGCGATGTGTCAGAAACCCGGCAGCAATGGCCGTGGCACAGCTGCCTCCGTCCGTGACTCTGCCTCTGAGGACCCAGCCCTGGTCACTGCAGACAATTTAGCCGACATAGGAGCTTGGGCTAGATTAGCGTCCAGGTTCATGTTCACTGACCGTCTGATCAGCAAGCCCTCTGTGTCCGCAGTATCCCACCATGTACAGCACGGACCCTGAAAACGGGCACCTCTTCAACTGCATCCAGCGAGCCCACCAGAACACGTGAGTGTGGCCCTCAGCACCAGACGCCGCGCGGGGGGGGGGGGGGGGGGGCCTCTGTCCCGCCCCCGCCCGTCGCGCCCTGTCTGCGAGAGCGACGGTGGTGACCACGGGCGCTCATTAAAAGTCTCGGTTAAAAACCTGTAAGCGAGCAGACTGGACAGTAAGCACCAGGACGAGTTGGAATGGTGGTGTCCTGGGTGACCCTCCAAGGCTGTCTCCCGTGCCGCACCCCCCGCAGGAGGGGTAGCCGCCGCTCTAGGCGACACCGAGTCCCCCAGCCCAGGGAGTGAGGGCTCCGTGCTCTGCAGGGAAACTCGTCCGAGTCACAGGGCCCCTCGCGGCTGGTCAGATGGCGCCCCCGCTCCTGCTCCTCGTCCCCTCTGCCCGAGGCGGGCGGTGGACGGTCTCCCTCCTCAGTGTTTAGTAAGAGCCCCTCCGCACTGACTGGGGCGCTTCCTAAAAGTGTCTTTCTGTCTCTTGCAGGTTGGAAGTGTACCCTCCCTTCTTATTTTTCCTCGCGGTGGGCGGTGTGTACCACCCGGTGAGTTGTCCCGGGTGTCATCTGGGATCCGACATATTTCCTCCAGGCCCTGCCTATTTATTGAAAAGAATTTCATTCGGTTACTGCTAACAGAGTTTTTGTGTTTTGGGTTTTTTAAATATATTCTTATTGATTTCAGAGAGGAAGGGAGAGGGAGAGAGAGAGGAACATCAATGATGAGAGAGGATCATTGATCGGCTGCCTCCTGCACTCCCCCTACTGGGGATGGAGCCCATAGCCTGGGCATGTGGCCTGACCAGAATCGAACTGGTGACCTCTTGGTTCCTGGGTCGATGCTCATCCACTGAGCCATGCCTGGCTGGGCAGAACTGTGGTGTGGTTTTTTAATCTTTATTGTTGAAAGTATTAGATACGTCCCCTTTTCCCCATTGACCCTCTTCAGCCCACCCAGCCCCTGCCCCAGACCTTCACCACCCTATTGTCTGTGTTAACGGAGTTCTTTGAGTCAGGCAGATTTTCCGTTGTGGGTTTTTTTCACAGATGAGGGGAAACATCATGGATACTGTGTAACCTTCTCAAAGTCAATTAGCTACAGGATAGGAGAGTCAGAATTTGAACCAGGTCTGACTCTATGTTTTACTTTGCACATTCATCCATTCTTGCAACAAGCGCTCACTGGTCACCTGAAGTGATGGCGGTGAACCAACCAGCTGCCTGGTCTCAGGGACCTGACTGTAGGCACCTGAGTGTATGAAGTGGCCCCTTAGGGGGTGATGGGCCTCGGAGGCCACGGTAGCCTTGGGGGCCGTGGGGTTGGTCTGCCCTCTACCTTGTGTAAATCAAGCCGGTTTCCTGAGCCCGATTACTTGCCTTTTGGTCCTGCCTTGGCCAGAAAATGTCCTCTTACCCGAGTCCTGACTGAGGACAGGCGTTTCCCCTTCTGGGACTGGGCCTCACAGCCCTCGGTCCACAGCAGCTGCCAGAATAGTACGTCTGCAGTTCATGACACGAGTGAAATTATTAACTTTCTGCTAAAACATTGTGCGGTCAACAATGTTAATACAGCTGACAGCTCTGCCTATTCCTTGAATGCAAACACTAACATGTCCCTCCCTCCCCCCCCCCACTTTCTTTAGCGAGTCGTTTCGGGCTTGGGCTTGGCCTGGATCGTGGGACGAGTGCTCTATGCCTATGGCTACTACACAGGAGGTAAGGCCACGCGGACTCCCGCCAGGGAAGCAAAGTGCAAACCTGAGGCCGCTACGTGTCCCTTCTTAGCAGGACTTTAGGGAAAGGGGGTGGAACTGGAGGTTTAGGTGAAAGGTCCGTTACCGTCTTTCTTTTTACTCACCTTTGAATAGTAACAAAACTTACCTTTGTCGAGCATTTTCTGTGTCCATTGCTGCTCTAAGAACTTTGCATCTCGCTATTTCAAAACTTCTGGCAATTCTGTGATGTAGATAATAGCATCTTCTTTCACAGATGAGGAAACTGAGGCTTAGAAAGATGAAGGCTCTCTCTACATCACAGAGCTACTGGGTGGAAAGTATAAGCCAGGACTCGGAGCCAGGCAGGGTGACTCCGGGCCCTGCTCCTCACGCCTGGGGGCCGGCAGACAGAGGGAGAGGCTCCTGCTGCCCTTGCGTCTTTAAAGGGGAGGGCGGCCCGGCCCCAGTCCGGGCCTCGCAGTTCCCATGACTGTCCTGTGACTTTCTGAGGCCCACGCAGCCCGGGCGTGACGCCTGGCGTGGCGGCAGGGGGGCTGACCTCTCCTGACCGGGCGGTCTGCCGCCCGGAGGGCAGGGCTCGCGGACGCCGACGGCGTCCCTGTGGAGCTGCCCGTAACTCCTCCTCCTCCTCCTCCTTCTCTTCCAGAGCCCAGCAAGCGGAGCCGGGGGGCCCTGGGCTCCATCGCCCTCCTCGGCCTGATGGGCACCACTGTGTGCTCCGCCTTCCAGCACCTCGGGTGGGTTAAAACCGGCTTGGGCGGTGGGTCCAAGTGCTGCCATTAAGGGTGGGCAGGGTGTTAAAAACTCTCATTCATTTTGAATGACTTACTTTTATTTCCAGTTACTTTTTTTTTTCTAAATATAATAAAATTTATCTGGCACCAGCCTCCTAAGTAACCCTGACTCTGTGACTCATTTCCTGTTGAGTCTTTATGTAAATAAGCAGCTTGCCCCTACTCCTGCCCCCTGCTGGCACCCTTGGCAGCTGTGAAAACTGGGCTCACAGGAAGGGTGCAGTTGAAGAGGTGCCCGTTTTCAGGGTCCGTGCTGTGCGTGGTGGGATACTGCGGACACAGAGAGCTTAATGATCAGATGGTCAAGGCAGTTAGGCTCTGGTTACAGGGGTGGGCAAACTTTTTGACTCGAGGGCCACAATGGGTTCTTAAACTGGACCGGAGGGCCGGAACAAAAGCATGGATGGAGTGTTTGTGTGAACTAATATAAATTCAAAGTAAACATCATTACATAAAAGGGTACAGTCTTTTTTTTTTTTAGTTTTATTCATTTCAAACGGGCCGGATCCGGCCCGCGGGCCGTAGTTTGCCCACTGCTGGGTTAGGATCTGAGATTATAGCTACGTAGGATAACAATGAGAATTCTTCAGAATCTCTACTGAAGGCAGGCAGAGGGCTCATTTGGTTGAGAATCGTCCTGTGCACTGAGGGTTTGATGGTTCGATACCCAGTCAGGGCTAGGTTGTGGGTTTGGTCCTCGGTTGGGATGAGTACAGAGGCAGCCAATAGATGTTTCTCTTTTTCCCCCCAGACCAGTTAGCTCAGGCCTCAGTGGTTTTACGGCTTCTCTGGTCATTCTAACGTGTGGCGGAAGTTGAAACCCTGGCTCCACAAGCCTGGTGAACAAACATCACGGGGTCACCTGCTAAAATGCAGCTCCTGAGCCCCAGGTCTGTGGCAGGCGCTGCGGCTCCGCAGGTCGCTGGGCCGCTGAGGGGCCTGTCCCCCAGCCCTTCAGTCCATCACAGACCCGAGTCCCCTCTGAGCCCAGGGACAGGCAGGTCCGGCTCTTTGGGGGCCCGCAGGAGTCCAGATCTTCCTCTAACCGCCATGGGCGTGGTGGATTCTGACTTACTTGGAAAGACCACTCCTGCTCCCGCGGACCTGATCTCTGCTAGTTTTCACAGCAGCCGCAGGCACACACACACACACACACACACACACACACACACACCCTGAAAACAAAGAGAGGGCTTGGTTAGAAGAAAAGCCAAGGAATCGTGTTATTCCAGGGAGAGCCCAGCTCAGCACCAGGGTCAGAGGCCGGTGAGTTCTGCTTTGGGAGAAGCGGGAGGACGCAGCTGCGCCTTCTCTGCGAGGCCTGGGCACGCATTCTGCCAGACCCTTGCTGGGGCCGCCAGAGGCCCACGGGCCTGAAGTGAAGGGCAGTCGGGGAGGGGCCAGTGGCGACCTTCCGCCCAGGGGAGCGGCTGCCCCTCTCCATCTGCAGGCCCCTGAAGAGCCACATAAAATCAGGACCCTCCGCTCTGGCAAGGAGGGTGCCAACAGGAGGCATTTGTTTCTTTCCTGCTTTAATACAGTCCCCCAAACACCCTCTGTAAACACCTCCAGCCCAGGAATCCACCAACCAAAGACAACTTACAATGCCTCTCCAGGCCCCGAGTCGGACCCATTTATACGTGGCCTCATCCCAGTCCTGGGTTAGTTGGCAGTTATTCCCTCCAAGACGATCCCAGGAGAAGCAGCTCCCTCGGGGGTGAGGTCCGCTGCGGAGGGAGGAGGCCTCTGCTTCTCACCTTGCTGCCTGCTCACAAGACAACTCATATTTCCATGTCAAACGTTGCTGGCCGGTCATGAGAAAACTTGAGTCTGCACTCACATTAATTCAAGTCATTTTAAAACTACGCATTGCTTTCAGGCCTTAAAATTACTTAATGTAAGTGCAGACATGAGTTGTCTCGTAACCAGTCAGCAAGGTGTTAACTCTCAAAAGGAAATCAAAGTAATAGAAGAAGAAAAAGACTCCGGGGAAATGGGGCCACATCCCACAAATTCTCCAGCTGAGAGGGGGCGGCTCCAGGATCGGCCCATTTCCTTGGTGGGGCCCGTGGGCCTGAGTCACTCCTCTCGGAAGGTGTTTCCTCAACCACAGGTGTCTGTTCAGGGAAATCTGTCAGCAGACAGCCCCCCGGGACACACTGCTGTGCGGCCGGCTGAGTAATGCTCCCCCAGTGTGGTCAAGTCTCGTCCCCAGAACCTGTGCGTGTCCCCATCCGTGGCAGAGACCTTGCAGAGACAAGCAAGGATCTTGAGAGGAGAGATAGGGACCGTCTGGATGGGCCCCCATCACAGCGTCCCTGGAAGAGGAAGGCGATCGGAGCAGAGAGGACGGAGGATGCTCAGCTGCGGGCTGTGAAGAGAGGAGGCTGGGAGCCAAGCAGGGCAAGGAGTTACTGAGGGCTGGAGGGGGCGAGGGAGCCCATGACCTCCAGAGCCTCGGGGGAGCGTGGCACCAACACCCTGGCTGTGCCCCTGAAGCCATTTCCAACGTCAACCCCAGAGCTGGGAGATAACTAATGTGAGTGGAAACGTGAAGAGGAGTCATAGGAAGCTAATCCACTGAGTTAAGTCTAGGGATGGGGAAGGGGAGCAGGAGGCGCAAGTCAGATCACGCACTGGCCTTGTCCTGCTCCTTTCGTCCTGATCCTCGCGACCTGGCCTGCGCAGGACCCCCCTCTCCCAGGAGTGAGCGCTGAATGGGAGGTGCAGCAGCGGGAACACAGTGAGTTCAGATGTCGGCCCCTCCCCCTGCTCACTTGTCATCCCAGGCAGCTCTGCCTATGTAAGCCACACGGGGTCCCCCAGACACGGTGAGACCATTCTGCTGGCCGTGCCCTGCACCCCATGTGCTCGCTGTGCAAACCCCGAGGGGCTGATCCCGGGTCCCATCCTCTAGGCACGCACCTGCCATCAGAGCTCATACGCCCACGCAGGCCCAGGAGCGAGATCCAACCTTGCCTCTGACTGCTAGGCTGGCTGTCTGTCCTGAGGGTTAATTCTCCATGTCAGCCTGTGTTGGCCTGACTGGGCTCAGGGTGCCAGGTGGCTGGTGAAACACGATTTCCAGGTGTGTCTGGGAGGTGCTTCCAGAAGAGGTAAGCGTCTGAATTGGTGGCCTAGGTAAGCAGAGGGTCCTCCCAGCGTCCAGTCCATTCCGTGCAGAGGGCGAGCTCGCTGTCTGCCTGTGTGGGCCACCCACCTCCGCCTGGGATCTCAGCTCCAGTTCTCAGCTCGGCCTGACTTACCCCATCCCCTCTTGCTCTCAGCCCGGGACTCGCCCTGACCTACACCACCAGCTCCCCAGTCCAGCCTGCAGGCGGCAGGTGCTGGGCCGTCTCGGCCGCCAGTCACGCGAGCCCTTCCTAGTCACCTCCCCTTACACAGGCCGATGGAACTGTCCCACTGGCTCTGTTCTCTGGGAAGCCCTGACACAGCTGGTAGCTGGTAGCCATTCCCCTGACAGGTAGAGGTGCTGGGGGCTACAGCCAACAGCAGTTAGCATGTTAATGCATAAAGAAAACATGGGAAGGCCAATGGACTTCGATATTCAGCAGGGCTGAAAATCAGCCTCATCTTGCCCTGCTGTGGGCTCAGTGGCTCAAGGCAATTCCCTAACCTGGTAATCCTTTTACTGTTTACCAAACTGTACCTTTGATCTGCCCGTAGGCATTGCTAAAGGGCCAATGTGTATTCAAGTGAATAAAAGGCGGACCAGGTCGGAAAGTCGGTGCCTCCTCAAGAAAGAGGCTCCACCTGGCCCCCATGCCATCTGAATTCCTATTTCCTGTATAGCATTTTCATCTGTGCGCCGGCCCCTCCTTCAGGTCCTGGACCCTAGCTGTGCAGGTCTCGGCCAAGAGGACCCGGCAGTCTGAGGTCCAGGACCTGACAGCTCTCCAGGGTGGGAGGCACCCAGAGCCTCGAGGCTCACAGGGCCTAGGAGCTGTTACATGCATCTCACGTCAGCCCATCCCGTGTCCTAAGTGACCTTGAGAGTTGTTTCGTTTCAAAACACGACACTGGAAGGATGAACAGTGTGATTTATTTGGCTCTAGGACACGTGCAAACAATTTGTACATTTAATGGGGAACCACTGCGTCCAGACAGCAAGCTGCAGTTCAAAGCAGAGGACGTGTCCTCTCCCGCGGCCGCGCAGAAACAAAACTTTCTCTGCAGTTACCGTTCACCGCCGACCCGCCCAGTACCTAGTCCCCTCCCTTCCTGATCAGAAGCTTTCAGCAGAATGACAAGGAGCCAGAGCTTAAGGCAGCCGGGAGCCAACAGCACCTGCGTGGGTCCACGGAACCTAAAAGGAACGCGTTCTTCCAGGCAAGCGAGAGAGCAGAGGGCAGGGGTCGGAGGCACAGCCCTGGTCCGTCTCCAGAAGGGCTTGGCGGTTCAGGAGGGCACTGAGTCCGCGCTGCGGGAACTCACTGCTTCACCATTAGAACCAAGGCACTTGTGCAAGCCTCAGGGAAGAGGCCTGAGTGACGAGAGTGACGCTGAGCCTGTCGCGGACACACGCGACCGCGTCCGGGACACATCGGTGCCGTGCGAGGCCTCTGCCGGTCTCACGGGCTCAGCCTGGCATGTCCACGGGGTTCACGGCCGCCTTTCAGAAAGCAGACTCCACGTCACCCATCTCCACACACACCGTCTTCAGCTGTGAGTAATGCTCAATGGTCACCCGGCCATTCTCTCTGCCAAACCCTGCAAGGAAGACAAGGGGTGACGATGAGCCCGCACGGCACGTCTGAAAGGTCACAGTGACCGCGGAGACAGGCACTGCCCTCAGGCCTGGGGAGGAACACGGAAGCAACACGTTTAAGAGAGAAAGCCCTCCCCTGGGGACGCCAGCTGCGAGCGGCGTGGGGAGTGGCCGGGCCAGTGAAGCCGAGACCCTGCCCGCAGCTGGGACCAGGCTCCGTGCGGAAGGGCACGTCCCCTGCTTGGCCTTTCCTGTCACCCTGCCCCAGACAGGTAGGCTCGCCTCCTAAGGGCAAGGCCCAGTCCCCAAAAGGGCACGTTTCCAGGGGGCACCGTTCAGAGGTGACAGAGGCCCTCTGCTAATCCTGAGCACAGCTGGCCACCCTCCGTCTCCCCCTCATCCCGTGGGCACCACTCCAAAGCCGCAGGTCACAACCCAACTTCCGCTGCACTGACGGTTACATAGTAACCAAACAGCCCCGTTCCGGCTCTGCACATGGCCTGTGCCCCGCTCGGCTGGTCCCGGAGGGACGGGGATGACTAGGGGACTGTGATTTGGGAATGCCAGGGAGAGACCAAATCAAACTGTCAGATTAACACCCACCGCTTCATCAGCGCGCACCCGGTCCTATGTCGGCCAGCATGTGGTGGCCATAATACGGCGCTCACAGCCGCGAGGAAGGTAACTCTCCCCACCTGACAGGCCTTGCCGAGATGCACCCCCGATCTGAGCGGTGACGAGGCCGACGGGTTGGGACCCTGGTCAACAGGGACTAACGACGACAGCCCCCTGGAGACCTGGTGGCCCGCCGACCCAGCTCTCACCTGACTTCTTATAGCCGCCGAAGGGCAGCTCCACGGGGCTGACGTTGTAGTTGTTGATGAAGCACACGCCGGCCTGCAGCCCGGCCACCACGCGGTGAGCGCGCTGGAGGTCCCTGCAGGGAAGACGAGGCTTAACCTGGAGCCCCCCCATCACACACAGACGCTCACCACCGCTCACAGCAGCCACAAGTACGGGCACCACATGCCCACCAGCGTGACATGGTGCGGAAGAGACCTGCACGGGCAATTCCTGGGGAGTGGGGAGGAGCAGGGCCGACACCTGCTGCAGCAGGGAGACCCCTGAAAACATGAAGTCAGTGAAAGCTAAAGGCGTGTGGTCCCATTTATAGAAAACATTCAGAGCAAGCAAGTCCGGAGACAGGCAGGAGACCTGGGGGCTGGGGGCGGGGACCAGCTCGCCTCACTGTCCTGAGCTGATGGAAACCTCCTGACGTTAGGCTGTGGTGACCTGCACAGCTCTGTGAACACACTGAGCACCCAGGTGTGCACTTTATGTGGGTGAGCTGCTCAGCCCGTGAGTGATCCCCATCGAGCCGGCAGAGGCGTAGGCGTGGCTCCTTTGCCTGTACCGTGGCCGCAGCACGAGACAGCCCCTCGCAGTCACAGCGCAGCTGCTCACGCCGCCTCAGGACAGGGGCGCTGCTCCATGTGCCGCCCCAGGGGGGGTCCCGGTCACCGCCCTTTATCCAAACCCACAGAGGACGCCGCCCAGAGGGAGCCCCAGTGTGAACTGGGCTTGGGGTGATGACACGGTCACACAGGCTCGTCATAACGAATGGACCGCCTGTAGGGGGCAGATATTAAGGAAGCTGTGCATGGGGGGGACGGGGCGGATGGGAAATCCTGTACCTTCTCACTATCATGGTAAACCTAAAATTACCCTGAAAACTAAAGTTTTTATTTGAGTTTTTTGTTTGTTTTGGCTTTTATTTATTAAATTTTTTTATTGATTTCGGAGAGGAAGGCAGAGGGGGAGAGAGAGAGAAACATATCCTCACCCGAGGATATTTTTCCACTGATTTGTAGAGAGAGTGACAGGGAGGGAAAGATAGAGAGAAACATCGATGTGAGAGAAACACATCGACTGGTTGCCTCCCACATGCGCCCCGTCCAGGTCCCGGGCCAGGGAGGAGCCTGCAACCAAGGCAGGTGCCCCTGACCGGAATCGAACCTGAAACCCTTTACTCCACACGCCGAAGACGCTCTATCCACTGAGCAAAACCAGCCAGGGCTGTTGTTTGTTTTGGTCATTTTTTTTAAATTTATTTATTGATTTGAGAGAGAGGAAGGTGGAGGGAGAGATAGAGAGAAGCATCAATTTGCTGTTCCACTTATTTATGCGTTCACTGGTTCATTCTTGCACGTGCCCTGCCCAGGGATTGAACCCGCAACCTTGGTGTATCGGGACCATGCTCTAACCAGCTGAGCTACCGCCACGGCTGTTTGTTTTTTAAAGAAGCAGCTCCTGAGCCTCTCCTGGGAGCTCAAGCAGAGCCATTACATCAGGTCATCAGGGAGACGTGTCTTCCTTCCCAAGTTCCGGCCACAAAGTGAAAAAAAATGGAACCTTGTCTATCACTAAAGCAACAGAAAAATGCCAAGTGTGAAGGAGTCGTAGAAAACTGCCTACGCCCTGGCCGGTATGGCTCTGGTGGCTGGAGCATCCTCCCGTACACCATACGTGGCAGCTCGATTCCTGGTCAGGACACACACCTAGGATGCGGATTCAATCCCTCATCAGGGCGGATACTGGAGGCAACCAATCCATGTTTCACTCTCACACAGATCTTGCTCTCTCCCTCTCTCCCACTCCCCCCTTCCTCATTCCTCTCTCTAAAATCAATAAATAGCCCTGGGTTTGGCTCAGTGGATAGAGCACTGACCTGCGACTGAAGGGTCCTGGGTTCGATTCCCGGTCAGGGCACATGCCCGGGGGGCGTGCCTGATCCCCAGTGTGGGGCATCCAGGAGGCAGCCAATCAATGACTCTCTGTTATCATGATGTTTCTACCTCTCTCCCCCTCTGCCTTCCTCTCCGAAATCAATAAAAAAATTAATAAATAAAATAATTTTTAAAAAGGATGATTTCTCATTAGAGCCCCTTTAAATAAAACAGAAAAGAAAAAAAAAACTGCCTATAATAGCGAACCATGCAGAGTTTGCGTATCGTCAAGCAGAGACACTGCTTCCAAACCACCTCGTACTCACTGCAGTGGCTGAAGCTCACACAGAAGGACATGGGTCACACCCTGCTCACAGCGGCTAAGCCTGGGAAGACCCAAATGCGCGCAAACAAAACCGCTCCCCGTGCTGCAGTGCGTCCCCAGCAGGAGTCGCTGGGGCCCGCACCCATGTCCTGGAGCGCGGCCCAGCCCTACGCCTGCAGGTTTCCAAAGTCCTGCACGTGGACACTCGTGCTTTGGGACCCTGGGGTCAGCGCTAAATACCAACTCCATAAACAATAAAGAAGGGCAGCACTTTCATCACCCAAGTTTACAGCTCAACTTAGGCTCAGCAGCCGGACTGTGGCCACTGAGGGCAAACTACACAATGCCACTTGGGCATCTTCTGACTTTACAGGAGACGCCGAGGAGAGGAAACGCAGCGGGCAGACCCGCGGGGGCCAGATCAGGCCCCATCTGCGCAGACAGCACCCTCCACCCTCCCTAGAGCCAGCGGGGCCTTCCCCACACACCTGGTGAAGACGCCGGCGGCTAGTCCAAAAGAGGTGTTGTTGGCTCTTTCCAGAACCTCCGCTTCGGTGTCAAACGACAGAATGGACATAACGGGCCCGAAGATCTCTTCCTTCACGCAGGTCATGTCATCCCTGCAGTTACCTGCGGGCAGCGGGAGACAGGATGCCGTGGGGAACCGCTGCTTCGGCCCCCAAAACGTGCTCGTCCGCACAGTCCGCACACAGCCTGAGCGGCGCCAGAGGGCGCTCCCACGGGGTGGCAACGTGACAGTGTGTGTTCAGTCGCAGCCTCGGGTAACTAGCTCCACGCTTCAGTTCATCACCAGAGACCCCGAAGAGTGACCAGCAGGCACACAGGACGGCCGTCACCACTGACAGCAGCGACGGCTGGCCCACAAAGCAGCGTCCAGGCAGAGGACAGGGCCGCGTCACCCACGTCTCCAAGCTTCTCGAAGTAACGTTTCTAAAGGAATTTACTAAGAGAATGCTCGTGAAAGAACGTTCACGGAGACCCGGCCAGTGTGGTTCAGTGGTTGAGCACCAACCCATGAACCAGGTCACAGTTCGATTCCCAGTCAGGGCACATGTCTGGATTGTGGTCTCAATCCCCAATTGGGGGGGGGGGGGGGTGCAGGAGGCAGCTGATCAATGATTCTCTCTCATCATTGATGTTTCCCTCTCCCTCTGAAATCAATTAAAAAAACATTAAAAATAAACGTCATTCACTGAAAAAGATACAAATGTTAAGGGGACTGTCCCAGTTTCTGTTAAATGTTACATATATGATTGTCTGTTATACCTTCCCACATTTTCTTAATGACTGTGATAGAATTAGATACAAAAAAGGAAGTTCCACTATAAAAACATAACCTTGGAAATAACCAATGGGGTGTTTACTTGATATGAAAATGTATTTAAATTCCTTTAATAGGCCAATTCTTTTACCTTTTAAATCTTTTTATTGATTTTTAGAGAGAGAGGAAGGGAGAGAGAGGTGGAAACATCAATGATGAGAATCATTGATTGGCTGCCTCCTGCACACCTCCAAACAGGGGACTGAGCCTGCAACCCAGGCATGTGCCCTGACTGGGAATCGAACCTCTAGGTTCCTAGGTCAAAGCTCAACTACTGAGCCACACTGGCTGGGCAAGAGGCCATTCTTTAAAATGATGTAACTCACACTTGACATTTCACAACATGCATATGTAGAGAAGCGCACTTATTTACCATCGAATACTGAGCCCGGTGATTCTGGAGAGCGGTGCCTCCTGCCCTGTCCCTGAGGCCAGACACCCCGACACAACGGTCATGGCAGTAGGGGAGACGTGTGCCTTACAAGGCCGTGTGATGATGTGAGCAGCATGGAGGCCAGAGAACAGCCTGAGAACCTCCTACCAACACCAGCTCGATAGGAGCCAAAGTCTATAATCAGCTGTTCACACATCCACAAAGATGACACCTCTACGGTCTCTTAAGATGCGGATTAGAGCGTACTTAGGGATTAAATCACCTTTAGATGGCACTTAAGTGTGATTTACTATGTTCTAACTCTTTGAAAACTAGTCATCCACGTGTGATTTTTAGGGAAACCATTAGCCAAAATGTTACTACTCAACAGTTCCAGAAGACAATTATGACCTTATGCAGGCTGGGACCACAGAGCGGCTCTCTTCCATCTGCTATTTCATTCAAGCAAACAAGAAGAGGACATACCCAACACACATGGTCTCATGAAATATCCATCCTTTAGCTTGGGATCTTCGGGTACGTATGGGTCTCCCCCACATAACACCTTAGCCCCCTGCCAAAAAGGAAAACAGATGCATACTTTCCGTTACACGTGCGACCCCCACATGCAGTCCTAGACTAACGGACTCAGTCGCTCCATCGCAAGGACAAAGCGGGACCCTGGCCCAGACCCTGCGAGCTATAGGAGGGGGTCCGGCCTCAGGAAGGGCCCTGCACCTGGTGGTGGGAGGAACTGCCCTCCCCTTGCCGGGTCCAGGCCCAGCCCCCTGTCCCTTTCCTCACCTGCTCCTTGGCCCCTTTCACAAACCCGAGGACTCGCTCCAGGTGTGGTCGGTTGATGAGGGGGCCCATCCTGGTGCCTTCCAGAAGGGGGTCTCCAATTTTTATCCTCTGGGTCTGTTGCACCACTTGCTCTGTGAATTTATCAAGAATTTCCTTTTGCACAAACACTCTTGTGCCATTACAGCAAACCTGAAAAGAGACAAAAATGTATCAGCGTGCAAAGAAAAAAAAAGGAAAAGGGAAAAAAATCCCATGTTAAAGCTTAAAAAGAACACACTACAGCTTTGTAAAGGTCCGTTCCATTTACCAAAGCTCCCCCTACTAAACAGGAGCCACTTTAGTGTAACTGGACACATCACACCTGCAGCACAAGCTGTTTGACCCTGAGATACTTCCATCTTCTTGTGTTTGTTTAAATTTTCTTAAGGCCGTTAACAGACCAGAGGACCCCAGACCCTCCCGTTTGCTCACATCAGCTGCTCGATTGGGCTGCATACTTAGAGTAAGAGGTAAGAATGGGAGGGGACAGTAGAAACAGTTAAGAGCCAGGGCTCGAGCCTAATAAACACCCAGAGCATTTCGTAGTCAATGCTTGTCTCCAGAATCACAAATAACGAGTAGTTAGACCAGTGGTTCTCAGCCTTGGCTGCACATGAGAATCACCTGGTGTTGGATGGAAGGTGTATGGGAGCTGCAGGCACGGAGCACTTGCTACTTTATTGCCTCTCACTCCGCCTCACCCCCCCACCCCCCCAAAAAAAATCTGGGACCAATTTTTTTAACTTTGCATATTTGTTTTTGGGTAGGTGTACCCCTCTCCTTTTTTCTGTCCTGAGACCCTGGACAAAACTCTTCATTTGGGGGTGAAGAAAAACTGTTTGAACCACACCAATGATGATTTTGTTTGTAATACTTGAAAGTTATTTTTTTATTATTTTGATAGCAAATGTGCTATTTATTTATTTAATGTGTATAAAGGAGCTTGAACATAGACAATTTCTTACATTGGGTTGTTTGTTGGTTGGTTTGGGGCCTTTTATGTGCAACTTAAGACTTCTCTGCATTCTGTATATTTGTCTGAATTAATTATCTGGGATGAAGCTGTGCCGGCTTTCACACAGGGGCTGCCTTTCAGAAATTTGTATATTTTGCAGTTGCCAAAACAATAAAATACCCAATTGAATTAAAATAATAATAATAATAAAAAAATAAAAATGGGGAAAGTAATGAATTAAATAATAACAAAGAAAGTTAGATGTAACAAAAATTATGAGATGATTCTTTTAAAACATCTATAAAATATTAAAATTACTAGCTAACCTAAATTTTTAAAAATGAGAACCGTGCCGCAAATGTAAAAAAAGGAAATAATCTTTTATATCTAATACATTTTTAAAAGATTATGAACATCTTTGTCCAATTCTAGACAAATAAACCACTTACACATATATAAAAAAAAATAAAATAAAATAAAATCCTGATTTCTGGGCCTCATGAGAACCACTGATTTAGACTCTCCCATAGACGTGAATGTCAAGACCGCTCAGATGCTGCCAGCGCACAAGGATTACGGGAGGGCAGCTACAAACACGGAGAAGAACCAGTCCCACGGTGAAAGGGAGCAACCCCGGATGTTAGAGGCAAAGAGAAAGGAAGTACCTCTGAGATGCCAACTTCCACACGTGCCCGAGAAAGAAGGGAATAAGCAACCTACCAGCAGCTGGTCACTGTGCGAAAAGAAACACAGGAAGGAAAACGGGCGGGAGAAGGAAGAACCGCCCACTGGACCTTCAGTTTTAACTCTACCCTCAGGCCAACGACGAGAGCCGTGAGAAAACAGGAACTCCTGCTGGAAGACTGACTTTGCCCAAATCTGCAACTACAAACGCATTCTAGGACCCAGTCACACAGACAGACTGTGGGGAACGGGCGCCCAACCTCTCAGCAGAGGAGAGAGCTATCAACATGGAAGGGCGAGGGCGAGCACAACTCTGCAGTATTGGAATGACTGGAAAGATCTGTATGAACTTGTGGTCATTAACACAGATACCTGCAGAAATACATGTGTGCGTGCACGTGTGTGCACACATATGTGCGTGCTGCATAAAAGTACACACACAGGTGCCAACATCTATTCCCAGCTCTGGCCTCCGGGAGGGTCTGGAGGCAGGGGCACCCAGTAAGGAGTCTGCCTGGCACCCAGACCTTGGTGTCTAAACCCCATTTACCACTGAAAGGGCCCAGGGCCCCCGAAGCCAGGCTGGCTGCGGAGCTCGGCCAGGGGAAGAGCGCGAGTCCAGAGCACCTGCTGTGCCAGGAGGTCAAGTGCTCAGAGGACCATGAAGACGTATCAGAAGGTCAAGAGAGGGTCCCGCCTGCTGAGTGGCAATCATTTGAGCATGAAACTAAATAATGGGTGTGACACACAGAAGGACGTGGGATGCATGGGTCCACGCCGACAGCAATGAGTGAATGAAAACAAGGCCAGGAAAGCACTTCCTCACAGTAGAAAGTGAGCTGAAAGACGTAGAAGGACTTCCCGGCCGGCGCGGCTCAGTGGTTGAGTGTCAACCTATGAACTAGGAGGTCACAGTTCGATTGCCAGTCAGGGCAGGTGCCCAGGTTGCAGGCTTGATCCCCAGCGTGGGGCGTGCAAGAGGCAGTCGATCCATGATTCTGCTATCACTGATGTTTCTCTCTCTCTCCCTCTCCCCGAAATCAATAAAAACATATAAAAATTGTTTTAAATAAACATAATGAAATGTGGACATTTGAGGAGCCTGGCTCAAAGGAACATGTGAATTCTTTGTACTATCTGTACAACTCTCCTCTAAGTCTGAAATTATTTCCAAATAAAACACCTCTTTAAAACATGCTGTTCGATGCAGGCATGGGGATGCCTCCCAGCCTCCCCCGGGGCAGCGCGCACCTCGCCTTGCGTGAGGAAGTTGGCCATCAGCGCCCCCTTCACCGCGTTCTCCAGGTTGCAGTCGGCGAAGATGATCAGGGGAGACTTGCCTCCGAGTTCCAAGGTGACGGGTTTGATTCCTTTCGCCGCCACCTCCATGATCTTGGGGAACAGGAAAGACCACCATCAGAGGTCTGACGAGGGAGTCCACGCTAGGTGACAGGCCCCGACCGCCAAGGCAGCGGCCTCTGCAGCCTTGCTCTCGCACATGCCCTGCCCCGTCCCGTAACATTCCTCTCCAGGCTCCAGAGAAGCCAGAGGCGCACCCGCCACTCTCAGGAGGGCGTTCACCTTAAAAACACCGTCCCCGCACCCGGCTGCCACGGGCAGGAACGCGGTGTCACTGTTACTGTGCTCAGGCTGACAGCTCGGAGCGCAGATCAAGGTCAGAACAATGAAGGTGAAGTGGACCGAGCAGCACCTTCCTGCCGAGGGGGCTGCAGCTGAGTGAAGGCATCCAAGCCCCCGGGGGACCCGGGCCCGCCCGCGGCACGGGGGCTGATGGCGCCCGTCTGCCCGAGTGCACTCCCCGCCCCCTTCACACGTTTGAAGTCCCCGTCAGACCCACGTGGGTGACACCCGCGGCCTCCCTCCCGGCACGAGCAGGCTCGGGTGGGCTGGCACCCACAGCTAGATGCCACTGCCTCAATCTGACCGTGTGGTCTCACCTTGGTGCCGGTGGGCACACTCCCGGTGAAGGAGACCTTGGCCACGTCTCGATGCTGACACAGAAGCTGGCCCGTGGCGCCCCCGCCTTGCACCACGTTGAAGAGGCCGGGAGGTGCCCCCGCCTCCGTGTAGATCTCGGCCAGCAGCAGCGCAGACACGGGCGTGAAGGGGGACGGCTTGAAGACCATGGCGTTTCCTGCGCAAGCCCCAAAACAGAGGACTCAGTGGGGGATCCCCTCAGGACAGGATCTCGCCCTCCCCGCAGGTCTCCCTCATTAACCAGACCACACCCCCCGCGTGTCAGTCACCAGTCCCACGCTGCGTGTCCATCATCTGGCACCTGCACCATCGAAGGAAGCAGGTAGGCTCAGTCCCTTTGACCAGGGGAAGCTGGAGAAAGGTTAGCGACCCTGAGGAGTCCCCACAGCCAGGGAAGGAAGGCATCTATTCCTCCTCCGTCCCTCGGGGAGCGAAGAACGCGGCGGGCGATAAGCAAGCAGCTGCGCTGCCACACGCGTCCCTCCCCACCTCACAGCTGTTCTGAGAGCCTCCCCCCGCCCCGCCCCACCCAACTCATCTCTGTAAATAGGAGGAGGAGACGTCCCAAGTCCGTCAGCCAGAGCTGCTGTGATGGGAGCCTTGGGTGTCATTTCTCTTAACTCAAACGGAGGAGGAAGTTTATCTTCTGCTTCCCTTTTTTTTAAGGTTTTTTTTTTAATTTTTTAAAAATCCTCATGGGAGGCCATTTTTTCCATTAAGTGGAAGGCAGGAAGGAAGGGAGGAGAGAAAGGGGGAAAATGGAAAAGGGGTCGAGAGAGAGAGAGAGAGAGAGAGAGAGAGAGAGAGAGAGAGAGAGAGAAACATCGATGTGAGAGGCACACTGATTGGCTGCCTCCCAAACACGCCCCAATCAGGGCCAGGATTGATCCACAACCAAGGTATGTGCCCTTGACTGGGAATTTCAACCCGGGACCCTTTGGTCCACAAGCTGATGCTCTAACCACTGATCCACGCCAGCCAAGCAATCTTCTGCTTCTTAAGTCAGATTCCTAAGTGCTCCCCTTCACAGAAATTCATGACCAGAAAGGAAGAAAACTTACAGGGAACACAAATCTAATCCAATCTGACAGTAAAAAACAAGACCTCTAAGACCAAAACTTTCTTCCTTCCATAAACAGAAATAAATGAGATGAATGTGAACAGGAACAACATAGACACGATCTGTGTGTGTCACTACACCGCAGACTCCCCCCGGGCCAGGCGGGAATGGACACGTGCCCTCTGAGGCCTCATGCCCCGCATGGCCCTCGTGATGGGAAGAGTGTGTGTGTGAGTGTGAGTGTGAGTGTATGTGAGAGTGAGAGTATGAGTATGTGTGAGTATGTGTGTGTGCGTGTATGTGAGTGTGAATGTGCATGTGTGTATGCATGTGTATTAGTGTGTGTGTGTGAGTTTAAGTGTGTATGAGTGTGTGTATGTAGGTGAGAGTGTGTGTGGGGGGTGTATGTGTGTGTGTTTGTGTGTGGGTGTGAGTATGAGTGTGTGTGCGCGTGTGTGGGTGTGAGTATGAGTGTGCGTGTGCGTGCGTGTGTGGGTGTGAGTATGAGTGTGTGTGTGGGTGTGAGTATGAGTGTGTGTGTGCGTGTGTGTGAGTATAAGTGTGTGTGCGCGTGTGTGGGTGTGAATATGAGTGTGTGCGTGTGTGGGTGTGAGTATGAGTGTGTGCGCGTGTGTGGGTGTGAGTATGAGTGTGTGTGCGTGTGTGGGTGTATGAGTGTGTGCGTGCGTGTGTGAGTATAAGTGTGTGTGTGCGTGTGTGGGTGTGAGTATGAGTGTGCGCGCGCGTGTGTGGGTGTGAGTATGAGTGTGCGCGCGCGTGTGTGGGTGTGAGTATGAGTGTGTGCGTGTGGGTGTATGAGAGAGTGTGTGGGTGTATGAGTGTGTGTGTGCGTGCGTGTGTGGGTGTGAGTATGAGTGTGTGTGCGTGTGTGGGTGTGAGTATGAGTGTGTGTGTGTGAGTATGAGTGCGCGCACAGGTGAGGGGAGAGGCCGCGCAGCAGACCCTACTCACAGAGGAGGAACAACTCTTTCTTACCGCAAGCTAACGCGGGGGCTGACTTCCAGGAGGCGATCTGAAAGGGGTAGTTCCAGGCTCCTATGCCCACGCACACGCCCAGCGGCTCTCGTCGGGTGTAACCGAAGGACCCGCCTGGGAGCTGGATATGCTCGCCTAAGGGGAAGACAGAGCAGAGGAGGAGGTCTGCTGGCCCCCAGGCCTCACCAACACCTGTGCCTCCGGGCTGCTCGCAGCACGCGGTCCCCCCCCCGCACCCCGCCCCCGCACTCTGTCCACTCTTGTCACCTACTCTGCTCCTGCACCTCCTCGACACATAGCATCCACATTCAACCCACGGTCACCCCCCCTCACTTCCTCCTCTGAGGCGCACTGGGCACCCAGCAGACGACTTAGGTGGCATGAAGGGAGGAGACCCAGGCCGGTCTCACCCCGAAGTCTTTGCCCTTCACCTCGGCTCTGCCCTCTCCCTCCCGCAGCTGATGGGGGAAGGCCAGCCGGGGAGGGCTTACCGGCCATGGACCCCGCCAGGCCCGCGTAGTACTCCAGGCACTGCCAGGAGGTGTCGATGTCCAGGCGGGCCTCCAAGATGGACTTGCCGTTGTTGATGCTCTCCACGGTGGCGATTTCATCCGTCCGTTCCTGTGGGCAGCAGAGACTAGATTTAAGACACGTTACCATACACCACAGCAGTCAACACTGACAAAATACACGGCCCAGTTTTGAAAAATAAAAACATCTTTTTTTGTAACGTTACATTTACGCAGGTTTCACAGATGCAACCACTCCAATTTTTTTTAATGTTTTTATTGATTTGAGAGCATGAGGGAGAGACGGAAACATCAATGAGAGAGAAACATCGATCGCTGTCTCCTACATGCCCCCTACTGGGGACTGAGCTGAAAACCTGGGCCTGGGCCCTCACCGAGAATCAAACTGGTGATATCTGGGTGGAAGGGACGACGCTCAACCAACTGAGCCACACTGGCCAGGGTGAAACAACTTTTATTTACATGAAAAGAAAAGGAATGACAGTCTTACACCGGCAAGAGAGATAAAAGCTTACTGCTGAGGAGAACCAAGATGGCGGCATAGGTTAACGCCGGAGTTTGCTGCTTTGAACAACTACTTCAAAAGTGAAACCAAAAAACGGAAGGGACATCACCCAGAACCACAGGAACACTGGCTGAGTGGAAGTCCTACAACTAGGAGGAAAGAGAAACGCACACGGACACTCAGAGGAGGCGCAGTGCTGAAGTCAAATTCTGAGGTGCGGAGTGCGCGGAGCGGGCTGGCGGCGGAGGGCGCGGTTGTTGTTTTCAATCGGGAGGGAGTCGCAGACTCTGAGCTCCAGATCCGGGCGAGTCTTTAGGGACCCAGACTCAAACGGGAGAAGCGGGACTGTCTGGCTTCGGTCAGAGCGAGTGCAGCTTTCTCTCCCAGCTTTGCAGCGGGTGCTGGGACTCAGAGAGGCAGAGCCCCTGGGGACAGGACTGAGAGCCGCCATAACTGCTCTCTCCGGCCCACCCTGTTGATCCTGTGCGACCCGCCCCGCCCAAGCCCTGCACAGAGGCATTTGCCAGATAGCCTCAGGCAAAGGCTAGATTAGCACCTCCCTAGAGGACAGAAGTTCTCTCACTGCTGACACAGCTGATTCTCATAGCCACTTGGCCTGGAGGTCAAACCCTCCCTGGAATTAGCTACAACAATAAAGGTTTAACTATAAGACTGCGAACAAAGACCACTAGGGAGTGCACCAAGGAAGCATAACAAAATGCGGAGACAAAGAAACAGGACAAAATTGTCAAAGGAAGATATAGAGTTCAGAACCACACTTTTAAGGTCTCTCAAGAACTGTTTAGAAGCTGCCGATAAACTTAATGAGATCTACACGAAAACTAATAAGACCCTCGATCTTATATTGGGGAACCAACTAGAAATTAAGCATACACGGACTGAAATAACGAATATTATACAGATGCCCGACAGCAGACCAGAGGAGCGCAAGAATCAAGTCAATGATTTGAAATGCGAGGAAGCAAAAAACATCCAACCGGAAAAGCAAAATGAAAAAAGAATCCAAAAATGCGAGGATAGTGTAAGGAGCCTCTGGGACAGCTTCAAGCGTACCAACATCAGAATTATAGGGGTGCCAGAAGATGAGAGAGAGCAAGATATTGAAAACCTATTTGAAGAAATAATGACAGAAAACTTCCCCCACCTGGTGAAAGAAATGGACTTACAGGTCCAAGAAGCGCGGAGAACCCCAAACAAAAGGAATCCAAAGAGGACCACACCAAGACACATCATAATTAAAATGCCAAGAGCAAAAGACAAAGAGAGAGTCTTAAAAACAGCAAGAGAAAGAAAGTCAGTTACCTACAAGGGACTACCCATACGACTGTCAGCTGATTTCTCAACAGAAACTTTGCAGGCCAGAAGGGAGTGGCAAGAAATATTCAAAGTGATGAATACCAAGAACCTACAACCAAGATTACTTTATCCAGCAAAGCTATCATTCAGAATTGAAGGTCAGATAAAGAGCTTCACAGATAAGGAAAAGCTAAAGGAGTTCATCACCACCAAACCAGGATTATATGAAATGCTGAAAGGTATCCTTTAAGAAGAGGAAGAGGAAGAAAAAGGTAAAGATACAAATTATGAACAACAAATATGCATCTATCAACAAGTGAATCTAAGAATCAAGTGAATAAATAATCTGATGAACAGAATGAACTGTTGATTATAATAGAATCAGGGACATAGAAAGGGAATGGACTGACTATTCTTGGGGGGGAAAGGGGTGTGGGAGATGTGGGAAGAGACTGGACAAAAATCGTGCACCTATGGATGAGGACAGTGGGTGGGGAGTGAGGGCGGAGGGTGGGGCGGGAACTGGGAGGAGGGGAGTTATGGGGGGGGAAAAAAGAGGAACAAATGTAATAATCTGAACAATAAAGATTTAATTAAAAAAAAAAAAGAAAAAAAAATAAATAAAAGCTTACTGCTGAGCCCTAGCCAGTATGGCTCAGTGGATAGAGCATCAGCCCGAGGAGTGAGGGTCCTGGGTTCAATTCTGGTCAAGGGCAGGTGCCTTGGTTGCAGGCTTGATCCCCAGCCCCAATCAGAGCGTGTGTGGAAGACAACCAATCGATGTGTCTCTCTCACATCTATGTTTCTCTCTGTCTCTCCCTCTCCCTTCCACACTCTCTAAAAATCATGGAAAAATTTATCCTCACATGAGGATTAACAAAACAAAAAAAGCTTATTGCTAAACAGCAGCCCTGTTCTCCTATCCAAGACTAATACCCCATTTCAAGATCATTTAGAAAAAGAACGCTCCAAAAAGTGAATATTACATATGCATACATGTGTGAATACGTATGTATATGTTTGTATGTATACAGGAGAGAACAGTCCTTAGGGAAGTTATGCAAAATAGCCAACTACATACTTGAAATGAAGAGGTTATATGCACATGAGGCTTTAATTCCTCAAAAGAAATGCAGCATTGCCCGGCCAGTGTGGTTCAGTGGTTGAGCATTGACCTATGAACCAGGAGGTCATGGTTTGATTCCTGGTCAGGGGACATGCCCGTGGTTGGGCCTCAATCATCAGTGTGAGGCGTGCAGGAGGCAGCCAATCAGTGATTCTCTCTCATCTGGAAAAAAATTATATATAAAAAGAAGAAGAAATGCAGTGTTATTTTCTAATGCTCAGAACTCACTAATTCTCTTTTCAAACACTTGTTTCAGTTGTAGCCGCAACTTAAAAATGCTGGAGATGCCCAGGGATGAATGGAAAGAATTGGAAAATTATACCTAAAAAGAAAATCTGCCCTAGCTGGTTTGGCTCGGTGGATAGAGCATCGGCCTGCGGACTAGAGGGTCCCAGGTTCAATTCCGGTCAAGGGCATGTACCTTGGTTGCGGGCACATCCCCAGTAGAGGGTGTGCAGTAGGCAGCTGATCGATGTTTCTCTCTCATTGATGTTTCTAACTCTCTATATCTCTCTCCCTTCCTCTCTGTAGAAAATCAATAAAATATATTTTTTAAAAAAAGAAAATCTAAGAATGCCTTTCTCCCCTCCCACAGAAGATGACAGGACTGAATATGTAAGAGAAAGCTATTTTCTATTATGAATCCAATTTAAAATAAACAGTAGGGTCAATACCTGTACATAAAAGAAAGAGCACTGTGTTATGAAAACTGTAACGAGCATCTAGCGTGGTTGCTTTTGTAAAACTATAAAAAAGTTTAACTGTTTTTGAAGAGGGGAACATGCATGAATCTATGAAATATTCCCAGGAAATTAAGGTAAAAATAAATCTGAAAAAGGTTGGAGGACTTAAGAGTCATCAGAGGAAAAAGCTCAGTGGGTTGGAGCCGTGTCCCCGATATGCCAACGTTGGGGGTTCGATCCCAGGTCAGGGCACATACAAGATTCAACCAATGAATGCATAAGTAAGTGGAACAACAAATCAATGCCCCCCCCCCTTCCTCTCTCTCTTTTTAAAAAAATTACCAGAAAAAAAGAAAAGAGACAAGCTACAGACCATCTGTTGTAATTCAAACAAACATGGAAAAGAAACCCATCCCGGGAGTCGGCACGGAGAGCCAGGCTCCCGACGGGAACTCGTGCACGAAGGCTGTTGCGCACACACGCCCAGGTGAGCAGGTGGAAACCTCTCCGGTTTCATAAACTAGCCATAACCTGACAGTGTCCCAAGTCCGCCGCCCACCGCCCGCAGCTCCCCGGGAGCAAGGACAGCCAGCTCTCCCGGAAGGGGAGAAAGGAAACACACCCTGATGATCCTGGCGGCCTCCAGGAGGATCCGGCCTCGCTCCAGGCCCGACTTCTGACGCCATATGTTGAAGGCAGCCTTTGCATCTTCAACAGCCAAATTGACCTCCTTTTCTCCGGAGCAGGAGAAAGTGGCTATCACCCGGCCTGGGAAAGCAGGGAGTGGCGTTACCGCACCCGTGGCACACACTGAAATAACGCCTATGTATCCAAATTTCCTCTCCACCATCCCCTTGTCTTTAAATATGGCTTCGCTCCGTGGCCACCTCTACACCAGCAGCTCCGAACTCTACCTTGGGGTCACTGGCCGCTTGAAGAATCTCACACAAGGTGCAGACTTCTCTGCAGAGAACTGTGATCATAGCACATAATTACGGAGATCATGCCCCTTGCCCCAGCACACCCTGAGCTTGGGTGAGGAACCCCTGCCCGCCTGTTTACCAGGCGGGTTTACTGACCTTAACTTCCTCGCAATTACTCTGCGAAGCTCCTTAACGATGTTTGAGAAGCTGAGGTCTTGCAAAATCACGGTGCAAAGTACCGAGTCTCCCGGGTTAATAGCTGAGTTTAAACCCCGTCTACGTTCTATACAACTTCCTCATCGTGTGAATACTGGATGAGCCCGGTTAACAAGCTGCGATGTCAGCAAGAGGATCCCCAAACGCAAGGGAGGCTTTTTCCCTCAAATATTAAAAACAGGAAAAGCCCGCCTCTCCTTTTCTTACCCCAACCTACTCCCATCCCTATTCTGGGGCAAAACAGGCTCGCTTTCCTTCTTTAATGACGAAGTCAGGCTCCTTCCCTCCCCCCAACCCCCCACCCGGGAACGCGGGGGGCAGCGCTTTTCCTGGGTTTCGCAAACCTGCCACTTCGGTTGCAAACAGCTAGTTGGTACAGGCAGCGGCCAAGGCCACAGAGTGCAGACGGTTCAGAGAAAGGGTGTCTGTCCTGCTGTGTGTCAATCTGGGGGGGGGGGGCGCAGTGGGGGGCAGAGGCGGCTCCCCGCGGGAGGGTGTCACCCGCCCGGCCCGCTGGGCGCCCGAGTTCCAGGTCAGGCCCCGCGGGCCAGCGCGGCGCCCCGGCTGCAGGCCGGTCTGTCTGGCACACACGTGGCATTTTCTCCCACAAACAACCCACAGACCCGGCAGAACGACCAAACAAACAGAAACCTCGCGCTCGTCAGCCTCCGGCGCGGCGCTGGGCACCCGGGCAGCCGGGGTCCGAGCAGGCGCCTCCCTTCCCGGCCAAGTCGCGCCGACATTCACCGGCAGAGGCCCCGGTGCTCGGCGCTCAGGGCGGCCCCGAGGCCCGTCACCCCGCGTCCCGCCCGCCCCGGCCCCGCCGCCCGTTACCCTGGCCCGTTACCCGTGGCCGGCTCGAACGCCGTCTCGGAGCCCGAGGCGTCTGCCGGCTGCACGCGGGCCCCGCCGCGGTAGTTGAGCGGCTGCGAAACGACGAAGCTGCCGGTGCGCATGGCGGCGGCGGGAGCGGGACCCAGAGCGCGGAGCAGCGGGAGCAGCGGGGGCAGCGCGGCCCGGCCGGCGCGGGGCAGCATGCGCGGGCGGGGGCAGCGGGCGGCGGGCGGGGGCGGCGGGCGGCGGGTGGGGGCGGCGGGCGGCGGGTGGGGGCGGCGGGCGGCGGGCGGCGCGGAGACGGGCGCGGATGCGGATGCGAGTGCCCGACTGCGGGCCGAGACCCGGAATCGCGAGGGGGGCGGGCCCACGGGGGCGGGGCCTCCGGATGGGACGGGCGGGACCTGAGTTGAGGAATCTCCTGGCGAGGGCGGGGCCTTCCGGGGCGGGGCCTGCGGGGCTCCGGGGGCGGGACTCGGCTCCTCCGCTGGCAGGCGGGGCGGCTTAGCCCAAAGGAGGGGGCGAGCCTACACGCGTTCTCCCTCCCCTCCCCCTCCCTCTCGTCTCTCTCCCCCTTCTTTCTTCTTTCTCTCTTCCTTCTCCTCCCCTTCCTTCTCCTCCTCCCTCCCCTTTCTTCTCCATCTCTCCCTCCCCTCCCCCTCCTCCATCTTTATTTTTTTTAATATTTTTATTGATTTCGCTGAGGGAGATAGAAACATCAATGATGAGAGGGAATCACCGATTGGCTGCCTCCTGCAGCCCCTACTGGGGATCAAGCCCGGAACCGGCATGTGGCCCTGATGTCCAAAGGCCAACGCTCTATCCACTGAGCCAAACCAGCCAGGGCTTCTCTCTCTCTCTCTCTCTCTCTCTCTCTCTCTCTCTCTCTCTCTGAACTTCCTTCTTCAGACCAGTACCTGCTAGTACAGGAGCTTCTGCCCTGGGATCCCACTGTTGGCCCTACCTCCAAAGAGAGCGGAGGGTTGGGGGTGCCAGGAACATTGCTTTGGGGTTACTTTCCTCTTAAGCCTCCATTCCTGTGCAGGCCAAGGGCGGGCGGTCAAGGAGACCCAGGGGTGCAAGTGCTTTGTCAAGTCCAGACGCTCTCCAGCACCGCGCACACGAGGCCCGGGGTGCACGGAGCAAAGGTTCCTGGAAGGCGCGCCCCCCCCCCAGCCGCCCGCCCCGCGGGCACCCCCACCCGCTGCCTCCGGGAGTCTGAGACCGAGTCCTGCGCGCGTTCACGAACAGAAACTGGCGTGTGGACCGACAGCCGCACGTTCCTTTCTCCAGCAGGGAGTTCAGTGTTCCCAGTGTCCGTCCTGTCCCACCAGCACAATATTAGGGCGGTTTTCAGGTTTAGAGTTGAAAGAAACGGTCACTTTCCCAGCGCTCCGTGCCACTCTGTGACCCCTCTCAACGCCACTGAGACCGTGGTCTTGGCCCTGGAGTGGAAACGCAGGCCTCAAGCTCAGAACCCAGGGCCACCTCAGCCATGGCCTTTGCTGTCAGTGCCACTGGAGAAGGAATGAAGCAATCAGGAGCCAGGACCAACGCTGCAGAGCGCGGGTGGCAGAGCAAGGTGGTCGTGTGGGCAGACCACACACCTCAAATCGGGCGTGGGCTGCAATTCCTGTTAAATTCTCTGCCCCAACAAAAGCCTTTTGACAAACCATGATTCCTGAGGTTTGTTTAGAAATGTGGTCATGATGTCCTTTGATGAAATTCATAGCGTATACAATGACAAACCTCCTCCCAGATATCCAGCTGTTCATCTTAACTACCTGTGCTTTTATTATTAGCACTAGAGGCCCGGTGCACAAAACTTTGTGCACTCGGGGTGGGGGGAGGGGGGCTCCCTCAGCCTGGCCTGTGCCCTCTCGCAGTCTGGGACCCCTCGGGAGATAACAACCTGCTGGCTTAGGCCTGCTCCCGGGTGGCAGAGGGCAGGCCCAATCCCTAGGTGCAGCCCCTGGTCGCGCTCAGAGCAGGGTGGATCAGGAGGTTGCGATGCCACCCTCAGTCACGCTCAGGGTAGAGCCCCCTGTCACACTCAAGGCAGGGTTGATGGGGAGGTTGCAGCGCCACCCCCTGTCATGCACAGAGCAGGGCCAATCAGAGGGTTGGGGCGCTGCCCCCTGTCACTCACAGAGCAGGGCCCATCAGGGGGGTTTGGACTCCGTACCCTGTCACTCACAGAGTAGGGCGGATCAGGGGGTTGGGGCGCCGCCACTGTCACACTCAGGGCAGAGCCGATGGGGAGGTTATGGCTCTACCCCATCACACACAGAGCAGGGCCCATGGGGTGGGGATTGGGGCGCCGCCTTCTATCACCCACAGAGCAGGGCTGATCAGGGGGTTGGGGAGCTCCCCCTATCAGGCACAGAGCAGGGCTGATCAGGAGGTTGGGGCACCTTCCCCTGTCATGAACAGAGCAGGGTGGATAGGGAGGTTGTGGCCCCACCCCCTGTCACACACAGAGCTGCAGGGCGATCAGGGGGTTTGGGCACTGCCCCCTGATCCCGATGCCGGGAGGCATATTATCCTTTTACTATATAGAATAGAGGCCTGGTGCATGGGTGGGGCTGGCTGGTTTGCCCTGAAGAGTGTCCTGGATCAGGGTGGGGGTCCCCACTGGGGTGCCTGGCCAGCCTGGGTGAGGGGATGATGGCTGTTTGCAGCTGGTCACACACCATTCAGGGTGGGGGTCCCCACTGGGGTGCTTGGCCAGCCTGGGTGAGGGGATGATGGCTATTTGCAGCTGGTCACACACCCTTCAGGGTGGGGGTCCCCACTGGGGTGCCTGGCCAGCCTGGGTGAGGGGCTGAGGGCTGTTTGCAGCTGGTCACACACCCTTCAGGGTGGGGGTCCCCACTGTGGTGCCTGGCCAGTCTGGGTGAGGGGCTGAGGGCTGTTTTCAGGCTGGTGGGTGACGGAAGCTCCCAACCGCTCCTTTTTTTCTTTTCTTTTTTTAATTCTGGGCCAGCTTTAGCTCTGAGGCTCCAGCTCTTAGGCCTCTGCTGCTGAAAGTAGGTAATCGAAACAATGTATAACTCCAGCTCTGAGATCCCAGCTCGCTGAAAGCTGGTTTCTGGGGTGGTTTTTTTTAGCTTCTATATTTGTTAAAATGTTTCAAACTGCAGGCTCAGAGGCCTGCAAGTCAGGCGGGGAACATTGGTTTCCTCCGTCACTGAAGCAAGCAAGCCTCATATTAGTTTCAAGCTGCCTGGCTGCCGGCCGCCATCTTGGCTGACAGTTAATTTGCATATCACCCTGATTAGCCAATGGGAAGGGTAGCTGTCGTACGCCAATTACCATGTTTCTCTTTTATTAAATAGGATTATTCCAGTATTACCAACAAAAGCCAGTGTGCCGAGAACTTTACAGGGCGTGAGGCCCTTCCACACTTATTTCCTCCGTTAATACTTATCGTGACTCTGGGAAAGAGGAGAGACCGGCCAGAGAGCTCAGTGCAATTCTGCAAGGTCGGTTTGCTCATCGTTGGTGTAGATGAGGGAACCAGCTCAGGAAGGCGACAACACCCCCATAGAGGGAGGACCTGGGGTGCAGTCCAGGTGCAGGCCCAGAGCAAGTTTCTCCTCACTCACTGCACCAGGCCCAGATGCTGTCCTCATCGAGGCTGCCATCAAAACTCACTCTTATTTGGGTGGTCATTTATCAAAGGAAAGGGGAGTTTTGAAACCCAGAAAGCTGGCCCTGGGGGAAGATTTGAAGGACTTTATGCTCCATGAGAGGAGCTGGTTGGCAATATCCCCAAAGCGGCTGAGAAGCCACAGAGGGTGGTGCTGCCAGCTCTGCAAGTTCAGGGTGAAGACCCAGCGGCTCAGAGGGCCACAGGAGCGGGAGGACCACGGAGAAGCAGGCCTCAGAGGTGCGGCTGGAGGCAGAGGTGGGGGAGAGAATGTGAGATGGGCAGGCGTGCAAGTGGCTCTGTCACTTCTCTTCTGGGTCCAGTGCAGAGAGCCTGGTTGCATAGCCACCCCAAACTGCACTGCAACTCACAGTTACCTCCCAGGGGAGCAAAGCACAGACCTGGGGAGCTAGGTTTCTCCAGAGAAACAGAATCAATAGCACAGAGAGAGATGGAGGGAGGGAGAGAGAGAGAGCGAGAGAGGCTGGCTCACAGGACGGCGGGGCTGGCCAGCCTGGAGTCTGCAGGGCAGGCTGCAGGTTGGCTGGGGGAGATTGAGGTGAGACCTGCTGTTGCAGTCTGGACACCGGATCCCGCAGGGCATCCCGCTGGAAACCTGGCCCGCAGTTCCACATTGCGGAATTGAGGAAAATTCCTTCTTATTTGGGAAATCTCGGTGTTTGCTTTTAAGGCCTCACCTCCTTGGATGAGGTCCCAGCCCCTTAATGAGGGTAGCCCGTGTCTCCCAGGATCTGCCGGTTGTAAATGTTCCTCACACCTAGACGATTCGGGGCGTCTGACCGAACCCCAGGCCGCAGCCAGGCTGCCAGGAAGGAAACCGCGTTAAAGGGCCTGGGGCGGCCGTGAAGGAGGGGCCGGGACGGCTCCGGGAGAGGTGCTGACTTTTGCATGTTACATATTTAAGTATCTGTATATATTTTCTTTTTAAAAACTCACTTTAAGAAGGGAGATATTATACGCTGATGACTAAGGCTGAAAAGAAGAGAGGCTCTTTGAAAGCTAGAGGGTGGGCGCCGGCCCTGCCTCTGGGCCCTCGGGTGGGAAAGGCAAGTCGGGAACAGCAGGCTCTGCTCGGGAGCGTGTGGAGCCTGCCTGCGCTCTCGGTTCCGTTTGCTTTCCCTCATGAGAACTCGGGTCCTCGGGGAGAGGCAGGGCTGCTCTGTGATAAATGGAGGGGCAGCAAAGTCCCAGCGAAGGACAGGGGCCACAGCCCTGGTCGGTTTGCTGGTTCGATTCCCCGGTCAGAGCACATGCCGGTTTCCGAGCTCCATCCCCAGCAGGGGGCGTGCAGGAGGCAGCCTATCTATGTTTCTCTGTTTCTCTCTCTCTCAAAATCAAATTTTAAAAAATCAAGAGAGAACATACTGCCTTTGAGACCCCACTGCGCTTCTGAGTGGCAAGGGAGTCAGGCTGCAGCGCCAGAGCACGTGCTTGGACGTAACTGCGGCCCACGGCTCCCTGCTGGCGGCCCTTTTCACCGCAAGCAACACTGGGGCACGCACTGCCCAGGTCCCACCCAGCCCTTAAGCTGAGGGTGAAATACCCTTTGGAGTTGTCGGGATCCCCTCACATTTCCTGTGCTTGCCCCGTAGATCCCGACTCGCCATTAGGAGACAGACCTGCACCTTAAGCTAATCGCGGTGTGGGTGGCGGTAGAGAAAAAAGAGAAATGGACTGTGGCCTTGAGCAGTTATGGGCTGTGGCCTTGAGCAGTTATGGGCTATGGCCTTGAGCAGTTGAAGGGCGTGGTGTACTTGACAGGAACTGGCTTCGTCTTGATGTGTAAGGATTTAATCTGGCCTTGAACTGCTGGTGGGAACGCAGACTGGTGCAGCCACCATGGAGAACCGTATGGAATTTCCTCAAAAAACTAAAAATGGAACTCCCATTTGACCCAGTTATCCCACTTCTAGGAATATATCCCAAGAAACTAGAAACACCAATCAGAAAGGATATGTGCACCCCTATGTTCATAGCAGCACAATTCACCATAGCTAAGATTTGGAAACAGCCTAAGTGCCCTCAGCAGATGAGTGGATTAAAAAACTGTGGTACATCTACACGATGGAATACTGTGCTGCTGTAAAAAAAAGAAGGAACTCTTACTATTTGCAACAGCATGGATGGACCTGGAGAGCATTGTGCTAAGCGAAATAAGCCAGTCAGAGAAAGATAAATATCACATGATCTCACTCATTTGTGGAATATAATGAACTGAAGTATGGTAGCAATCATCTCAGGTAGATCCAGAGATAGAGAAGCATCGATCAGATGCTCAAACCTCAGCGGGAAGGCAGGCGGGGGGGGGTGGGGGGGGGGGGTGGTAAGAGACCAACCAAAGGACTTGCATGCATGCATGCGAGTATAACCAATGGACACAGACACTAGGGGGGTGAGGGCATGTGCTGGTGCTGGGGAGTGGAAGTGACCAGGGAGAGGTCAATAGGGGAAAAAGGAGACACACATAATACTTTAAACAATAATGAATTAAAAAGAAAGAAAAAAGAAAGAACATCGGCCACAGAGGCCTGGATGGAAACCAAGGAAGAAAGCAGGGGGGGCGGGGGGGGGGGGGTCTGGGCTGGCAGAGGGACAGAGACTAACAGAGGAAAAGCCATGGGGGCGCCAGCAGGATAAGGGGCCTCCTGGGTCCACTGCTCTCTTCTCCTATTTTTGTTTTTTAAATCCTCACCTGAGGATATTTTTCCATTGATTTTTAGAGAGAGTGGGAGAGAGAGGGAAAGACAGAGAGAAGCATCGGTGTGAGAGAAATACATTGGTTGGTTGCCTCCTGCGTGTGCCCTGACCAGGGCTCGGGCCAGGGAGGAGCCTGCAACCGAGGTACCTGCCCTTGATCGGAATCGAACCCGGGACCCTTCGGTCCACAGGCCGACGCTCAATCCACTGAGCCAAACCGGCTGGGGCTCCTCTCTCCTTTTAAGGATGGTTGCCATGTCAAGGGGGAAACACCTGTTTTGTTGTTGCTTGTGGCTTGCACAGTGGCAGGGAGTCTAGGGAATGGAAGAGCGTGGTAACAGCTGCCGTGCACACATGCGCAGCCACGCACACATGCGCAGCCACGGGAGAGCGCCCGGCTGGGTCCGTCTGTCCAGAGCGGAGGCTCCGAGAACAGAGCCTTCATCTCCCAGGGACTGGCAGGCCCACTTCCATCACTAGGGGCGACCGCAGGCGAGCAGCCCTTGCCTGCACTGAAGGGTAAAAGAGATTAGAAAAAGCAAACCTATAGCAAAGAAGGAATGCAAGGATGAGGGCCACGGGTTCAAATACCAATTGCTGTCCTGACTGGGAGTCAAACCTGCCACCCCTTGGTGTATGGGACGTGCTCCAACCCACTGAGCCACACGGGCCAGGGCATCGATTGCATTTTTAAAATCTTTGCCACCAACTTGCTTTTCTAGTGCCCAGGACTTGGTCCTGATGGAAACATCCCGGCACCAGGGGGCAGCAAATAGGATACAGAATGAGGGTGCTGCCCACCATTTCCACTCTAAACCATTTTTATTTATCTTCTACCAAAAGCCTTTCCAGGCTGGGAGCCCTGGTTTTGCTCCAGTGTCTAAGTCCCCCCCACCCCCCACCCCACCCCCCAGTAACAAGGACAGATCTTGAGGAGACCAGCCCACCAAGGAGGTCACCTTCCCCTCAGCATCGTTAGGTTTGGGGGCAGGCATGTGGCCAGGTCTAGCCGTGAGCACTGAGGACGTTGAGGATCTCCTGGGAAATGGGTTTCTCAAAAAAGCCCGAGTGAAACCAACGCCTTCCTTCTTCCTGCCAGCAGGGAAAATAGGCTTCACCAGAAAGTGCAGGATTGGGGGAGTATCGTTTCTCCATCCGGGGTGGGTGGGAGGAGCAGTGAAAGCCAGACGGAGCCTCCAGGTCTGGGCAAGCTGCCCTCAGGGCCCCATTGGCTACTTTTTGAAAAAAGAAATGGAATAAAATGTCAGAGTGCACATAGGAGGCAAATACTGTCCCCTGAAACTTCTGCACCTGGGCTGCGGGAAGGAAAAGCCTGCCGTGGCTGTGCTGAGCAAGGCTCAAGACCTGCCCCCAGGGAGCCCTGCGCACGCCGAGCCTTCCTCCAGGCAGGCCGTCCCCGGACGGAGCAGCTTGCAGGCTGTTCAACCTTCTTGATATTATCTCTGCGTGGTGGTCTTGTCGTAGTTTTATATTATCTCTGTTTTGATCGAATTGACTGCTCAGCAAACGGTTGGAGTAACTATTATAAAACTAAAAATCGATTGTGTACAAGAAGGCCTCGATTACATTCATGAGCAGCCAGATAGGCCTTGGATCCAAATATAATTTTATGGATTAAAAACTGTGTTTAGCCCTAACCGGTTTGGCTCAGTGGATAGAGCGTCGGCCTGTGGACTGAAAGGTCCCAGGTTCAATTCCAGTCAAGTGCACGTACCTTCGTTGCGGGCACATCCCCAGTAGGGGGTGTGCAGGAGGCAGCTGATCGATGTTTCTCTTTCATCGATGTTTCTAACTCTCTATCCCTCTCCCTTCCTCTCTGTAAAAAATCAATAAAATATATTTAAAAAAAAAACAAAAAAACAAACAAACTGTGTTTAGCCTCCGTCTTCAGAGGGTGGCCGTTCAAAATATCCTGTCTCAGTAGATAGTTCTAACTTAAAACATGCCTGCAGCCATTCACTTTGGATGTAGGCCAAGGTTTATTTTTTAAAAATCTTCAGCCAAGGATATGTTTTTATTGACTTTAGAGAGAGGGGGAGAGGGAGAGAGGGAGAGAGAGAAACATTGATCGGTTGCCTCCCACAGGCCCTGACAGGGAATGGAGCCCACAACCATTTGGTCTACGGGATTATGCTCCAACCACCTGAGCCACGGCCAGGCCAGGACCCAGGCTTTCCCTCCAGTGGAGTCCACTGTTTGGCGTCCACTCGTTTTTTTGCTGCTGTTTTGGTTTTTTGGTTGTTGGGTTTTGTTTTGTTTTTGCATAAAGCAAACCTGAAATGTATCATCTTTTTCGTTTGTTTGGTGTGGGTTTTTTTTTGATTTATCATTTCTGGCTCATTTATTCCAAAGAATCTTTATCTTTGTTCTCCATGCACATTTTAGCACTATACAATAAAATCAAACATCTGCAACTCAAATCAAGGTTTCAAAAATTGAAAAAATTTAAACAGAATTTGTGATGATGAAAACTCCATGTTTCATGGTAGATGTTTTCCTAAAATAAAATGTTTTGTGGGGGGTTTCTTGTGGTTAATTCTCACTGGAGGATAGTTTTTCTGTTTATTTTTAGAGAGTGGAAGGGAAGTGGGTAGAGGTAGAAAGAAAAACATTGATGTGAGAGGGACGCATCGATTGGCTGCCTCCTGCACATGCCCTGTCCAGGAATTAAACCCGAGGCCCTCAGGTCCAAGGGCCGGCGCTCTAACCACTGAGAACACTGGCCAGGGCAAAATGCTTTTTTAAAAAGTAAAATCTATCACCTCTGATTTCCAGTTTTGGCTTCTTTTATGTGGAGTATGAACTGAAACACTAGGAGAGCTGCATCTCCCTAAATTTAACTTTATTTTTTTAAAGAGGTTTTTTTGTATTTTTTAAAAAAAATTTAAAAATTGATTTCAGAGAGGAAGGGAGAGGGAGAGAGATAGAAACACCAATGACCAGAATCATCGATTGGTTGCCTCTTGCACTCCCCACGCTGGGATGGAGCCTGCAGCCCAGGCATGTGCCCTTGACTGGAATCGAACCTGGGACCCTTCAGTCCACAGGCCGACGCTCTATCCATTGAGACAAACCGGCCAGGGCAATGTGTTTTACGTTTGCAGCCTCTGTTACCTCACCCGCATATGTCAAAGCAATTATTGCTAGCAACTTGCTTTAATCGAGTCATTCAAGTTAGTTTCCAGGGAGCCATTCTCGTTGCATTCACGGTCCACTAATTTGCATACTATAACTTACATAATATAATTAACAAGCTGCAGTTCGGGCGGGCGGAGAGCGCAGGGCAGGGCCCGCAGTGCGCTTGGGGGTGGGGGAGAGGGCCACCTGAAGACTCGGTAAGTGCAGGGTGGATAAAAGACTTCTGAGGAGTATGGACTCCATTTTCCAGATGAGACTCAGGAAGCTAACAGACTTTTTTTGGCCCATTTTAGTGAGTGACTCATATAGGCCACGTCAAGGCCAGAGAAAACTTTTATGAGGGACGTGATGCTTGGGCAGAATCGAGAAGGTAATAGGAGAAAATCAGGCAAATAAGAGGAAACCCATCCCAAGCAGACAGAATAAGGCAGTAAAGTCCAAAAAGAAGGTGAAGGATGCAGAATTTGACAGCAAATCCGCCTGTCTGGGCTGGGGTGTGTGTGTGTGTGTGTGTGTGTGTGTGTGTGTGTGTGTGTGTCGGGGGAGGGGAGACGGAACTGGGATGGGTTCCTGTGTTAAATCATTCACATTTCCTTAATGGCTACCGGAGCCACTAGACACCTTTTGTGGGAGGAGCAACACGATTTGACTTCTTTTTTAGAAAGCTTGTTGCCAGGAAGGCGAGAGGAGGGACTTGAGTGAAGGGCCTGTTAGAGGCCACTGCAGGGAAAGCCAGGGGCAGTGATGAGGCCCCAAGGGAGTGACTGGTGATGTCCGCTGCTGTATCCTGTCCCCACGGGTGCCCTGCCTCCGTCAGTGTGTGGGGGAGATGGGGGGCAATGCCATGCAGGTCCTGCATCCCAACTACTGGCTTAAAATAAAACGGTTTCTTGCCCGGTCTGCGTGGCTCAATGATTGAGCATCAACCTATAAACCAGGTGATCACGGTTCAATTCCCGGTCAGGGCTCATGCCCGGGGTTGTGGGCTCGATCCCCAATGCGGGGCATGCAGGAGGCAGCCGATCAATGATTCTCTCTCAGCATTGGTGTTTCTCTCTTTCCTCTCTGAAATCAATAAAAATGTATTTTAAAAGATAAAATATAACGGCTTCTGGTCCTATCTGCTCCTGCCCATCTTTCCACATTTTGTTTGGGCTTATGAGTGGGTTCCACGCAGCGAGGTGCCCACCTGTGTAGGTTAAACATACTTTTGTAGGCTAGCCCAGAACCCCATCAAAACAGTCTGTGTCATTTGTATAATTTAAAGAGAAAGAGCAGGGTCTACTGGTAAAAGTTGAAAATAAAATCACACAAATAAGTGTAAATATATATTCATCCACTTGGTGGCGTCGACTCAGAAAAGAGACTATCGGGTGACTGAACAGAGCGGGACCTGAGAGCACACCCACGCCACCCACAGTCCAGGAATCCTGCTGTTGGTAGTGATGCAGGGATTGATACTCTGAGACTCTGAAGTGGACATCTGGGATTATGCTAATAGATAATTATGCAATATTCTAATTCTATCATTCCTGGGACTGAAAACTAGAATTCTTAGCATCAGACAAGAGACACGGATCAAATTAAGTAAAAACTCCGCAGCCCTGAACTTAAGGGGGAGTAGAGCCTCAGTATTAATTCATGCTGCCGTTTATCTTAATGAAACATGTTACCTTGGTCCACAAAGGCCTGGCCACCTGGCACCCGGCTCCGTGAGCTCCCTTGGTGCCGTGGTCGACAAACCGCGGCTCGCGAGCCACATGCGGCTCTTTGGCCCTTTCAGTGTGGCTCTTCCACAAAATACCACGTGCAGGCATGCACGTACAATGCGATTGAAATTTCGTGGCCCATGTGAAGTCGGTATTTTGTGGAAGAGCCGATATTTTGTGGAAGAGCCACACTGAAGGGGCCAAAGAGCCACATGTGGCTCGCGAGCCGCAGTTTGCCGAGCCGCAGTTTGCCAACCACTGCCTTGGTGCTGAGCCGCAGGCCTCCGTGGAGAAAGTGCTGCTTTCAGGCAGGCAGGATGCCCTGGGCGTCGCATGCCACTCAGCAAAGATCCGCCAGTGACAGCGAGGGTCTCCTCAAACGGACCCAGGAGCCGCTACAGAGTCCTCATGGCTGGAGAGGGGACAATCTAAGAGCCACAGGAAAATTAATTTCAGTGGATTGAAGTGCAGCAAGTATGTTTAATCTAGGAACTGCTAATCACAGCCTCACACACAGAAACTGCTCGCCAGGGGAGGTGCTAGTGGACAACTCCATACTCTGACCGTTCATCCTGCCCTGGGGAGCCAGGCGGTAGCTGCACGGAAGTTCCAGCTGTAGCCGTCTTTCACCTGATAACGCAGGGACCCTAGAAAGAGAAAGTCATCATTTTTTCAAGCCCTAATTAATCAATGGACCAAAGAGACAGCCAGCAGGATGTGAAATAGGCCTGAGCTCCCAGCTGAGGGGGACAAAAATTCTTCAAGAAAGAAGTTGCGCCCTAGCCAGTTTGGCTCAGTGGATAGAGCGTCAGCCTGCGGACTCAAGGGTCCCAGGTTCGATTCCAGTCAAGGGCATGTACCTTGGTTGCGGGCACATCCCCAGTAGGAGGCGTGCAGGAGGCAGCTGAGCAATGTTTCTCTCTCATCGATGTTTCTAACTCTCTATCCCTCTCCCTTTCTCTCTGTAAAAATTCAATAAAATATATTTAAAAAAAAAAAAAAAGAAAGAAGTTGCGCCCTAGCCAGTTTGGCTCAGTGGATAGAGCATCAGCCTATGGACCAAAGGGCTCCGGGTTCGATTCTGGTCAATGGCATGTACCTTGTTTGCAGGCTCCTCCCTGGCCCAGGTCTGTGCCCTGGTTGGGGGGTGAGCAAGAGGCAAGCAATTGACGTGTTTCTCTTACTTCAGTGTTTCTATCTGTCCCTCTCTCTTCCACTCTCCCTAAAAAATCAATGGAAAAATATCCTCAGGTGAGGATTAACACAAAATTAATTAATTAAAATTATAAAAAAAAAAGAAAGAAGTTGCTGGGGCAGATGTGTTTGTGTGTGTGAGAAAGGGGGGAGGCACTAGAGAGTGTGGTCTCTGGGCCGGCAGCAGCACCTGGAACTTGCCAGAAGGCTGGAATGGAGTCCCTGGGTGGAGCCCAGCAGTCTGGTTAAAAGCTTCTAGGAGTTTCTGACGCACTCCAGTTTGAAAACCAGGACCACAGAGCAGAATCAATTTACAGTGCTTATCACCCAATCGCAATATGGTTCTTATTTGCTCTCCATTCAAAAACTGTAGTAAGTTTTATCTACAACTTATGATATCAAGGAATTGTCCCTTTTGTAGGTGTGTAAATGGTATTGAGGTTATATATATATAAAAGCCCCAAAATATTTAAATATAAAGGAATGATGTAGAGCAGCGGTTCTCAACCTGTGGGTCGTGACCCCTTTGCGGGTCGAACAACCCTTTCAGAGGGGTCGCCTAAGACCATCAGAAAACACATATATAATTACATATTGTTTTTGTGATTAATCACTATGCTTTAATTATGTTCAATTTGTAACAATGAAAATACATCCTGCATATCAGATATTTACATTACGATTCATAACAGCAGAAAAATTATAGTTATGAAGTAGCAACGAAAGTAATTTTATGGTTGGGGGTCACCACAACATGAGGAACTGTATGAAAGGGTCGCGGCATTAGGAAGGTTGAGAACCACTGATGTAGAGGGTTTGCTTCAAAATGACATAAGGGACAGAGGCAGGGTGGACAGAAGACTGACCACCTATACTAATAAAAGAGAAAGATGCAAATTGACTGTACCTTCGTGATGCCCACCAGCCAATCAGGGGTATGCAAATTAACCCAACAAAGATGGCGGGTTAATTTGCATACATAGGCACCAAGTGGTGGGGGTGGGGTGGGAAGCTTGTGTTGTTGCCATGGCGATGACACAGGCATTCAGCACAGCCGCACAGCCCCAGATGCTCCAGGCCTCTGGGCAGTGTGGGAAGGCAGAAAGGTGGCTCCAGCTGGAGTGAAGGCGGTGCCGGCAGCCAGGGGAAGGAAGGCCTATTCTTGCAGGAATCTTCGTGCATCGGGCCTCTAGTGAGTTAATAATTGAAGTCGAGTAGCAGGTATCTGAGTGTTCTTTATACTTCACTTTTTAAAACTTTTATTTGTGAGATTTTTTTTCCCATTCAAAAGTTTAAAACCCAAGAGGAAACAATAAATGAAAACAAAGGACTGTAACTTAAGCAGACTTAATCCAAAAAAGGAGAAAGTATGTGGTACTTGTGTTGAGGACAGTAGTGAAATGCACATAAGTGTTCCGCACACTGAAAACCCTACTATGTATGAGTTTGATTTGGGGCAAGGGGGTCCTGGGTGCTGCTTTAAGTGCGTGACCCGCTGAGGATGACGGGCCACACCCGGTCGGTCAGGGCTGAGCACTCACACGCGCTTTCCACCTTCCAGCTGCCTTCGCTCTGGGTGCTGCCTGGTGAGGACTCAGCCTGCCCGCACTGGGCAGACCTCTGCTACCCCTGCACAGTATGAGTGCGCCCGGGGAGCTACCGAAGGGATGGAGAGCGCTTGACTTTTTAACTGGAAGGGGACATGCTATCCTTCCATAGGCCGAGCAGCCAATTCATGTTTGAGAGAACGGGCGTCTCAGGCTGGGCATGTCAGCGCCAATAACTCAGTGATGGTCTGCTTGGGTATCGGTCACATGGCTCCTCTTCACATTTTTTTCAGGGCACGTAATTCAGAAAACTGACGGGGAGGCTGCTGTAGGCCTTACTGCCTCCTGCGTGGACACTGCTGTGACGAGGCAGCTTTATTCCTTCTGTGTGACATTCTTGCCAGGGCCCCTTCGAGGGAGGCCAGCAGGCTGTGCGGGTGGGGCACTGCTGGGGTGCTGCACAGCCACCCCGGGGTCCCTGCTTCCCTTCCCTTAGGCTTTCCGCTTCCTATGACGGGGCAACTGTGTGTGTGGAGCTAATGAGGCAAACATGAGCCGGGGCAGCGAACACTGCACGTTAGCCCCCTGGCACTGCTTACCTTCACGTCCACATCACCAAGACAGGCACCTAGAAACGTGGCGAATGAGACAGACCTCCCTTGTAGGTGAGACAACGAAAATTTTGGCCTCTTTATTGATCACAGGTCATAGATTTGGCTTAAAAAACCCACACGATTAAGAGTCATAACTAACTACTGGAAAGCTACTTTCCTTTCTGACCGCTAAAGGCTTGCGCAGCCGGCTTCCTGGGCACACAGCCGTCTCGCGTCGGTCCCACGAAAATGTTCGGGTAAACAAAACAAGAAGACTTTCTCATCACAGACGCCCCTCCACTTATCTAGTGGGCACGCTGCCGTCTGGTTTGCTGGGTGCCGTTCGCACTCTAATCACATCCATAAAGTCTAGAAACAAGGCGAGAAAGTGGCCCGAGTGCCAAGGCTGCCGGTGGCTCTTGCTATAAAATAGTTGCTCCTCTAATTTGAAGACCTTAAAAAGTGGCAGGAATTGCAGATTCTTCTTGATTTCAGGAGAACTTCCCAGAAGGAGGTGGAGGGCCAAGAAACCCGCCTGCCTGCTTGGTGGCAGCTCGCGAAGGGGCAAGGCCGAGAATCTTCTGGATGTTCTGAGGAAAAAGGAATGAAAGCGGGCTTTAATACGAGCCACAGAAGTGCCTTCCACAGACCCACAGGAAGAGATGCCCAGCTGAGAACGCCCTCATGACAGCCAACAGGAGGGCCGCTCTGTGCTGTGAAACCTGCAACGGGGTGGGGATCACAAAGCCTCTGGCCAGGCCGGACTTCAGCCCACTAACCAAAGAAGCTGCTTTGTCAAGTTCAGAATCACAAAAAGAGGTGATTTTCTGTTTTATTTTTTTACTAGAGGCCCGGTGCATGAAATCTGTGCACTCGGAGTGGGGGAAGTCCCGCAGCCTGGCCTGGCCCTCTCACAGTCCGGGAGCCCTTGGGGGATGTCCAACGCCGCGGAGGTGGGAGAGGCTCCCACCACTGCTGCGCTCGCCAGCCGTGAGCCTGGCTTCTGGCTGAGCAGCTCTCCGCCTGTGGGAGCGCACTGACCACCAGGGGGCAGCTCCTGTGTTGAGCGTCTGGCCACTGGTGGTCAATGTGTGTCATAGTGACCAGTTGTTCCACAATTTGGTCATTTGCATATTAGCCTTTTATTACATAGGAGGATTTTTTTTTGTTTTTTCATCCTTACCCGAGGATACTTTTCCATTGATTTTTAGAGAGAGTGGAAGAGAGAGGGAAAGAGAGAGAGAAATATTGATGTGGGTCTGCTGCCTGGACTTAGTCTATGCGGAAACGGAAGTACAGTGGGGCCTTGACTTACGAGTGTCCCGACTAACGAGTTTTTTGAGATGCCAGCTGTCTCTCGGCTGATTTTCTGCATTGAGTTGACAGAGTAATTTGAGTTAACGAGCTCCCTAACAAGCTCGGTCTCGAAATGAATTAACTGGTAAGTCAAGGCCCCACTTTATTCCAATTCAATTTCTTCAAAAGAACAAGAGAACTTAGAATCCTGCCAAGGAACCTGAGCCCAGAACCCTCCTGGGTTTTGAGCACGGCCTCTCAGCTTTCTCAGATCCTCACTCACGCCTGATTCAATAGTTTTTTACGAAACTCATACTTATTAAACCAGTTCTCATAAAAATGACTATTTTATACTCAGATTTCACCAATTAATATAACATTAAATTAAAGTACATGGATCCAACAAGTAAACCAGTATAAACAGTTTGGGACAGACACAATCATGGAAGACAATGACTCAACTGTGGGAGAGACAGGGGTAGGCGGGCAGACTCCCGAGTGATCCTGGGGGCACGGCGTGATGATGACGGGGACTAATGGGGATTCTTCTGGAGGGGAGGGAGGGGCTTCGACGGGAGAGTCAGTGAGCGTCGGATGCTACAGTTCTAGAAGAGGGTGCTACCATTCCGCGCATCCACTCCTCACTGGACAGTCCCTGAGGGCCAGCTGTGCGTGAGGCACTGCGAGAATCCCAGAGCCAGCGCCCTGACCTTTCATCTCTAAGAATGCTGACCCATGCAGAAGTATGTATATCTGAGATAACCCTGTCAGATTACAACAGAATGTAACAGAATATGAAGGTAACCTTAAGAATTCTTGAATTACATTGACCGTGAATACTTCACTGATAGATTTATGCACAATACTATCGTTCATGCTTTACATTAAAAAGAAATCTGGAAACAAGAAAACAAGTTGTCTGTAGATCGGGCTACTTCTCCTTAGTAAATCTGGAACATGTTTGTACTATTTTCATAATAAAAATAGCTCCACGTGCCCACCTCTATAAAATCCATTGGCAAAGCAATGAGAAGACCCAAAATGCAATGTCATCAATTTCCAATTGCTTTTAATTAGTAAATATTTACCCACCACCTACAATGTATCCAGGGTTAAGCAAGGCATTATGGGAAGTTAAAGATAAAATTTGAAATAATAAGACATTACCAGATTGGCTGCTGATAAACACACTTGTCTAGTCAACAAACACGATAATACAGTCTAGACCAGGGGTGGGCAAACTTTTTGACTCGAGGGCCACAGTGGGTTCTTAAACTGGACCGGAGGGCCGGAACAAAAGCATGGATGGAGTGTTTGTGTGAACTAATATAAATTCAAAGTAAACATCATTACATAAAAGGGTACGGTCTTTTTTTTTTTTAGTTTTATTCATTTCAAACGGACCGGATCCGGCCCACGGGCCATAGTTTGCCCACGGCCGGTCTAGACAAAACACGCCTCCCTGCTTGGTTATTCTGTAGAGACGGGAGTCAATTAAGTGAGTCGTTATCATTTAGAGATAAAGGCCAGTCAAGCCTCTGATGCCCTGTATACCAGCTGACTGTGATCTACAGAAGACGATGGAGGCTGCTCCGTGGAAAGGGGCAGCAGGAGGGAGGGAAAGAAAACAAGTGAAAGGAGAGGCACAGAAGGCATCCTACTTTGAAGGGCAGACTGCTGACAGTCTCATTTATGAAGTGGAAACAACCGGCTGTGGAACGTGAGCGCTGCTCCAGACGGGAACAGCCTACCAGGACCCACAGAGCCACACGGCGTCAGAGCCCAGGCATGTCAGCCGCCAGGCCTGCAGTGGAGGAACCCAGGCAGCCTGTACTCCGTTCTCCTGTGACTCCTGCTAGGGCCCCGTGGGGGACGCTACAGTAAGCTTATCAGTGCTCCAGTACGCAAGTGTTTGTGTTTTAATACAAATTGCTCTGCAAGAAAACAAAACAAAACATGAACTACTCTGCAATTTCCTTTAGGGAATTTATTTCCAAACAGTCTATTTAAATTCCTAGGCTGTACTCTCACGAGTGACCCAGGTCTCAGGACTGTTTTTGCTGGACAGGAGTCCCCTGCTCCCTGTCCGTGAAGTCTCTTCCTGTGAAACGCGTGGAGGAGCTCGCCGAGGGCCTGCAGAGGCAGAAGCCCAGGTGCAGGGCCAGCGTCGCTCTTCGCCACCGCGGCAGCGACAGCCTGCGTCTCTGTGCGCATTCAAGTTTACAAATAGCTCCAAGGACAGATGGGAGTCCTCAGGCGTCCTCACCTTAGAGATGAGGAAGTGGAGGCAGAGAGAAGCACACGTCAGCAGAGCATTGACCGACCACCCACGCCCAGCTGGCCCGGTGGAGGCGCTGCCCTTCAGCAGGTCTGGATCTCAGCAATAACAGCCCTGCAGCAGCCTGGTCTGTTTTTGTTGTTGTTATTGCTGTTAATCCTCACTGAGGATATTTTTCCATTGATCTTTGTTGGGGTTTTTTGGTTTTTTTTAGAGATAGTGGAAGAGAGAGGGAAAGACAGAGAGAAACATCAATATGACAGAAACATATTGATTGGTTGCCTCCTGCACAAGCCCTGACCAGGGCCCCAGCCGGGGAGGAGCCTGCAACCAAGGTTCGTGCCCTTGACCGGAATCAAGCCCAGGACCCTTTGGTCCTCAGGCCACGCTCTATCCACTGAGCAAAACTGGCTAGGGCCTGGCCTATTGTTTTTAAGTCACAATTTTGAAGACTATGCAGGGGCACACCACTGTGAACCTAAAATTGCTCTAAACACACGGTCTATAAAAAATACATATGAAGACTGTAAGAATATACAGAAAATAACAGCTGTGTTAATAACAGTGTATACCCTTTTCTTATTCCTTGTCTCCAACTTTTTGAAATATCGCTGAACAGGATAATTTACAATGAAGACGAGTATTTCTAAGCACTGCACATGAGCTTATTTACATCCTCACAAGTCATGAAGAGGCTTTCTATTACCCTGGTGTGCAGATAAGCAAAAGGCACTGCTGTCCGTCAGCACTCCCTGAGCCTCCCCCTCCCCCCCAGCATCCCTCCCTGAGCCTCCCCCTCCCCCCAGCATCCCTCCCTGAGCCTCCCCCTCTGAGCCTCCCTCCCTGAGCACCATGCCGTGTGGCAGGGACTGGAGGGCATGCTACCCTCTACATCTTGCAGTACCTCCTCCATGAAACTTGTCCTGACTGTGGAGCCACGCCCCTCCATGCTCCTCTTGGAGGCCATTTTTCAGGCCTACTTAATTAGGAAGATTGAGTCTAGGAACATGAATTCTGCTGGGAGACAGGTGTTTTAACATACTATAAAGATGATATAAAGTAGAAGAACACTACTAAGCACAGGTTTAAAAGAATATAGAACAATTCTTTTGACTCTCTGTCCAGTCCTGTGTAACAGGGCACAACTGAAGAGTGTGTGTCAGAGGAAAGCATTTTCCTGTAATCGCACCTTGTATTGGCAGGAAACCCAGAAAATGCCACTGCAGGGTCTGCGCTCCTTCCTCTTTGCAAAGGCAGGACCAGTGACCAAGAAGAAGAAGTTGCTTTGGGAAGAACCAGGTCACTGGCAATAAAGACATTCTGCTAAATTTTATTCCTTAGTCATTTAGCTAAAATAACTCAGCCATGGATATTGTTGGTTCACTCTTTGTCTCGCTGGCAGCTGGCAATCAGGCTTCTCACAACTGATTACAATTGTTCATCAAGTTCCCATAATACAGATGCAGAGGATGCAAAAAAACATTCTGGACCTCAAATATATTATATCAAAATTTAACAATCACTGCATGGAGTTGGGGCTCACTCATATTAGCAATGACAAAGGAGTCAGTAACCCAGACAACAGATTAACACAAATTATCCTAAGAACAGAAATAAAGTCTTTTTAAAAATTAAATAGAGCCTCAGTGTCTTGTTGGACAATACCAAAAAGACTAACACTTAACTAGAATCACAGAAGAAGAAAGAATGGGCCAGTAAAAAAATTTGAAGAAAGTATGCCTGAAATTTTCTAAGATTCAATGAAAATCTAGGTAGGATAAAAATTACTTTCTAAAGCCTACACACATCATAGTTTAACTGCTGAAAACCAAACTCAAAGAGAAAGTCAGAAAGCAGCCAGACGGAAGTGACCTTATCTACAGACATACGTGGACTTCTCATCAGAAATAATGGAGTCAGCCCTAACCGGTTTGGCTCAGTGGATAGGGCGTTGGCCTGCAGACCGAAGGGTCCCAGGTTCGATTCCAGTCAAGGGCATGTACCTTGGTTGCGGGCACATCCCCAGTGCGGAGTGTGCAGGAGGCAGCTGATGATGTTTCTCTCTCATCGATGTTTCTAACTCTCTATCCCTCTCCCTTCCTCTCTGTAAAAAAATCAATAAAATATATTTTTTTTAAAAAAGAAAGAAAGAATGGAGGCAAAAGATAGTGGGAAGGTATGTTAAAATGCTGAAAGGATTAAAACAAAAACAATAAGCCCAGTATATTGTAGCCAGTGAAGATATCCTAAAGAAAAAAGATTTGCCTCAAACAGACAGTCAAACTACAGCAGGAACGCTGGGAGGGTTGGGGAGGAGGAGGTAAGAGATCAACTGAGGGACTTGTATGCATGCATATAAGCATAACCAATGGATGCAAGACACTGGGGTGGGTTAGGGCATGTGCGGGGGGGGGGGGGGGGGGTACGGAAAGCCGGGGGAAGGTCAATGGGGGGAAAAAAGGAGACATATGTACTACTATTTGTAATACTTTAAACAATAAAAGAAAAAGAAAAAGGATTTGCTGTGGAATCTAATAAACAAAACAGAACTAGAGCCGTGCCAGTGTTTCACAGTGGTTGAGCATCTAACTCTGAACCAGGAGGTCATGGTACGATCCCAGTCAGGGCACATGCCTAGGTTGTGGGCTCCATCCCCAGTAGGGGGTGTGTAGGAGGCAGCTGATCCATGCTTCTCTCTCATCATAGATGTTTCTATCTCTCCCTCTCTCTTCCTCCCTGAAATCAATAAAAATATATTTAAAAAAAGAAACACAGACACTGAAGCATGCAACAGACTGACGTATTTCAGAGGGAAGTAGGGAGGGGGAAGAGGTTAACCAAACAACTTATATGCAAAACCATGGACACAGACAATAGGGTGGTGAAGGCCTGGAGGGGGGGCGGGGTGGAAGTGGTCACAGGGTGGACATTTGTAATACTTAAGCCACTATGTGTCCATAGCATGTTTTTCTCTCCAACACCATATTGTAAACACACACACACACACACGGGAGCAATCACACGCTACAATTACGGTGGGTTTGCTCCCATTGTGAGTTCTGCATTTCCTCAGAACCACTAATCCCTCTGGATTTCACAACCCCATGAATCTATAAGAATAGACCTGTCTCCCCCAGCAATTGACAGGCAGGTTCACATGGAGTTTTACTGAGATGAGAGGCAGAGCACTTTATACAGAGATAACCATTCACCCAAGCCACTGACTCATAACAAGGACAACAAAAGCAAGTACCTTAATGAAGGAGTGAAGGAAATGCCCGTCACCACCCTGGACTGTTACTGACACCTCTCAGGGAAGTTGGCGGGCCTACCGCTTCCACCGCTACAAATGCACAAAGGAAATAGCTGGGTGTGAAGGTCAAGGCAGCTAATTGTTAATCACCAGACGTTAAGGAAGTAAACAAAAGGAGAAAGATAAAATCAGCAAAGGTCATTAGATTTATTTTCAGTTAATATGACATGTCATGTCTTAATCTGTGAAAAGGAACACTGTCCTATCTTGGGCTGGAACTTGGGCGGCCGTAGGAACAACTGTTTCCGTTCCAGACTACCATCTGACGTCACACAGTGGGGGCTGCCATGGACCCCATGTCACCTCCATGAAAACAGGGCTCCGAGAGGCTACAGGACTCCCCAGGACACTCCGCCTCAGTGGGAGTAAGATTCAACCTGCCAGTGCTGCAGGTTCTCAGCCTCACATGCATTCTCCCTCTCCCACCATCTTAGAGTAGAAATGGGGCTTCAATTCCATTACACAAGGTGGGGCAAAAGGTGGTTTACAGTTGTTCGTATGGGAAACAATGCAATAATTAATAAAGAAGAATACAAGAATAAGCAATGTTTCACATATTCATAACTGTAAACCTACTTTTGCCCTACCCTGTATGATCAGCATAATAATATTTCATTTTCCTTGAAAGCTCCTAAGTCAGTGGTAAACCATAGACTAATAACACCCTAGAAAGGGAACATGACATGTAATAGATGAAAACCAGGCTCACAAACACTTTGTTTAATCTTTGTCTAACTTGCTTCTTTGTTTAATTTACTTAGAATGATTAGCATAACAGAAATAAACTCAGATGTACAGTGGGGCCTTGACTTACGAGTGTCCTGACTAATGAGTTTTTCGAGATACGAGCCGTCTCTGGGCCGATTTTTTGCTTTGAGTTGCGAGCTAAAATTCGGGTTACGAGCCAGCTTCAGATACCCCACCGCTAGTTGGCACAGTGAACGTCACAGTGAACACCACAACATCAGCCCAGCATCACGTGTCTCACTTGTTCACTTTTTTTTAAAATATATATTTTATTGATTTTTTACAGAGAGGAATGGAGAGGGACAGAGAGTTTGAAACATCAATGAGAGAGAAACATCGATCAGCTGCCTCCTGCACACTCCCTACTAGGGATGTGCCCGCAACCCAGGTACATGCCCTTGACCGGAATCGAACCTGGGACCCTTGAGCCCGCAGGCCGACGCTCTAGCCACTGAGCCAAACCGGTCAGGGCTCCTTCACTTTTTCATTTGACGTACGAGTAATTTGAGTTACGAGCTCCATCATGGAACGAATTAAACTCGTAAGTCAAGGCCCCACTGTACTTCTATGTTCTCATATTTGATAGTGATATTTTAAAAAGTGAAGCTACAGGTGGAAAATTAACCTTTTTATTTCAAAAGAAACAAGCCCCATGAAGGCAAGAACCACAACCACATGTCAGTTTGTCTACAGCTGAACACAGAGCCTCCGGCACAGAGCCTGGTACATGTATGTGCTCAATTTTGTGGAATGAAAAAGTGAATAGACAGAAGGCTCTATCAAGGAATTATCCTATATAATAAAAGCCTAATATGCAAATTGTCCCCTCGACTGGGAGTTTGACCAAGGGGCGGGGCTGGCTGGCCAACTGGCTGCGGCCCCCCTCACCTCCCCCTCCCCCTCCCCCTAGGCCAGCCCATGCCTAGGCCGGTGGCAGCAGCAGGCAGCCAGGGGAAGGGAGGCCCCGGCTGGCAGCCAACAGCCTTTAGGGACCCTAACGGTGGATGAATTTCGTGCACTGGGCCTCTAGTTACTAATATGAACACAAGTCTTAAGGATGGGGGAAATGACAGAAGCAGATGGCTACGCTTAATTCAACCTAATATCACACCTCCTCGTAGCAGGGAGTGTTCCTGTATGAAGGGGCCAGCGGAGCTCGCTGTTTAATCAACCCTCACGCAGGCAGTAGAGGAAGTGGGTTCTGGTTGACCCGTAGACAGGTTATTAACTACACGTGTAAGTGTAGTCATAATCTTTCACAAGTAAAAGACTTTTACAAACATAAATTCAGAAAACCTGGTGGTCAGAGTATCCAGTCCCCTCCGTGGACACTTTAACGACACTCTCCTGTGCTCTATTCTAATTCACTGTGAGAAGACGTCCCCATTAAAACAAGCAAGGCCATGCCCAGTGGTGGAGGGAACTGCATAAAATATATATCGTTTCTAATGTGCAGCATAAACATTAACCTGAATAAATGAAATTATGGTTTCCACTCACTGAAACTAAAAGATGAGAAATGACTTGCATCTTTTAAAACACGGCGGCAAGCTGGTGGTGAAGTGCTGGGTAAAAGGGCGCAGTGGCTGCACAAAGCTGTCTGGTGATTCCTCCACAAATTAAACATGGAATTGCACTGTGACTCAGCAATTCCACATCTGAATATAAGAACTCGGACGTTCAAAGGTGGAAACAGAACCTTGGTTGGTCTGGCTCAGTGGATGGAGTGTTGGCCCACGGACTGAAGGGTCCCAGGTTCGATTCTAGTCAAGGGCACATGCCTCGGTTGCAGGCTCCATCCCCAGACACAGTTGGGGCGTGTGTGGGAGGCAGCCATATCCTCCGGTGAGGATTAACAACAAAAAAGTGGAAACAGCGTAAGTATCCATGACAGATGACAGATCAACAAAATGTGGCTGGTCCATCCACACAGTGAAGTAGTATTGGCCTTAAAAAAGGAAGGAGCCCTCGCTGGTCTGGCTCAGTGGATGGAGCGTCAGCCTGTGGACTGAAGGGTCCCAGGTTCGATTCCAGTCAAGGGTATATGCCTGGGTTGTCGGCTCGGTCCCCAGTGAGGGGCGTGCAGGAGGCAGCTGATCAATGATTCTTTCTCATCATTGATGTTTCTCTCTCTCTTTCTCTCCCTTCCTCTCTGAAATCAGTAAAAATATATTTTTAAAAAAGGAAGAAATTCTGAAATGTAACGATGTGGGTAAACCTTAAAACATTATGTCAGTCACAAAAGGGCAAAACTATTATATGATTTTACTTATATGAGGTCACATTCACATATACGGGTAGTCAAATTCACGGAGACAGAAAGAAGTAGAATGGTAGTTGCTGGGGCTGGGGGAGGGGACAGAGAGAGTTAGTGTTTAATGGGGAAGATTTCCATTTGAGATTTAAAAATTCTAGAGATGGGGGAGGGTGGGGGTAAGGGGGAGAGATCAACCAAAGGAATTATATGCAAGCATATAGGCCTAACCAATGCACACAGACAACAGGGGGGTGAGGGCATGAGAGGGGGGAATGGGGGGTAATGTGGGGATAAGGACACATATGTAATAACTTAATCAATGAAGAAATTAAAATTAAAAATATACATTAAAAAATAAAAAAATAATAAATAAAAGTTCTAGAGATGGAGAGTGGTTTTACAATAATGTGGAATGTACTTTTTGTCACAAACTGTACAGTTAAAAATGGTTACAAGGGTCAAGTTTATGTCTGTTTTCCCACAATAAAAAGAATATTAATGGCTGTAATTACACAGGCACTTTAAGGGGACACACAAACTAAGAAATCACTACCTTAAAAAGGGTGCAGAGGAAAGGAGAAGACTATTAATGAAAATAACAAGAATAACTCTGGAAGAATCACTATGCAAAAGACACGGAAAGAATCGTGTTCAAATTCACTGCAACGCCTACTGAATGGCAGTATGTCCGAACACTGAGCAATGCCCTGAAATACAGAATTCTTGAACCTGAGACTTTAATTAAGTAACCCCCATCACTTTTTAAAAATATATATTTTTATTGATTTCAAAGAGGAAGGGAGAGGGAAAGAGAGATAGGAACATCAGTGAGGAGAGATCGGTTGCCCCTCACCAGGGATGACCCCACAACCCGGGCATGTGCCCTGACCGGGAATCAAACCATGACCTCCTGGTCCATAGGTCGATGCTCAACCACTGAGCCACTTTGGCTGGGCACCCGTCATTTTTTAAAATCCCAGCTCAAAAGCACCTCCCTCTTTGGCCCTTCCTGCCTGAAACCCCCGCTGACTGTCAGGTCTGCCCCCCAGCTCCCTCAGCCTCTGTACTTCCCTCAGCCCTCGTTCATTTCCACTATGAATGCCTGGTCCTGTGGTGGCTTGAGCTCAACCATGAACAACTTGGAGTGATCAAATCATTCTGCTCACTTGCGCTCCCACAGTGACAAAGGCGCTGGTGTCCAGCAAAGAAGAAACCACAGAAGGAAGGGCTGCCCACTCCGCACTCCTGTACCTTCGGACAGCTGCCCCGAGGAAGGAGCCTGAGAGCTGAGGAAACCACGTCTGGTTTTCCAGCCACTGCCCAGCCCCAAGGCTCAGCAGTCTGGACCGCACACACTTAAGGCAGCTCTGGACGGCGCACTGGAGTTCTAAAAGAGAACCTGGAGGGCTGCAGAGCACAGGGGACACCTGTGTCCCAGAAGCAAAAGCTAATGCAGGAACCAGAGCAAGGAAGGACGCACAGTCACGGCGCTTAACGACGGGTCACATTCTGAGAAACGCATCCTTAGGTGATGTCCTCGTCATCTGAACATTAGAGTGCACCTGTGCAAACCTAGGTGGTGCAGCGACTACACACCTAGGCTCTGTGACATGCCAGTGTCATACACGTGGTCTGTCATCACCCCGAACTCTGATGTGGCACACGACTGTCTGTGTTAACTGTGGGTGTGGGCACTCACCTGCCGAATGGACATGGTGCAGAGAATATACAGGAAGATGAAGGAGCAGTCAGTGGTGTCATCCCCCAGCAGATTTCGATGGGACAGCCCTTGGATGTAGGAAAGGGGCGTGAAAGGGAGCTTTGCCACCACTCTGCCATCAAATCTGAAAAGGAAAAAACAAAGATCGTTATTTTTAGAAGCCTGACGAGCCTCTTAGTTCCCGAGAAGAATCTGAAACAGAAATAGAACTTTAAGTCCTTTGATCTTTAAAAAACAAGAAAAGGTGATATTCTAAAAAGAGACCTGAAGTACAAGGAGATAAGGAAGGATGTAAACTGTTCCCGTCAATCATTTTCTAAACCAGTGAGTCTTCATTTCTTCAGTATCAGGATCCTGACAGAGGTTTGAAGCCCTTCCCATACAGCAACCTTTCAGACGTGTGTGCGTGTGTGCGGGTGCACATGTTGGCTGAGACTGTAAGGCTGTTTAGTGCATTGTGTTCATAAACAATGTTAAGGAGGGGAATTGCATGGATATAAGGCAGTATTACTACTGGCAGAAATGGCCAGTTATTTCCTAGTCAGTCTATTTCATTAGAACTCATCTGTACATACGACTAAGGAATAAATCAAATGCTGAACTTCAAACAAAACAGGACCCAAAGTCTGTTGCAGTAATCACACAATAAAGCCAAGGCCAACAAGAAAAACTACACACACGCTACTAAAACTATAAAAAAATCATTTTAAAATCAGAAGTGTGAGTGACGGAAGGAGACTTGACTTGAGGTGGTGAACACACAATACAATATACAGATGATGTATTATAGATTGTATACCTGAAACCTATACAATTTTATTAACCAATGTCACCCCGATAAATTCAATAAAAAAGTAAAAAAAAAAATCAGAAGTTTGAGTACTTAGCACCTCTACAGTAAGTGCTGAGCCAGAATGTGGCAAGGTTAAGAATACGTGAGTACTGGAGTTGTACCAACAAAGTGAACTTGTCAACTATAAAACCTCTCAGTGTTCGGTTTTTCTCTTCATTCACGGTGATACACACCCAAGAAATGAGAGAAAGCATGGCAGTGAAAAAGCACTGAATTTAAATTATATGCTAGAAATTACGAGACTTCTGGAAACCTGGGCAAGTTGCTGAATATTCCAAAGGTCCCTCATTAGTTCAAGGGGAAATTCTGTATGAAAACGATCAGACACTCTCTGGCCCCTCCCCTAGGCAAACAACAGTCACTTCCTCTTCCTGCTACGTACTCCTCACACATTTCTGTTATAACATCCATCATGTATTTGTCTGTCTTCTCTTCCCATACAATGTTGGTATCACCAAGGGCAGGGGCACACCTGACCTGTTATATAATACCTGGCACCATGCTTGGCACCAAGTGGCACTTAACAGATGGGGAGAGAAGAACAGACTGTGGCGGGGGGATATTCACAGGGAGAGGGAGAGAAAGACAGACAGAAATGAAGCCGGGGAGGAAGAGTAAGAGAAAGGTAAGGAAAAGGTGAGGGCAATTCCTATCCTTGTGGGAGGGTTCAGTGAGCTCTGGGGGGATAAGTGGCGCCTGTCATCTGGGCCCTTGCCCAGCCCGTTAGAGCAGCTCCGCCATCACTCGGGCCGCTCCTGCTGGGTCAGACACAGTAATCTGCTATCATTGACGAGATTACAGTTAAAACTCTATTTTAAGAGTGAAAACATCTTTTTATGTCTACCCTTCCTTTGAAGGCCCCACAGTACCCAGCCTTTGCCTGTACATAAAACATCCTCCCTATTAAGAGCATGAAAAAGTTATCATATGATTGTATTCTATCAAAATTCAATTTCCGTGATTTCAATAACTGGGTTGAGGTTATGTATGAGGACGTCCATGTCCTTAGGAAACACACGCTAGTAGTTATGATAAAGGAGCATGAAGCATACTCTCTAATGACTCAGAAAAATACAGAAATCATGTACATATGAGGACATACATGATATGGAGAGAAAGTGAATGGGGCAAAACGTTAACATTTGTGGATCTGGATAATGGACATACCATTCTTGTAACTTTCCTGTACATTTAAAATATAAAAATACAATATTATCACAGAGTAACAGTTAGGGGTACTCACATGGAATTGAACATCCCCATCAGGGCAGTAAAACAAAAGCCAATTGCAAACATGGATTTCATTCGAACCTGTAAGGAGACCAGCACACTGTCATTTCACACTGCAGAGAAACCACCACCGGAGCACACCCCACAAGTTGCTTGCATGCCCTTTTTAAAGGAGTCCTTTGCCAGAAGCTGTCTGCCGGCTACCACCCCACCTGCAGACCCTCTCCTGGCCGCCTGCCGGGGCAGTGCTGGGGCCAGGAGGCAGCACAGTGTGGGAGGGACCTGCAAAGGGACAGGCGTGGTGAGCAGCCATCCTGCAGGCCTCATGCTCACTCCTCTTGCTGGCATGAAGAGCACGGTGCCTGGCGGTGCAGCACCGTGGACCCAGACCGCCCGAGGCTGAGGACGGCTGCCTGCATCGGTGGCATCCTGACATCCGAGCTGCCACTCCAGCCCAGGACACCACCTCAGACTCTGGAGCAAGTGAAAACCCTTTATCTGCTTAAGTCTTTGTCAGTCAAGTGTTGTTACTTGAAGCTAACTTCTTTCTTAATCACTATGTCATAAAATGTAAGTAAACCAAAGATTATAAAGATGTAAGCTTAACAGTAGTTGTATCTGGACCTTTTTTATCTCTTTTTTTAAGTAGTTTCCAAATTTGCTATGGTGAATGTGTAGTAATTGTGTCAACAAAAAAGAAAAGCCTTTTTTTTTTTTTTAATCCTCACCCGAGGATATTTTTCCATTGATTTTTAGAGAGTGGAAGAGAGAGGGAAAGACATAGAAATATCGATGTGAGAGAAACACATTGATTGGTTGCCTCCTGCACAAGCCCTGACCAGGACCTGAGGCGGGGCGGGGAGGAGCCTGCAACTAAGGTACGTGCCCTTGACCAGAATCGAACCCGGGACCCTTCGGTCCTCAGGCCGATGCTCTATCCACTGAGCCAAACCAGCTAGGGCAAGAAAAGGCAGTTTTTAAAAATGCACCTCTAAATTATAATCTTTCTAATTAAGAATTTCAAAATAAAGATATATAGCAAAGGGCTCTCACTAAGCAAAAGACAACTGTTGGAAAGTTAGGATGCCCTACGTTAAATATACAGAAATGAAATAGAAAATTTGGGCATGCCATATCATAGCCTGCCGACGCCTCAGAAAGACATGCTTAGACAGACTGCTCTTTATAAACGAGCAAATGGACAATGAAATCACTGTCCTTACACGTTATGGTGAGGCTGCCACTCAGAACAGAGGCTCTTGCAGAACAAGAGGCAACAGTGAAGGCCCCTGTAACGCCCCACCCTGTGCTGGGACAACCATTCACCAGAAAACAAAGGTGCAGCATTAACGTGTAAGAAGATAAAGATAAGGAGAGCCAATCACGTGAAAGGAGCCAACGGTGACCCCGGGTCAGCCTAAGGACTGTTCATATCACCAGAGTGAGGTCCCAGCCCACAGCCCACTGCACCAGGGCGGCCAGGAACACCCATGATTATCTGCAGCCTGCAGACTGTGCAGTTCTGAAAGGGTGAGGGTGGAATACCTAACGCAAATGTTTTGCTAAAAAACATTGTTTACCAGGAAGTTATATTTGGGACCCTCACCATGGATAGGTCTCTGTTGTTGTTCTTCAGCTTCTCTTCTTGCCTCTCTGAAAAGAAGTGATGAGACAGTTAATACACAGAGTGCTGAGCACTTGGTCGAGGTTAAACCATCACTGACTGGAGACACAAACACACCTGTTTCCCTAGCGCTTGTTTCAATAAGATGAGCAGAACACCCAGCACATTATGTACTGTGTACTAACAGAAAACCAAATGCAGCAGAGCACCAGAATATTTCAATTAAAGAAAGAAAACTCTTTCAAGTTTAATTTTATTTTAATATGTTTTTTTAAAAATATGTTTTATTGATTTTTTACAGAGAGGAGGGGAGAGGGATAGAGAGTCAGAAACATCGATGAGAGAGAAACATCGATCAGCTGCCCTCCTGCACACCTCCCACTGGGGATGTGCCTGCAACCAAGGTACATGCCCTTGACCGGAATCGAACCTGGGACCCTTCAGCCCGCAGGCCGATGCTCTATCCACTGAGCCAAACCGGTTAGGGCACGTCCACCATTTCTTGTAAAGAGCACCATGGGGTGCTCCGGACAACACTCTCATGAATACCCCGAGGAGGACTCCCAAGAGACTGGGTGTGGGCGAGCTGCGCATGACAGGCCCAGCAGTGCCAAGGCGAGTGAGACTGCAGGGGCAGCCTCACCAAGTCCAAAAGAATGCAGCTGAGGCTACAGATTGCCAAGAGTCGGGCTGAATCTAAGAGTAAAACTTACAAACTAGAGAATGGACAGGCTGTTTGCCTTGTAAGCAGCGCCTAATAAATATTATGTCTTTTTTTTTTTTTAAATGTATTTTATTGATTTTTTACAGAGAGGAAGGGAGAGAGATAGAGAGTTAGAAACATCGATGAGAGAGAAACATCGATCAGTTGCCTCCTGCACATCCCCCACTGGGGATATGCCCGCAACCCAGGCACATGCCCTTGACCGGAATCAAACCCGGGACCCTTCAGTCCGCAGGCCGACGCTCTATCCACTGAGCCAAACCGGTTTTGGCAATGTCTTTAACTCCTGATAAGACTCTGATACTCAACTCTTCATAAATATTATTTCTCTTCACTGTTAATGATATTCTTTGGTGAGCAAACCTTCAGGCCGCATTCGATGTTAAGATAAGGTTGAGTTTAGATCCTGTGTCGTCGACTGAAGGCAAAGCTACTGGAAAGAACTGTCCATTTTCAAGATCTCAGTTGCTCACCTTGCCTGCTCTCCCTCATCTACCCAATCGGGCTCCTGCCTCCATCGTGCTGTGGAAATCACTCTTGCTAAGTCATCAATAGCCTCCGTTCTGCCCCGCAGGCACTGAACACCCACCTTCAGCCGCTCCTGTCCCTGAAACGCTCCCCTCAACCTCTGCGACTCCTTTCCAACTGCTCGGGCTGTCCCTCTGCAGAGCTCCACTCCCACTGCCCTCAGACACTGTTTCCTCGGGACTCTCCGCCCGCACCCTCGCTTTTCTTACTCTAGACCAGCGGTCAGCAAACTCATTGGTCAACAGAGCCAAATATCAACAGGACAATGATTGAAATTTCTTTTGAGAGCCAAATTTTTTAAACTCAAACTATATAGGTAGGTACACTGTTATTAACTTAATTAGGGTACTCCTAAGGCTTAGGAAGAGCCACACTCAAGGGGCCAAAGAGCCGCATGTGGCTCACGAGCCGCAGTTTGCCGACCACTGCTCTAGACCAGTGGTTCTCAACCTTGGCTGCACATTAGAACCACCTGGGAATCTTTTTAAAATCCTGATTTCTGGGCCTCATCCTCCAGAAATTCTGTTTCTTTGTTACTAATGTTGTGGCCCCACCCCATAACAAAGAAACAGAATTTCCGGAGGATGAGGCCCAGAAATCAGGATTTTAAAAAGATTCCCAGGTGATTCTAATGTGCAGCCAATCGATGATTCTCTCATCACTGATGTTTCTCTCTATCCCTTCCTCTCTCTGAAATCAATAAAAAAATATATTTAAAAAAATAGAAGTATGTAAAGGGCTTACTCGGTGTTGCAGATAGTGAATGCTCCATACATACTGACCAGCACTTTTGTTTCTATTCTGATTTAGCTGACTCACACTAAAGCTTCAAGATTCAGCCAAAGCGTCATCTCTTCAAGAAAACCTGACCCCTTAGGTTGGTTTGGATAGACTTTCTCTTTACTCTCATGACACTCAGAATGTGTCTCTACAAACACACAGTACTACACGGGTCTGTTTTCGCCGTCTGCACAGACCTCCTAAAGGACAGAACTTCCTCTGCCTTGTTTCTCCAGTGCCTACCAGAGTGACTGACCCGCACAGAGCAGATGTAGGTAACATCTTGCCACGGAACCAGATGAGCAGCCACGTCGAAACCCCTGCCCCTGCACTGAGCTGAGAAGCTTGCACCAGAGGAGACCAGGCAGAGGCCCACTTGGCAGGACTCCCTGCTGGGATGTAATAGCAGTGACCTCGGTACAGAAACATCGCTTCTGAACCAAATACATGCTTTTCTCTTATTTCAGAGTTAGGAAGCATCATAAATACAAAGCACATCTAGTCATTTATAAATGGTCTCTTTGGAACAGAATTACATTCAGTAACTAAATTCTACAACACACTGAAAAACCAGAGTCATGTCATTATCTTTCAGGGGACATAAAAATTCCTCAGCAGAAAATTTCCGACCCTCAGTGGGTTTCCATCACCAGTCAATTCTAGGTAAGGAAGCCATGGCAGTAACATAAGTAGCTCAGACTTACCTGGAAATAATCATGTCAGGTATTAAAAACAATGTGCTTTTGCAAACTACACAAAGAACCCTCAGCAAGTTCAAAAGCCACACTGTCAACATCATTTACTAAAACTGAAATTTCAAAGCTAGGACGCAAAAGGAGTCTGAACATGTCCCACAGAACGGCTGAGAGAATCGAGTAAGAGAACATAGCGAGTGCTCGGTAAGCTATACAGTCACTCACACAAACACACACACACACACACACACAGTCACACACACACACACACTCACTCACACACACACACACTCACACACACTCACTCACACACACACTCACACTCTCACACTCACACACACACACTCACTCACACACTCACTCACACACTCACACTCACACACACACACTCACTCACACACACACTCACTCACACACACACACTCACACACACACACACACACACTCACTCACACACACACACACTCACTCACACACACACACTCACACACACACACTCACTCACACACACACACACACTCACTCACACACACACACACACACACACTCACACACACACACACACACACGAGTTACCTTGGTCACCATCTTTTATAGCATCATCACCTGAGAATTTACTTCTTCCAAGAAACCTAAATTGTGTGTGTGTGCGTGCACCAGTGACTCTTCTTACCTATTTTCTTTTTCTGTTGTCGGCCAGCTGACTCTGTTATTGTTTCCTTCTTCTTTTCCACTGTAAACAGCACAGTAACACAGTACAAATTAATTGCTCGTTGTACTAAAGCAGTGGTTCTCAACCTTCCTAATGCCGCGACCCTTTCATACAGTTCCTCACGTTGTGGTGACCTCCAACCATAAAATTATTTTCGTTGCTACCTCATAACTGTTATGTTGCTACTGTTATGAATCGGAATGTAAATATCTGATATGCAGGATGTATTTTCATTGTTACAAATTGAACATAATTAAAGCATAGTGATTAATCACAAAAACAATATGTAATTATAGATGTGTTTTCTGACGGTCTTAGGCGACCCCTGTGAAAGGGTCGTTTGACCCCCAAAGGGGTCGCGACCCACAGGTTGAGAACCGCTGTAGTAAAGACACGAAAGCTCCTTTACCACAGCTGAACCAATGGAAGAAGCTTACAGGAAAGTTACACGCTGACTTTATGATCATGGTTAAGTCAACTGGTCTGCTCTCACACCTGCTGACAGTAAAAGATGGACACAACATTCTAAGACTAAAACAGCAATATGGTAGCATCTTTAATCAAATACCCATGAAGGATTGCAGAACACAATCATAATCTAAATAGTGAGTTTTCAGACCATCAGTGGAGGGTGATTGCCTCAGGCAGAGTCCAAGCACATTCTGAGTTCTGCTCTCACGTAACTACAGCTAATTGTAGTTACAGTCTCAAGTTCACTAGAAGATAGGACCTACTCATTCAGCTATTGGCTGCCTACCTAGCAGGCACTGCTCTAGGTAGATGAAGAGATAAACATGATTCATGCCCTCTAAAGAGCAATCCAGTGAGGGGAGATAACAATTACAGTATAGAAAACAGGCAAGACAGACACATGCACAGTGTAGGAAGAGCTAAGACCAACTTAAAATTTTTTTTTAATTTTTTAAAATTGATTTTAGAGAGAGAGGAAGGGAGAGGGAGAGAAACATCAACATGAGAGAGAAGCATCGCCAGGTTGCCTCCTGTATGTGCCCTGACTGGGGCTCAAACCCGCCACCTAGTATGTGGCCTGACTTGGGAATAGAATCCTCGACCCTTCAGTGCACAGGTTGATGCTCCAACTGAGCCATACTGGCCAGGGCAGACCAACTTTTTTTTGATGTATTTCAATAAATACGATAGAGTAACCATATGTTTTTAAAGAGAGATAGTGAAATATATTTATATTTTATAGTAACTATCTTTAATCCCCATTGAGTAGACTAAGAATAAACATGTCAAATATGCCGTTCACTTGGTTTATTTATATGGTCTGTTCCATATATTATCTCAGTATACTTCCTTCACTAGAAAACAATACAGTGCATGTATTATTTCTAAAAGTTGCATTAAAGAGAACTGTCAGATAGGATACTTTCCTTCATTACATTAAGTATGCTGCTGAGTTCTAAAAGCAAAGTTGGCATTCCTGCTTTATGAAGGTATAAAGTTCCATTGGACTGCAATACTACAAATTAAATGGTGAAGTGCTGACTAAAATAGTGTGAGAGTGCGAGTGTGAGTGTGTGTGTGTGTGTGTACATACACGCATGTACACATATTGGGCATCTAAGTAACAGATTCTATTCTAGGTAGATAAAAGATAAAACACTAGCCCAGCCATTGTGACTCAGTGGTTGAGCATCAACCTATCAACCAGAAGGTCACTGTTCGATACCCGGTCAGGGAACATGCCCAGATTGCCGGCTCAATTCCCAGTGGGGGGCAAGCAGGAGGCAGCCAATTCATAATTCTCTCATCATTGATATTTCTCTCTCCCTCTCCTTTTTTCACTCTGAAATCAATAAAAACATATTTTTCTAAAAAAGATAAAACACTATGGGGGAGAAAGAGAGATTTAGAATATACCTACTTAGGAACAGATCATAAAAGGAAGTTAAATCAAATTTTATAAGATGCCACAGAAATAACATTTTTTAAAAAATGGACAGAAATTGAATGGTTTACTCTGTATCATTATTATTAAGCAAAGAAACAAAAATATTTCTTTCCCACCCAGGACTAACTATGTGGCATTTAACTGCAACGGTAAAAAACGGGGGGGGGGGGCGGGGGGGGGCGGGGGGCAAGAGACAGAGGCCAGAGAACAAAAGATAAGGTGCTCCCTGAGCACTAGGCGGTCTTCCAGCAGACTGGACGGAGACAGATAAATCTTCTCTAGGGATACGATCAGCTTTTAACCGCTTGTTTTCCTAACACTTTTGTATTGATATTTATTCACCAGAGCCTCGCCTCATAACAAGCAGTGGAGATGCTGGAGTTGAGAGATAAAATGAGGACCCTGAAATGCGTTTAGCCCATGATCTGGCATTGCTGCACTCTGAGTTCCAGATTCTCTCAGCTATAAATTATTTAAAAAACTCCAGCCTGTTCTGCGAACAACAGAAGCACTTCACACTTCATAATAATTTGTACTCAATAAATGCTCCCATACAATTGTTACAGCAGTGAATGACACATATTTTACTCTTTCTCTTGACATGCTCTTTCATTGCTCTCTACTAGGAAAGGAGACTTTCTGATCTTTAGAACGCACCTGACTACTGATATTCACAGATCACCTGAATCAACTCATTGTGTGCCTTTAAAAAAGCATCTTCTGTCAAAGGCCAGCCACAGCAGGGCAGCTTTTCCGAAAATATCAGTATTCCCCAAATAATGTCAAGGATCAGATCAGCACAATAATCTAATCTGAAGTCAAATCTATTTATGTTTTTGTGTTTCTCAAAGGCTCCACATCTTTCCTGCCTAGATCCACACCACCTTCTGAATAGAGGATGTCAGAAGAGGATGCATTTGCAACTAGGACATTTGTTCAAAGAGGAACTTACCTTATTTCTTCCTGTGAAACGTCTCCAGTGCTCAATATAACAGTTGTCCATTTGATTATAACTATCTAGAAGACAGGCTCTATGCCCATTTATTTTGTACCAGAGGCCCGATGCACGAAATTCGTGCAAGAGGAGGCCTTCGCAGCCACAGCGGCTGCCTCAATCCCACGGCTGCAGCCCTGGCTCCATCCGGAAGGTTGTCTGGAAGCTTGTTCCACTGTTCGGGCATTCGGTCGATTTGCATATTACACTTTTATTATTATAGATTGAACTCATCATGATTAACTATCACACAGCAAGCTATCAAATGTCAACTGATCACAGACATGCAAGTAATACACACTTACTGAGTTTCCATAGATGCCCCAAACTAGAGGACCTGAGACTATGAGAAATGCAGGGGTCATTCCAATCATCAGCCTACCTCATACTTACCTTCACGGCAGCATAGTAAAGGATTATATTAAAAAGTACAACTATGGCCCTGGCCAGTTTGGTTCAGTGGATAGAGTGTTGGCCTACGGACTCAAGGGTCCTGGGTTCAATTCCGGTCAAGGGCATGTACCTTGGTTGTGGGCACGTCCCCAGTGGGGAGTGTGTGGGAGGCGGCTAATCTGATCGATGTTTCTCTCTCATCGATGTTTCTAACTCTCTATCCCTCTCCCTTCCTCTCTGTAAAAAATCAGTAAAATATATTTTTTTTAAAAAAGTACAACTATGGGAGCTTTGCTTGGCAACTACTTTACTTTGAATTTGGGTGTAGAGTGAAGACAACTGATTTCTAGAATTCAAATAATTAGAAACGAAGCAATTAGAGTGGAACTAAAGAAGTTCATAAGCTATTTGTGTGAAAATTAAGGTAAAGAATATCATCCAAACAAATGTGAAGCTAAATGAAATTTGTTTCACGAGGCTTCTCACGGACACATGACATGAAAGGTGTATACAGACACCATCGCATGAAGGCTGACTAGTGTATGATCCCAGCAGAACAAGTTCTCACAAAGCAAGCAGGTCCGTGTGGGTGGAACAGGTGAGTGGCAGGGAAAGTGTATCAGAGCAGTAAGGGGAAGGTTATGGCCACTAGAAGGATTTTGTTAATCCTCGCCCAAGGATATTTTTCCATTGATTTTTAAGGAGAGTGGAAGAGAGAGGGAAAGACAGACAGAAACATCAATGTTAGAGAAACACATCCATTGGTTGCCTCCTGCATGAGCCCCAATCAGGGCCCAGGCCGGGGAGAAGCCTGCAATGAAGTTATGTGCCCTTGACCGGAATCGAACCCAGGACCCTTTGGTCTGCAGGCTGAAGTTCTATCTACTGAGCCAAACTGGCTAAGGCCACTAGAAGGATTATGGCTTCTCTGAGTGAAAATGGAACACCATCATAGGGCTGTGAGCAGAGGGACATCATCTGATAGGTTTTCGAAAGGATTATCCTGGCTGTTATCTTGGGAACCGACTAAAAGGGGACAGAAACACTTGCTGGAGGCTATTGCGATTATCATGCAAAAGATGACAGTGCCTTGGACCATGGAGGACCAGTGGAGGTGATGAAAAGTACTCGGATTCTGGATATATCTGAAGGCGGCCCAACAGTACTGGACGTAGACTTTGAGCAAAGAGTCAAGGACACCACACAGGGATGATGGCCTGAGCAAGTGGAAGGACAGAACTGCCACTGAGCACAGGCAGGAAAGCTACCGATGCAGCAGGCTTGGGAGCGAGGAACAGAGTTCGGTTGGATGTGCTGGGTTTGAGATGTGTATTAGACACTGCAGTGAATCTACAGTTAAGAGTGTGAATCTTGTATTAGAGGGAGAGAGCAGGAGCATAAATTTGGAGGTCACTGGCAAACAGCACACATATGAGTTCACCACTAGGCATCAACCCGACAACAGGAGGTCAAGAAGAGGAACCAACAAGAAAACTGCAAGAGAACGACCAGCCAGAGGAAAGCAAGGCCAAGGAGTGCAGTGTCCAGGACCAAATGAAGACAGTGTTCCGGGGCCTCTGGCCTGCACTCCTGGAGCATGGAGGTACCTTCCCCAGCCAGGGAAATGCTGAGAGAGGATCACGCCTGTGCAGGTAAAGATAATGAACCTGGTTTTAGATATGTTGGGGTGCACTGTCAATAATAAGCAAGGGACAGAACAGTACGCTGTAATTTAAAAAGCCTGAGTTTGTCCAACTCTTTTTTTTTTAATACATTTTATTGATTTTTTACAGAGAGGAAGGGAGAGGCATAGAGAGAGAAACATCAATCAGCTGCCTCCTGCACACCCCCCACTGGGGATGTGCTCGCAACCGAGGTACATGCCCTTGACCAGAATCAAACCTGGGACCCTTGAGTCCGCAGGCCGACGCTCTACCCACTGAGCCAAACCGATTAGGGCTTGTCCAATTCTTTATTTGTACTGTGACCTTATTAAGCCTCAATCTCCTTTCCTATAAAGGAGAATATTCACACAACTGACCACAAATGGTTGTTATGTGGATCAAATGACACATTGTAAGAAAGAAAACATCAAGCTCTTATAAGACATAAAGCCCTGTGGGAATTCCTTCTTTATTTCAAAGACAATGAACTCTACTTGTTCTTAACCTTTTTGTCAAATACACCTTCAACCAAACCTGACTTCTCCCCCAGGACACCACTTACCTTGATACCAATCATAGTCACTGTTGTTCACCAAACACATCCTAGTCCTTAAAATACCCCTCCTTTTGCATCTATGCTATGTCCTTTATCTGGAAATCCTTCCCCCTTCTCATTCTCCACCCAAATTCTCACCACCCATGAAGGAATGCAAGGTCTCCTGCGTCACAAAGGTTTCCCTGCACGTAACACATACCTCTCACGTCACTGACATTTTGCACAAAAGCCATGTTCCTAACTAGACTTCAAGCTGGAATCGTCTCTGCGTCCCAACAAGGTTTTTGCACGGGCTGGTGCTGCTCCACTATTCACTACCAACATGCGCTGCCGAGGGATTGATCCGTGAAACTACGTCTGAAGGGAGCTGCCAGACTCACATTTTTTACTCTGTTTTTCCACTTCCGCCTTCAGCCTCTTGTACTTGTCCGTCCTGTAAACCAGAACCCAGGTGATACCTGCAACATGAAGCGCAACGTGCTCATGGAGAAATGTTTGCAACGGTTCCCACAACAGTCATTAGTGGCCACGGTTGGGTAAGGAAGGATTTCAACTCTTTTGCTTTATAGGCGCCGGTAGTTAAAACGACGGACTCTGAACCAACTGCACCTTTACCGTGATGACAAGGCGTCTCCGCAGACACTCAAGGGACCAAAGAAACCGGACCACCGCGTGCACAGGATCCCTCCCGCCCGAGTCGCCAAACAAGCAGGGCTGACGACCTGCCGGTGTGGCGCCGGGGACCCCTGGCCTGGGACCCTCCCCTCGGGGACAGCTCAGACGTCAGGGAAGCAGCGCCCTCACCCTCGGCGAGAAGAGCTGTGCACACGGAGATGAACACGATGAGCAGCGTGTCCGCGAACATGGTGCTCATCCTGCACTTCCGGCTCTGCACTCCCACCCGCCGGGGGGAAGCGCTCGACAGCCACGGAAAATGAGCGAGAAACGACTTTCCTAGACTTCAGGACCACCGAGCAGCACCGAGCCTCTGACAGATCGGGAGCCACACTTCCGCTTCCGGGGCACAGCGCCGGAAGGGCTCCTTCCGGAGAGCGGGGCGCGGGCCTCGCGGAAACGCAGCCGCGCTGAGGCGGGCCTCGCGAGAGTTGGAAGTTGGGCGGCTGCGGCTGGCGGTGGCCGGAGACCTGGTCCTCCGCGTGGAGCCGCGCGTTGCGGCCCTGGGGGCCACGTGGCCGGAATCGGCCGCGCTCCGCCGGCCCCGCACCGCCTCGGCCCCGCTCCAGGGCCGGCAGGTAGTTGGCCTATGTTTGCGGCAAAGTGAGAGACTGACGTCCTCGCGGGCGACATGCACCGCGCGCTGCTGGGGCCGCGGAAGAGGGGCGCGCTGGCCCCCGGGAACGGCGCCCTCGCGGAGGGGCTGCGCGGTGTGGTTGAGGTTCGTAGACGCGGGGCGGGGGCAGCGCGGGAGCAGTGAAGCAGGGACGCGGAGGCGGAGCGCGTGGGGGGTAGCGGGGGGCGGACAGTACGCGGAGCACTGAGGGGTGTCGCGAGCCCAGTGTCGCGGGGTCCCAGTGCGCTCTCCCGCGGGCTGCGCGGAGGACGGCGGCACCGGAGGAAGGAGGGAGCAGCGCCGTCTGAAAGGAGCAGCCCATGCGTCCAGCCAGTTCCCCTGCGGGAACGGGCACCTGTTCCAACACCTCCCCGTTTCCCAGAAGCTCCAGGAGCCCTGGTGTTACGTGAAAGTTCAGTTATGAGTGCTGGTAGCTCATTAAAATAAAATAAAAAACCTGCTGTGTAGGTTCAAAGAAAACGTCTCAGCGGCCTGCTTTCAGCCTGGGTGTGTGTGTGTGTGTGTGTGTGTGTGTGTGTGTGTGTGTGTGCCGTGCGCCATCACTGCGTCTTTTAAACTCCAATGCGCTTTATTCCTGGCGCTCGGGCTACACCGCTTGTGGCCTGATGAGTTGTAGGTGCACTTCTGTGTTCTCTTTGCACTTAGAGGCAGAGACCCCGTTCCTTAGCGGACATGGAGTGCCTACCTGGGCCGGACAGTGGTGGGCCCTGTGGTGCCAGAGCGGGTGGCACAGGTCCTGTTAAGGTCCGCGTTGTGAGAAGGGGAAATAGAGGCCGGTATTCCTGAAATGTGGGAGCACACGAGGGCAGGACCGCTTCCTGGAGGAGTCGGAAGGCTTTCCATTTGAGCTACACCTTGACCTGAGTGGTTCCGGCAGGGTGGGTCACCTTGCATGGCCCATGGTCAAGGTGCCGTGAGAACATGGCCTTGAAGTCGCACCTGGTTCCGTTCTGGCTGTGCCACTTAATTGACAGTCGCCGGGAGCATATGGTTCCAGCCTTGAGCCTCAGTTTCCTTATCTGTAAAATGTTGATAACACCAGCTTCGTCTACTGTATGGAGAGAGCATGAGGAAGAGGACGTTATTGAGCTGTCCCTGGCACACAGTTCATCAGACCCAGCATCTGCTGACTGGGAAGTGGGCCATCACTCTCTGTCCCACTGACGGAGAAAATAAACAGCGGATGAAGCTGTGCCACCCATTGGTCAGAAGGTGCCTTTCATTCACAGGTGGTAATATGAGGGGAAAGTAGCCGTCAATGAAATTGGGGAGTGAAGCATTTCAGGGATCCCTGAGCAGTTTACTGCAGAACCAGGCACTGCTAGGATGTTCCCTTCTCCAGGGCAATAGTGGCGTAACCTGGGCCCCGCGTTGGAACCAGTGCTAGAGGCAAATTCATATAATGGCTGTTCTGCACCCTGCCAATTCTTCTGTCATATTTTCAGGTTCTAAGCTCTCAGGTTTCCCCATGAGGACCACCCACCAGAGTTCACTGTCCTGCTCCCGTTTCTTTTTTTTTTTTTTTTTTAAATATATTTTATTGATTTTTTACAGAGTGGAAGGGAGAGAGATAGAGAGTTAGAAACATCGATGAGAGAGAAACATCGATCAGCTGCCTCCTGCACATCTCCTACTGGGGATGTGCCCGCAACCCAGGTACATGCCCTTGACCGGAATCGAACCTGGGACCTTTCAGTCCGCAAGTCAAAGCTCTAGCCACTGAGCCAAACCGGTTTCGGCCTGCTCCCGTTTCTATGACCAGGCTTTTGTCCTGGGACTTCCTTTACCTTTCTCTAGGGTAGGATTTGCTGTTCCCTGGACCCACATCTCCCTCCATCTATACTTTATGTTGTACACCCTCAGGTGACTTCCTGTGAAAGGCAAATGACAAATATGCCTGCAGTGTTCCCACATTATTAGTGGGCTTAGTAATAATAATACTGTTCTTTTAAAAAAATGTTCAGTACTAGGCTAGGCATTGTAAAGGTTAAGAGAGAAATTTAATCCCTGCTTATAACTGAGGTATGAAAGGATACAGGCTTCAGGTTTTTTGGTTCATTTGTTTTTATATTTTTAACTAGAGGTCCAATGCACAAAATTTGTGCAAGGGGCTTGGCCCTCACAGCCCCAACTGCCTCGGCCCTCGCAGCCCTGGCTTCGGACGGTCGTTCCACTGTTCGGCTGTTTGGTCAATTTGCATATTACTCTTATTATTATCGATGATTTTAGAGAGGAATGGAGAGGGAGAGAAACAGCCTATCTAATAAAAGAGAAACATGGTAATTAACCATACCTCCGCTACCCTTCCCATTGGCTAATCAGGGCGATATGCAAATTAACTGCCAGCCAAGATGGCAGCCGGCAGCCAGGCAGCTTGAAGCAAACATGAGGCTTGCTTGCTTCAGTGACGGAGGAAACCAACGTTCCCCGCCTGCCGCTGCCGGCATCTGACCTTGCAGTTTGAAACATTGTTACAAATATAGAAGCTAAACAAAACCCCAGAAACCTGCTTTCAGCCAGCCGGGATCTCAGAGCTGGAGTTGAAACAGTGTTTCGATTATAGAACCCAAACAAACCAGATACCTGCTTTCAGCAGCGGAGGCCTAAGAGCTGGAGCCAAGCCTCAGAGCTAAAGCTGGCCCAGAATAAAAAAAAAAGAAAAAAAGGAGCGGTTGGGAGCTTCAGTCACCTGCCAGCCTGAAAACAGCCCTGAGCCAGGCTGTCCAGGCACCCCAGTGGGGACCCCCACCCTGAAGGGTGTGTGACCAGCTGCAAACAGCCATCAGCCCCTCACCCAGGCTGGCCAGGCACCCCAGTGGGGACCCCCACCCTGATCCAGGACACCTTACAGGGCAAACCAGCCAGCCCCCACCCGTGCACCAGGCCTCTATCCTATATAGTAAAAGGGTAATATGCCTCCCAGCACCAGGATCAGCGGAGCGGCGAGGCCTCCCGGCACCGGGATCAGCATGACGGGGCAGCGCCCAACCCCCCTGATCAGCCCTGCTCTGTGCCTGGTAGGGGGGAGCTCCCCAACCCCCTGATCGCCCTGCGGCTCTGTGTGTGACACGGTGCAGCGCCCCAACCCCCTGATCGGCCCTGCTCTGTGGGTGATAGAGGGCGGCGCCCCAACCCCCTGATCCGCTCTGCCCTGAGTGTGACAGTGGCGGTGCCCCAACCCCCTGATCGGCCCTGCTCTGTGGGTGATAGAGGGTGGTACCCCAACCCCCTGATCCGCCCTGCTCTGTGTGTGACAGGGTGCGGCGCCCCAACCCCCTGATCTACCCTGCTCTGTGTGTGACAGGGGGCGGTGCCCCAACTCCCCTATCGGCCCTACTCTGTGAGTGACAGAGGGGAGTGCCTCAACCCCCTGATCGGCCCTGCTCTGTGAGTGACAGGCGGCAGCGCCCCAACCCCCTGATTGGCCCTGCTCTGTGTGTGACGGGGTGGCACCGCAACCTCCCCATCGACCCTGCCTTGAGTGTTACAGGGGCGGTGCCCCAACCGCCCAATCGGCCCTATCCTGAGCGTGACTGAGGGTGGCATCGCAACCTCCCAATCCCCCCTGCTCTGTGCATGACAGGGGGCGGCGCCCCAACTCCCCAATCGGCCCTGCTCTGAGCCCTACCAGGGGCTGCACCTAGGGATTGAGCCTGCCTTCTGCCACCCGGGAGCAGGCCTAAGCCAGCAGGTTGTTATCTCCCGAGGGGTCCCAGACTGCGAGAGGGCACAGGCCAGGCTGAGGGACCCCCCCATCCCCCCCCAAGTGCACTAATTTTTGTGCACCGGGCCTCTAGTCCTATATAATAAAAGGGTAATATGCAAATTGACCCTAACAGGGGAACAACCGCTCGACCAGTCACTGTGAGGTGCACTGACCACCTCTTGGTCCCTTTTCCCAGCTGGCAGGCTCCCATCACCCGATGGCAAACGGGGAACCAGGGGTGGTTGGGAGGGAGACGCAGGCAGCACCAGGCCAAGGCCCCCACCCTGCTGGTCTCCCCACACACAGAGGGCAACCCGTGGTGGGGTCGGGGCCAGTGAGGCCAGCAGGCTCTGATCGCCCAATGGTGAACAGGGAATGGAACCGGGGTGGGTGGCTGTGAGCAGCTGGGGACAATGGCCCTGATCGCAGGCCAGGCCTAGGGAGTGTACCTGCGCATGAATTTCGTGCGCCGGGCTTCTAGTCAATGATGAGAGAGAATCATCAGTTGCTTTCTGCAGGCCCACCACTGGGGATCAGGTCCACAACCCTGGGCATGTGCCCAAACCCGGACTGCAACCATGACCACCTGGTTCATAGGTCAACACAATCACTAAGCTACAACAATTGGGCAGGCCTTCAGGTTTGACTCCTAACCCAACTCATGCAAGCTGTAGTACTTGAGCAAGTGATTTAATTTCTATGGGCCTCATTTTCTTTTAATCTATAAAGTGGTAAGTTAGGATATATTTATACAGCACTCCAAATGAATGGCACAATATGGATTAATCCTAGAAATACAGGGTGGAGCAAAAGTAGGTTTACAGATGTGAGTACATGAAACAGTTTATTTTTGTATTATTATTTCCCATACACACAACTATAAACCTATTTTTGTCCCACCTGTATAATATAGAGTGAAAAGAGTAATTTCTTAAAAATTATATACAACATGCCTTAGGCTTTTCATAAAGTTAATAACTTTATAAAATCCCCCCCAAACACTGTTTAGGATGTTAAAAGAAAAAGCAAGAGAAGGATGATTTTGCGGGTGTTGGCTTGAATGGGAAAAGGCTGAGTGAGGTAATGGAGCATCAGAGGGGAATGTAAATGTAAATTTATGTCCTGGTTTCCCTGTTGGTGGTGACGTCATGGGAAGTGGCAGCATGACTGAACGCGCTGATGAAGAGAATGTCATGAGCCAAGAATAATAATGAATCCAGTTTTCTGCATCTGAGGCCCAAATTGTTTAACTGTCGCATTCAGCTTTATACCTGCTTGATATAAGAAGAAAGTGGGCAGTAATCGTTTAAACTACATGCTATGAGGCAAAAATAATGCTCTTTTAAAAATGTCACATTCCTCTTGTGGCTTCACTTAACCCTCTGGTTGATGGCCACTGTTTTGTTGTTGTTAATCCTCACCTGAGGATATTTTTTCCATTGATTTTTTTAGAGAGGGAGGGAGGGGGAGAAAGAGAGAGAAACATCGATTGGTTACCTCCCGCATGCTCCCCTACTGGGGCCGGGGATTGAACCCGAGACCGGTCAGTGTGCTGGGCTGACGCTCTTAACCTCTGAGCAACACCAGCCAGGGCTGATTGCCACTTTTGCCTGGGCATTTAAGCTTCCCAGTTTCAGAAGATCGGTGATAGTGGAAAGATCAGAATATCTTAAGCTGGATGGTAAGTTTGCAAAAGAAGCAGTGTTTTTGTTTCGTTTTTAAAATATATTTTTTATTGATTTCAGAGAGGAAGGGAGAGGGAGAAAGAGAAACATCAATAATGAGAATCATTGATCAGCTACCTCCTGCACATCCGCCCTGGGGATCAAGCCTACAACCGGGGCATGTATCCTGACCAGGAATCAAACCGTGACCTCCTGGTTGAGTGGCCAATAATCCACTTGTACTCACGGAGCCACACTGGCCAGGCAGCAGTGTTGGTTTTTAATTGGCCTGGCAGCTTTAAATAGGGTGGATTCATTTGGAGCTATATTGCATCAGGAAAACCAGCTGTCAAGCTGTCACTGTAACGCAGTTTTCAAGCGAGGAAGCCCTGAACTAAACAAGTAGAATCAGAAATTGAGGAGAAAGAGCAAAATCCGAGAGAACTGTGAAGACTGAAATAGTAAACCTTAGAACAGGGGTGGGCAAACTTTTTGACTCGAGGGCCACAATGGGTTCTTAAACTGGACCGGAGGGCCGGAACAAAAGCATGGATGGAGTGTTTGTGTGAACTAATATAAATTCAAAGTAAACATCATTACATAAAAGGGTACGGTCTTTTATTTCAATAGTTTTATTCATTTCAAATGGGCCGGATCCGGCCCGTGGGCCGTAGTTTGCCCACGGCTGCCTTAGAACCAAATAAAAAGAGGTGAATAAGAAGATGAATTCTCAGGTTCCACCAAAGGCATCTCTAAGTCTTAGGTGACCTGAAGCTTTAGAGTTCTTGGGCCTCTCCTTAAGAAAAAGAATATGGATTAGAGTCAAAGTCAGGTACAAAAGTGAGTCCCTAATAAGGGCCATTGCACGTGAAGGTCTCATTGATTTCCTGGTAAATCTGTCCGGATTGTAACCGGTGTGGCGACAGCCCTGACAGAGTGACTGGGAGAAGTAGCCTTTTAAGAGAGAGAAATATAAAAACTTCATTTTAATATTAAGCTTCTGTAATATTAGAATTAGAAGGGGCCTTTGAAAATATTTAAATACCTAAAATTCATTCACAGTTTCTCTTCATGGGTGAGTCTGGGCCATCTTAATAGAAGCCTGCAATTCAAGGTGACAGTTCCCGTTACAGATGCTCACTGTCACGCCTACTCAGTGTTCCCATGATACATTGTTGGCCAATAATCCCCTTTTACTCACTAAATAGACTCTTACCCTTCATCTTGGTGAAACCGGACAGCCAGTGGGTCTGGGCTGCCTGTCACGACTTTTGCCAAGTAAACAGAGACAGGATTGAATCATGTGTGAGTGTTTATTCCAATCCTGCTGGTAGCATAGGAGAGCAGCAGGTCATCCACGAAAATCTGCTCTTACCCTCTCCCCCCATAAGCCAGCTGCTTATATTGGGTAGAAGGACAAAGATTACGTGGGAAAGTAGGAACTGCAGGCATGGGAGGTAGGTACAAGCGGTGCAGGTTACAGGCAGTGCGGGAGGGGGGTCACAGAGGGTGGGCACCTCTGGGACTGGATTGTTTCGGCAACAAGGTGGTTAATCTCCATGATGGTAGGCAGTTCTCAGAAAAGGAGAGTGGACCGCAATGTGCTTTCTCTAATCAGAACAGAACAATCACAGTTAACAGAGCATGATTAGTATTTCCTATAACCATAGCTACTCCTCACTATTCTATTTCTGCCCCTAACATTAGCAGTTCACTTTGCTGCCAAAAAGACATTGATTTTATTCACGGAGACACACAAATATCATAAGCAATACTGTCAAATGCCCTACCCTCATTGCTCTAGCTGCAGACCCTTACAGGAGCGCAATCTCAAACTGACCTCTGCATCGCCCGGACAGTGTGGCTCAGTGGTTGAGCATCTACCTATGAACCATGAAGGTCACAAGTCAGGGCACATGCCCGGGTTGCAGGCTCAATCCCCAGTGGGGGCCATGTGGGAGGCATGTGATTGATGATTCTCATCATTGATGTTTCTATCTCTCCCTCTGAAATCAATACAAATATATATATTTTTAAAAACTGACCTCTGCATCTAGCACAGGGCCCATTAGCAGACACGCAAAAATATCTGTGAAAGGTATGCTTCATGTGCCAAAGCGCTCCACCAAGCTACAGGGAATTTCTAACTTTCCTCCATGGGTTCTGCTCACATGACCTTTTCCCAGGCATGGGGAAACTGCTTTTCATGGGACACAGGCCTCGCATCCACTTCTCTATGCTTCTCAGTTTTCTGAGGTCTGTTCTCTGTATCCTCTCTGAAACCCGTCAGATAATCCTCCCACAGGCTCTCATGTGCAGACAGGCCACGCAAGCATCGCTCCTACCGAGGCTGGAGGACGATGTTACAGGAGACAGTAAGCCTCAAGACAAGCGACACCAAGGACAAAGGTCACTTCCTAATAACAAAAGGGTTGGCTCAGCACAAAGACCTGCCAATATTAAATAAGTCTGTGCCTGATTCAGAGCTTCTAAGTTCATGGAATAAAAACTGACAGACCTGCCCTAACCGGTTTGGCTCAGTGGATAGAGTGTCGACCTGCAGACTGAAGGGACCCGGGTTCGATTCCGGTCAAGGGCATGTGCCTTGGTTGGGGGCACATCCCCAGTGGGGGGTGTACGGGAGGCGGCTAATCAGTGTTTCTCTCTCATCAACGTTGCTATCTCTCTATCCCTCTCCCTTCCTCTCTCTAAAAAGTCAATAAAATATATTAAAAAAAAAAACAAACACCAAAACTGACAGACCTAAGAGGAAAAACAGATAAATCCACAATTCTAGTTTGATACAAGTAGACAGAAAATCAGTCAGGATATTAAAGACCTGAAAAACAGTATTAGTGAAATACATTTGAGACCTAAATGTAAAAACATTACACAAGTCCCACAAGAAACAGGAGTTAATTTCTTTAGAAATGGGAGTACTTGTGGGTTAAAAAAAATTTGCAAGGCAAAAAACATAAGCATGTCGTAAAACAAATGAGAAACAAAATTATTTCTATAAAATGATGAGATCAAAAGCATAACAGGGCAATGGACAAAATTCGCTAAAAGATGTTCCACCAAAAATAGTACCTTCAACCAAAGAAAAGATAGTTGTGCTCAACCCTAGTAAGAGAAAGTCAGCTAAAACAATGCTGCTGACGCCCTAGCCCAGTGGTCGGCGAACTCATTAGTCAACAGAGCCAAATATCAACAGTACTTCAAATAGACTCGCCCAGGCCAAAAACCGACTCCTGCGCATGGGCCACGAAGTTTCAATCGCACTGTACACGCGCCCACATGTGGTATTTTGTGGAAGAGCCACACTCAAGGGGCCAAAGAGCCGCATGTAGCTCTCAAGCCACAGTTTGCCGACCATGGCCCTACTAGTCGGTTTGGGTTAGTGGATAGAGTGTCGGCCTGTGGACTGAAGGGTCCCAGATTCAATTTCGGTCAAGGGCACATGCCAGGTTACGGCTCACCCCCAGTGGGGGGCATGCGGGAGACAGCCAATGCATGATTCTCATCATTGATGTTTCTATTTCTCCCTCTCCCTCTCTGAAATCAATAAAAATATATTAAAACAAAAACACTGATGGAAGGAACTGGAGAGGATTATGATAAGCAAAATAAGCCAGTCAGGCCCTGGCCAGTTTGGCTCAGTGGATAGAGCAGCAGCCTGCCGACTGAAAGGTCCCAGGTTCGATTCTGGTCAAAGGCAGGTACCTCAGTTGCAGCCTCCTGGCCCTGGTTGGGAGCATGCAGGAGGCAACTGATCAATGTGACTGTCTCACATCGGTGTTTCTGTCTCTCCCTCTCCCTTCCACGCTCTCTTAAAAAAGGTTGGGGGTGGCAGTTTGGCTCAGTGGATAGAGCATCAGCCTGTGGACTGAAAGGTCCCAGGTTCAATTCTGGTCAAGGTCATGTACCTTGGTAGTGGGCACATCCCCAGTGGGGAGTGTGCAGGAGGCAGCGGATCGATGTTTCTCTCCCATCAATGTTTCTAACTATCCCTCTCTTCCTCTCTGTAAAAAAATCAATAAACTATATTTTTTTTAAAAAAGGTTGAGGGTGGGGAATGTCCTTGAGTGATGATTAAATAAATGAATAAATAAAAAGAAACTATACAAAAAAACAAAACCTTGTATCAAAATAAGCCAGAGAAAGACAAGTATCACATGATCTCACCCATGTGGAGCCTAATGAACAAAATAAACAGACATGGAAGCATGGGACAGATTGATGAATCTCAGAGGGGATGGGGGTGGTAGGGAGAGGTTAACCAAAGAACTTACATGCATAACCCACGGACACAGACAGTGCGGTGAAGGCTTGGGGCGGGATCAGGGTGGAGAAGGTCAATGGAGGGGAGGAAAGGGGGCGTCTGTAACACTTTCATAATAAAGGTAAATTAAAAAACAAAAAGAACCCTAGCCACTGGTGTGCTCAGTGGTTAGAGCACCGGCCCAAGGACTGGAGGGTCTCGGGTTCAATTCTGGTCAAGGGCATATACCTCAGTTGCAGGCTCGAGCCCCAGAGCTGGTTGGAGCTCATGTGGGAGGCAACCAATTGATGTTTCTCTCTGTGTCTCTTCCCCCCATCCGTTCTAAAAATCAATGGAAAAAAAAGATCCTAGGGTGAGGATTAACAAAAACAAACAAAAAAACCCCACTGAGAGACACTATTTCTCAACCATCATTTCATCTAGACTCTCAGATGGTCAGAAACCCAAAAGTGACCGCACACTCAGCGTGGCCGTGAATTATCAGACACCCTTATATATTACTGATGGCAATGCAAAATGGTGCAGCCCATGCAGGGGAATCTAATGGTGTATATGCAAATCAATTTTCAGGAAACCGCCTTAAAGGGACAATGCGAGGGAGAAGAAAAAACAATTCAGTTCTCACTGGAAATATCCATGTCCGGGCAGTGGCCTCTTACATACTCGGACTGCCGTGTCCTCCACCCAGGCCCCGCTAAGCTCGTGTCTTCCCCCCGGGGCTTCTGCCGTGCTCGTGGCAAGTCCTGGGGTCCGACATCCTTTGGCGACTCCGGCGTCTTTACAAAGAAGTCTTCAGCCCAGGTTTGCCATGTTGTCCCCAAAGGGTCATTTTTGAAAGATGTTTGACTTCTTTAAAGACAATTTTGCTTATGGAGGTATAATTGACAAAGTTGCTAATGTTGTTAAAATGTGCATGCCGTGGCTTGATACTTGTGTACGTTGTGACTGGTTGCCCCATCCAGATAGTCAACACCTCCATCCCCCGTGTCTATCTGTTGTGTGTCTGTGTGGCGAGACGTTGTAAGGTCCACTCTCTCGGCAAAGTCCAGTTATACAAGATCACACCTTCTCAATGACAGGCACATGTTTTACACAGGTCCTCAGACCTGGTTCACTTTATAGCTGAAAGCCTGTACCCTTTTACTACCCCCCCCACCATTTCCCACCCCCCAGCTGCTGACAACAACTTTTCTATGCTGTTTCTGTTTGCTTTCTCCCCCACTTAGAGAAACGCCCTCAAGCTCCATCCATTTTGCACAAATGGCAGGGTTTTCTTTTTCCTCGTGGCTGCATAATATTCCATTGTATGAAATACACCACATTTTTTTATTATTAAATCTTTATTGTTCAGATTATTACATTTGTTCCTCTTTCCCACCCCCCCCATAACTCCCCTCCTCCCAGTTCCCGCCCCACCCTCCGCCCTCACTCCCCACCCACTGTCCTCATCCATAGGTGCACGATTTTTGTCCAGTCTCTTCCCGAATCTCCCACACCCCCTTCCCCCCCAACGATAGTCAGTCCATTCCCTTTCTATGTCCCTGATTCTGTTATAATCACCAGTTCATTCTGTTCATCAGATTATTTATTCACTTGATTCTTAGATTCACTTGTTGATAGATGCATATTTGTTGTTCATAATTTGTTTCTTTACCTTTTTCTTCCTCTTCCTCTTCTTAAAGGATACCTTTCAGCATTTCATATAATCCTGGTTTGGTGGTGATGAACTCCTTTAGCTTTTCCTTATCAGTGAAGCTCTTTATCTGACCTTCAATTCTGAATGATAGCTTTGCTGGATAAAGTAATCTTGGTTGTAGGTTCTTGGTATTCATCACTTTGAATATTTCTTGCCACTCCCTTCTGGCCTGCAAAGTTTCTGTTGAGAAATCAGCTGACAGTCGTATGGGTATTCCCTTGTAGGTAACTGAATTACTTTCTCTTGCTGTTTTTAAGATTCTCTCTTTATCTTTTGCTTTTGGCATTTTAATTATGATGTGTCTTGGTGTGGTCCTCTTTGGATTCCTTTTGTTTGGGGTTCTCTGCGCTTCTTGGACCTGTAAGTCCATTTCTTTCACCAGGTGGGGGAAGTTTTCTGTCATTATTTTTTCAAATAGGTTTTCAATATCTTGCTCTCTCTCATCTTCTGGCACCCCTATAATTCTGATGTTGATACGCTTGAAGCTGTCCCAGAGGCTCCTTACACTATCCTCGCATTTTTGGATTCTTTTTTCATTTTGCTTTTCCGGTTGGGTGTTTTTTGCTTCCTCACATTTCAAATCATTGACTTGATTCTTGCGCTCCTCTGGTCTGCTGTCGGGAGTCTGTATAATATTCGTTATTTCAGTCCGTGTATGCTTAATTTCTAGTTGGTTCCCCAACATAACATCGAGGGTCTCATTAGTTTTCTTGTAGATCTCATTACGTTTATCGGTGGCTTCTAAACAGTTCTTGAGAGACCTTAAAAGTGTGGTTCTGAACTCTATATCTTCCATTGACAATTTTGTCCTGTTTCTTTGTCTCCGCATTTTGTTATGCTTCCTTGGTGCACCCCCTAGTGGTCTTTGTTCGCAGTCTTATAGTTGAACCTTGATTGTTGTAGCTAATCCCAGGGAGGGTTTGACCTCCAGGCCAAGTGGCTATGAGAATCAGCTGTGTCAGCAGTGAGAGAACTTCTGTCCTCTAGGGAGGTGCTAATCTGGCGTTTGCCTGAGGCTATCCGGCAAATGCCTCTGTGCAGGGCTTGGGTAGGGCGGGTCGCACAGGATCAACAGGGTGGGCTGGAGAGAGCAGTTATGGCGGCTCTCAGTCCTGTCCCCAGGGGCTCTGCCTCTCTGAGTCCCAGCACCCGCTGCAAAGCTTGGAGAGAAAGCTGCACTCGCTCTGACCGAAGCCAGACAGTCCCGCTTCTCCCGTTTGAGTCTGAATTCCTAAAGACTCGCCTGTATCTGGAGCTCAGAGTCCGAAACTCCCTCCTGATTGAAAATGCCAACAGCGCCCTCCACTGCCAGCCCGCTCCGCGCACTCCGCACCTCAGAATTTGACTTCAGCACTGCGCCTCCTCTGAGTGTCCGTATGCATTTCTCTTTCCTCCTAGTTGTAGGACTTCCACTCAGCCAGCGTTCCTGTGGTTCTGGGTGATGTCCCTTCCGTCTTTTAGTTTCACTTTTGAAGTAGTTGTTCAAAGCAGCAAACTCCGGTGTTAACCTATGCCGCCATCTTGGTTCTCTCTCCTCTGAAATACACCACATTTTTATCCTGTCATCTGCCATTTTTGTATATTGGCTGTTGTGAATAATGCTGCAAGGGCATGGGATATGGATAGCTCTTTGATACCCTCTTCTCCTTCCATTTTCCTTGGATGTATGTCCAGAAGTGGGGTTGCTGGATCATGTGATGGCTCTAGTCTTTATTTTTTGAGGAACCTCCATACTGTTCCCATAGTGGCTGCACCCTGGGGGCCGGGGATGGGAGTGGACACCTGGGCGGAAGCCTGTGGACACAGCCCCTGCAGCCTCGGTGCCCGGACCTCTGTGTGTGCAGGCTGCACCCTCCCCACCTCCTCTCCTGGCTCCCGGGCTGGCTGGCATCCAACGGGCTGTGCTGAGTGTGAGTAAATTATACTCAAAATTCTACTTACATGCGTGTGCACACATGTTTTCCTGGGAATCTGTGGCTTTCGTTCATGTGTTTAGTCTCTGACTAATAGTAGTTCTGAAACACCGGGTCCCCTCCCTCGAAGCTTCGACCTCGCCCTGACACACTGCACTCACATGATGAAGCAGAATCGAACTCCTTTTCTCTCCCAACGACTTGGGGAGAGTGTACTTCCAGACCCAAACAACTTCCCCCACATGACATCTGACCCCTGGACAGACAAGCCCGCTCCCTCCGCTAATCTCATTTGTTCTCCGACGCCAATTAGCCCCTCAGTGCATCACCCCAGAAATATCGAACCTGTCACCCTTGGCCAACAGTTTCCACCTGTGGCACCCGACTGTCACTCTGCCCCTGCTGCGGGCACCGCCAGCTCACCCTCTGATTCTCCTCTCGTGGAGGCCTGTCACCTGGTCACCCAGCTGGGGGGTGAGGCCCTCAGGCACATGGGGAGGGAGGGCTCCTTTCTAAGGCCCACCCCACATTGCATCCCACGGTCAGGGCTCCGCGCCTCGCACCCTGGGTCCTCCTGCCTCGCCTCAGTTCCAGCACTCACACCCCAGTGCATCCCGGCCACCCAGGCGAGGGAGGGAGAGACACCCATTACTATGGGCTATTAGAGAAGATGAGAAGTCCTTGCAGAAAGTGGGATGGCGAGGGTGGTGGTCTGGTGACAGGAAGAGAAGCAAGGTCAGATATGGGTCTGAGATGCAAGCTGGGAACTAGGTGAAGCCAAAGGCATAGAACATGGACAGCTGGCACAATGGCATGTGCTGGGAGCCAGCCCTGCTCTTCCTGGGCACTGGGAGCTGGCTGGGCAAAACAACTGAACTGCCTTTAGCTCAGTCTTATTTTCACAGAATCACCTTGGAAAGTTCCAGTGTGAGGAGAATTGAGAAGACCTCCATAGAACTACCATGTGTGTGAGCTTTGCCAAAGTCTGGGAGGGCTTCTTGGGGCGCATGGGACTTCCGGAGGTGGGCCAGCAGGGCCGGAGAGGTCCTTGCGCGCCTGCACCGGCTGTGTCATGGCGGGGAGGGGGCAGGTGCACAAATCAGGATAGCGATCGAATTCAACAAAATGAGCCGCTTGCATTGGAGTCACGTTTTGTAGTCCGTTGACCTTGTCATTTTAATTCTGTATTTTCTCTGTGTCTCTGCCCATTGCCATTCCCCGGTCCTAAAAATTCCTTTCCCCTTCCAGCCTGCTGGTTGAGACCTATTTTTTTTAAAATATATTTTTATTGATTTCAGAGAGGAAGGGAGAGGGAGAGAGAGATAGAAACATCAATGATGAGAGAGAATCATTGATTGGCTGCCTCCTGCATGCCCCCCACTGGGGATTGAGCCCGCAACCCGGACATGTGCCCTTGACCAGAATTGAACCCAGGACCCTTCAGTCCACAGGCTGACGTTTTATCCACTGAGCCACACCAGCTAGGGCCGGACATTGTCTTTTAATTTTTACTTGATTGTGCCCTTGGGGGTTAGGAATCCTTACCGTGGGCTCCTAATCCCTACGCGGTGGGGCGTCTGTATAAATCAGAGCTGCGGTAGAAATAGAAGGGGGAGGGGCATGATGTTTATTTAACAGCTACTCTGTGACCACATGTCTGCATGTTTTCATGACCACCTTACACGCCAGGTATCATGTAGCAGTTGAAGAAACTGAGGCATATACAAATTAATAAACTAGCCAAAGAAAAAGAGAAACTTGCCAAAGGTTATAAAGTTTAGTCTCAATGCAAAAATGTACACCTTACTTTTCTGCATAGAACTTATCTTCTCTCCACTAGGTCAGTAGTTCTCAAACTTCCAGGGCCTTGTCACCTCTGCCCCCCGCCCCACAGAGTTCCCACCTGGAGCCCTGGTCACCCCCGCCCCCCCCCCCCCCCCCCGCAGAATTCCCATTCACTGGTTCTGGGTGTGGGACTCGAGGATTGGCATTCCCCACGTTGCTGGTGCCAATGTCGGAGACGGACCAGATGCCTGACCACATCTGAGAGCGATTCAGCCCCCAGGGCCAGGTGTGAAGTGCATTAATGTCACCTGGCCATCCTTTCAGAGCAGGCTGATTGACAAAAGGCACCAAGCAGTCGCTTTGTGAAGTATGTGACTGTCTAAACACGATGCTGTGCATCCGACTAATACAAACTAATGTTGAATGTCAACTGTAATTGAAAGGGAATACATTTTTTTAAGGCAGAAAGTAGTTAGAACGGCAGTACGGAGAACTGAAATGCTTCAGAGACATGCTGGGGTGTAAGAACTTATTTTCTGCTGGGAAATGTGGTAAGAAATTAAAGAATTAGTCACGGTGGGAAGCACCTGGGGGAGAACTTTCATGTAATGTTCCTTGTCTAGCTGGGAACTCTAGCTACGCTGGAGAGAAGAGGGCAGGCGGGGACCGTCAACAGCTGTGTCTCTACCTTGGCTATAGCGCAGCTGCACACTCATGCTGACTCCATCTCCGTGTGAACAAGGCCAGAACTTGATCAGGCTGAAATCTGATATAATAGGTGATCACAGATATCGAGAAAATGTGTTTCCTTGAATCTGTTCAAACTCTGGATTTTATTGAAAACCTTCCCCTCCTGCCCTCCCCGCTTGGAGAGAGGGGGAGGAGGACAGAAAACAAAATCACTTAATTCAGAATCCGCATTGTAACTGCTACGGTAGGCTCAGATGTGGCTTGAACATCTTTTTTTTTTAAATATATATTTTATTGCCGGAACCGGTTTGGCTCAGCGGATAGAGTGTTGGCCTGCGGACTGAAGGGTCCCGGGTTCAATTCCGGTCGGGGGCATGTGCCTGGGTTGCGGGCACATCCCCAGTGGGGAGATGTGCAGGAGGCAGCTGATCGATGTTTCTCTCTCATCGATGTTTCTGACTCTCTATCTCTCTCCCTTCCTCTCTGTTAAAAATCAATAAAATATATTAAAATATATATATATATATATATTTTATTGATTTTTTACAGAGAGGAAGGGAGAGGGATAGAGAATTAGAAACATCGATGAGAGAGAAACATCGATCAGCTGCCTCCTGCACGCTCCCTACTGAGATGTGCCCGCAACCAAGGTACATGCCCTTGACCGGAATCGAACCTGGGACCCTTTAGTCCGCAGGCCGACGCTCTATCCGCTGAGCCAAACCGGTCAGGGCTTGAACATCTTGAGCTCTGGGATTCAGTGGCCAGGCTCCCCAGAGAGGATGGATGACCCAGCACAGGGAATAGCAGGCTGCCTGCCTTGCTTTATAGCGAGCAAAGATGGGGAAGTCCTTGTTGAGGTCACCTGCGCTGGGATGCGCTTAGTAATTTAAATGGACACGGGTAACTTATGTGTGGGGAAGCCAGCCCCGGGGACAGGAAAGAGTCAAAATGCAGCACAGTAAAGACACAGAGTGCAGAGGGCAGCTGGAAATGTAGGCTCGTGAGGCCTTCCCTTTATATAGACAGCTTCTGTTCTATGTATTTTAACTCATGCACGGAGGGCAGATATTACTATTAAAGGGTGCAGAGGCGTGTAATGAGCTAGCTGAGTTAATGAGTTGGTTCAACATGTTTGGAGACAGTGACTTAGAATGCCAGGAAAGCAGAGTAGCCGCGGCATCAATATGATCTAGGGCAGCGGCCGCCAGCCTTTTGGACCTCACGGACCACTGGCTGGCGACCACCGGCTGATCAGGGAACACCTTTCCCTCCAGAGAGGGAAGTGGACTTGGCTTGGGACTTTCTCACCTCTTCCACGTTTGTTCACTTATTCCTTCATTCAGTCATGTGACGGGTATCTGCTGCTTCCTGCTTGCCCCTCCTTGTGCTCAGTGGCCCTTGGGAATCTACAAATGACACATGGTGTCTCTTCATTCATTCAAGAAATATTTATTAAGGTCCTACTTTGTGCCAGAAGGTGCTGGGCATATAGTAATGAAATACAAACAAACAAAAAGCAAGAAATGTATCAGCCTGTTTAAGTCACATAAAACTAACAAAAGCAAAAGGTTGAAACAAGTGTTGTAACCAAATGGCTAGATGGCTAGAGGGAGCGGTAGGTGGCTAGTGTGGAAAAGCAAGCACAGGACAATGTGAACCATAGAATCTAGGTGGTATTTACTGTAAACTCTTCCAACTCTGTTTGAAAATTTATGAGATAAAATATTGTGGGAAAAGTGATAGGAATGATAAGGAAGGTAGGTTTTTGGGCGAAGTTCACGGAGGACATGGCATTGTTTTATCTAGCTCTTCTTCCTCTCAGCTACTTAATATCCCCTTAGCTGTGGGTCAGTCAGGTTCAAAATTCCCGCAGGCCGATCCTGGACTTTAAACACCTCTGCAGAAGTCCTTGAAGACTGTCAGATGTCTAGAGGAGGAAAGACTGGGGAGAAGCTGACTCACAAATGAGCACAAACGCACTCACCCCACAGCCATTTGGGATGGCACCTCCTTCTAGCTAACCTCAAGAATGGAAAGAACTTTTATGTTTTCTAATACCCTTGATTTTCTTTAGTATTTTTCCCCCAACATGTTTCTGAATTTAAGGAAATGTATTATTTTAAAAGAGGATGCTATTGACTTAAGTCCTCTCACTGTAGGACCCTATCAGCTCACTGGTCCGATCCCAGAATCACTGGGGCAGAGGCTGGAAATTACTTGTGTAGGCTGTCCCCGTGGCCCCAACAAAAGTTCCCTTTCCAGTCTGGGGGTGGGGGTAGGGGGGTGAGGGAGCCACATGCTAACCTGACAAGCTCAGGGAGGCCTGCATGCCGGCCTTGCAAATGCAGAGACCTAAAGTCACCACAAAGGATGGTCTGAAATTAAACTTTAACTAAAAGCAGTTATTGTGGGTAGTTACAGCCTAGGCAGGTATCTTCCCTGACAAGGGCAACCTTTACCTTAACTGAGCCTATTGTATTTTTGCACCTGTGATAACATATCCTTGAAATGTTTGGGTAACTTGTAAGTACTCTTTTTCCAGACCCCTCAGGGCCATCCTAATGTGCTTGGACACCAGGACAGGGACCACAAATTCCTTCATTGTCATTGATATCATGTTAACTAGAGGCCCCTGCACGAATTCGTTCACGGGTCGTTCACAGGTTGGGTCCGGCTGGCCCACCCTGACGGGGCTGGATTAGGCTGGGCCGGTGAGGGAGAGGGGCCACAGGAGGTTGGGGCCGCAGTTATCATCACAGTGACTGGTCGCTTGCCTTTTATATATATAGATTGTTGATAGTTAACTATCCTGCACCCACCTAAGTATGTGTCTATCATTTTACTTTTTCTCCAATCCCAGGGGTTTCCCCCACTTTGCTTTCTCCTGCCTTTCTAATCTAGAAAATAGATGAAAAAAAAAGCCATTTTCTGGAGCATTCTCTCAATTCATTGAGGTTCTGCTTCCCAGCAGTTGTCCACAGTTTGGCTCAAATAAACTTACAAAAATTCTTTACATGTTTGAATGTTTTTATGTTAACAAGTTTCAGCCTTTTTCTCTTCAAACACTTACAGCCAGTGGTCGCCAACCTTTCGGACCTCACGGACCACCAGTGGTCTGCGGACCACCGGTTGGCGACCGCTGGAGACTGTGCCAGGCACTACTGTCAGAACTTCAAATACAATAACTCACAGCTCACAGCAGTCCTGGGATGTACCCGCCATCATTGCTCCCATTCAGCAGATCACCGAGGCTGCGGACGGATTGCTCCTAAATGCAGAAACCGGCTCCGGAAGTGCAGGCGGCGGCGGAGCCCAAGGCGGCTAACTGCCTTTCTCGCCCCGGAAGGCCCATCTCTGAAAAAACAGTTCCGTTAAAGCTATTAATGGTCAGCAGGGCATTAATTATTATATTCATGTTCGCACTAACCATGACTCCGCAGGAACTTCGGATTTCAAACTGTGGTTTGAAAGGGCGCTGCTGTTAGGAGGGAGCGTACCCCTTCTCCAGGGAGTCGCTCGTTAAGGAGGATGGTGTTGGGGGTTTCCGAGAGAGGAAAAGTTTCAAACCAGGGGCTGACGTTATTTTGGCCAACGGGAGGGGAAAGAACATTCTAATTTTTGGAAAGCGCGTTTTGAGCCTGGATAAAATGACATTAACTCTTTGTTTCTTCTTAATTTTCCAAGCTTGTTCTAATTTCGCTCCCAAACCTTGGGGCAATCCCTCCAGGATCTGGCCCCCCTTTCAGCCTCTTATCCCTTTGCAAAGAGCTGGCGGCATCTCTAATTAAAGGCCCTGGTCGCGGGGGAGGGGTTAGCCGCCGGGACGGAAGGCGGTCGGCTCGCACCCTCCCGCGCCCGCGGGCGGCGGCCGGCTGGAGGGCGGGGCCGGGGGCGGGGCCAGACGCCCGCCGCCGCCGCCCGGGCGAATCGCAGCGCGTCGGCCGCCGGATTGGAGCAGCGGCATCACGCCGCCCGCCGCCGGGGATGTAAGGGCGCCGCGTGCGCACAGGCAGCACTCGCTCCTCCGGGACCGCAGCCCACACCGGATCCGAGCGGCTGGCGGCGGCGGCCTCCCGGGCGGCAGCGGGGCGGAGGGAGCCGGGCGCGGCGGGCGGGGAGCGAGGCGCGTGCGTCCGCGCGCACAGGCCGCGGGGGAGGGCGGCGCGAGCCATGGCCGGGGACAGCGAGCAGACCCTGCAGCACCAGCAGCCCAACGGCGGCGGGCCCTTCCTGATCGGCGTCAGCGGGGGCACGGCCAGCGGCAAGGTACGTGGGTCCGTGCTCCTGCCTCCCGGGCCGGCGCGGCGCCCGTGGGCAGCGGCCGCGGGCGTTTCAGCTGCTGCAGCACCACGTGGCCCGCGCGCCTCGCTGCTGGCGGCGCTCCAGCTCCGTCTCCGGCGCGGACTCGGGGCGTGGCCGGGTGGCGGGCAGGTACCGGGTGGTCGAGGATTGGGGGTGTCGGCCACCCCCGCGGGGTCCTTTTCCCGGCGCCGCTCGCTCGTGGCACGGGTCCTGTGGGGGAGGGGCGGCGGCGGCGGATGCTATTGTTTTGCAAGTCCGCTCGCTGTTGGGGACCGGGCTCGGAGTGGGGTCCCCCGCGAGCCCCCAGTGCATCCCTTTCCCGGCCTCTCGTGGACGTGCGCCCAGCCGCGCCGCCCGTGCCGAAGGCGGAGCGATGGGACCCGACCCGAGGCTGCGAGAGTGCGCGGGGCGCGTCCCGGGGAGGGAGCCCCGCTTGGGCTGGGATTGCAGGGCTTTTCGGGTAAAATCCTGAGCCACAGAGATGCGGTGACACCAGTGAGGTGGGAGCAGTCGGGCTCCCCTTCTTCGTGGCCGAGAGGAGACGTGGCCGGCTTCCATGGGAAAGTTCCCTGGCGCCCTGCTGCCTGCGGCGTGCGCGCTGGGACCCTCGGAGAGGCCCTCCCGCGGGTGCCGTGTCCTCGGGAGCCCGCTCTCCTGTGTTACCCGCGGGGAGAGCCCGGGGACGCTTGCCTCCTAAGCTGCCGCTGCGGGTGGGCGAGGCGAGTCCTCCCAGATGTTTCTTTCTTTCCTCCCCTAATGCCCGTCAGGCGGCCGCTGCTTCCCCTGCCGCTCAGCCACCTCCGTCCCACCTGGTTCGGAGCAGGGCTCCCCGCGGCGCCGGCCAGAGGGGCCCCCAGCGGAGCGAGCTGGGAGCGGCCGGCGCCATGAGAAGCCACCACTCGGCTTTCGTCCCGGAGCCACTCGCCGGGACCCCTCCATTTTGGCTCCACGTTTTCCCTCCGGGTCGGGGCAGCGTTGGCGCACGGGGCCCGCGGGCTTACTTCTGAGGAGATTGGTCTGGTGCCCAGCTCCCAGGGCTAGGCACCTGCCCGCTTGGGGTCCCTGAAGTTTGTGCCGCATTTGCCCCGGCTGGATGCACTTCTGAAACATGTTCCCTCTTTGCTAGTGAAGCGCTCTTACTAGTCATTCAAGCAAAACCGGATTCCCGCTCCTTCAGGAGGCTCGGAGGCTCGACCTGATTCTTAGAATGGTTTTTCCATAGCGCATTCCTGTTCCTGGGACCTTCCCAGCGCGCCCAGCATGGTGCCTGCCCTGTAATTGGACCTGGATGCTGACTGAGGGCCAGTCCTCTTGGGGGAGGAGGCTGAAGCAGGCAGGGGGGTGCAGCGTTTAGAAGCAAAATGACCTTGGTCATCCTCTAGTCTAAATAATTCAGTCACTGTAGAGTGGGAACAGGTCCTAGGGCATGAAATGACTCCCTTCTCCTGGGTTTCTCAGTCATCACCGGTCGCATTGATGATCTAAGTACGCAAACTGTCAAGTGGGAGGGAGCGGAGAGCTATGGGGGGGGCTAGGGGGGTGGTTACCCACTGTCCCGAATTCCAATCAAGGAGGACAATTGTAGAAACTCCCAAGAAAGGGTCTGTTTTCAAAGCCTGTTTACATTTTGGCATTGATAAGTACTTTGTCATTGTTTAAGATGGTTTCATAAATTTTTTTTTTAGTCCAAAGGAGCATTCTACTTCTCCGATTCCATATTGTCGCCCCCTTGTTGTAGGTATGCTTTTATTACAGTCCTTACTGCCTTTCCTTCAATGAATCCCAATTTCCTCTTTTTTAAAAATCCTCACCCAAGGATATTTTTCCATTGATTTTTAGAGAGTGGAAGAGAGAGGGAAAGACACAGAGAGAGAAACATTGATGTGAGAGAAACACACATCGATTGGTTGGTTGCACAGCCTACAACCAAGCTACGTGCCCTTTACCAGAATCGAACCCGGGACCCTTCGGTCTGCAGGCTGATGCTCTATCCACTGAGCCAAACCGGCTAAGGCTCAGTTTTCTTTTCTTTACTAATCTTGGTCAACATCAACAAACTCGACCATTTTTAGAAGTCTCGGGCCTGAGCATTGTAGTGCTGGGGGTCTGGAAGCAAGATTGATATTCCACCCCCGGTTATTTTGTTACAGATGCACCTGTTAAACGAATTTGGGAGAAGGCAGAGGGCCTAAGAGCATCATCAGAAATGACAACTGGAGCCCTGGCTGGGTAGATCAGTTGGTTAGAGCATGGTGCCGATAGGCCAAGGTTGTGGGTTCGATCCCTGGTTAGGGCACATACAAGAATCGACCAATGAATGCATAAATGAGTGGAACAAAAAACCGAAGTGTGTGTGTGTTTTTCCCTCTCCCTTTCTCTTTAAAATCAATTTTTAAAAATGTCGCCTTGAGCCCAGCTGGTGTGGCTCAGTGGTTGAGCATTGACCTATGAACCAGGAGGTCACAGTACGATTCCCGGTCAGGGCACATGCCTGGGTTGCAGGCTCGATCCCCAGTAAGGGGTGTGCAGGAGGCAGCCAGTCAGTGATTTTCTCTCATCATTGATGTTCCTATCTTTCTCCTCTAAAATCAGTAAAAATGTATTTTTTAAAAATGTCACCTTGAGAGGTGGAAGGAAGCCCGGAGCCTCTGGAGCCCAGCGCTTAGTTGCATCACTTGGAGAGGGAAAGTGTGTTCAGGCCTGTATGTGGTGGCCCATCCGGGCCAGCCCGGTGCTGCCGGTTCCTGCTCCCATCTTGTTTAAGAAGAATTGGCCCCGGCGTTTGGAGAGGCTGCAGGCTGGTTTCCGAGGTTGGCTGGACCGGCAGTGGAAATGTGGAAATGCAACTGTTCTCCCTCCTCCTCCCATAAGAAAGCCAACTCCCTGGCCATCTCTCTGGACTCTTAATGTGTCTCAATATTGTGGCTGCCCTGGGCACGAGTATTTTATCTCAGACTAAGTTATTTTGGTTTGGAGAAGGCAAATACTGAGTGCCCGCGCCACAGATCACACTTCCTAGTTTGTTTTGTAAATGACGAAGTAGAACTTTCAAGGAAGCTTTGCTAGGCTGACTTGGCCCATCACTGTGGGAATCGCATGTTAACATTGTGGGTTGAAAAAGTCACTCTGATCCATGTGAAAAATCAGATTCTTGTACCTCTCCCAGGTAGAGGTCTGGAGAGAGAGCAAGAAGTAACATTGGAAGGGAAAAAAATTTAAAAAAAAAAAGTTTAAATCAGATTTCTTTGCCTGTATCTCCTCTCCTGTTCACTTTTTAAAAAATATATTTTTATTGATTTCAGAGAAAAAGTTTGAGGGAGAGAAAAATAGAAACATCAATGATGAGAGAGGATCATTGATTGGCTGCCTCCTGCATGCCCCCTACTGGGGATCAAGCCCACAACCTGGGCATGTGCCCTTGACCAAAATCGAACCCAGGGCCCTTGAGTCCACAACCCGGACGCTCTATCCCCCGAGCCAAACCTGCTAAGACTTTCCTATTCAGTTTTGCTGCCGTTGCCCTGGTGACTGCACGGTCTGTGGCCAGCTTGGTCCACCAAGGTCTTCCTGGGCTCAGGTCTGGCTGTCACCGGGCTTCCTGGAAACCTCTGTGACTCGCCGTGGCCTGGACTGCAGCGTGAACCAGCGCAGCACACATCCCCGGGCCCCCAAAAGTGGCCCCAGACTTTATTTTTCCGACTCTCGCCTCCCGCGCCAGCGGCACACAGGCGTGTGGGAGCTGCTTCCAGCTCTGCCACCTGGACCCCTCTTTGGAAGGGCCCCGAAACCTTTCAGGCCTCAGTTCTGTGGACACTTCCTCTGGGAACTCTGTTATCGGTTTCCTTAATCAAACTCTTTTCTGTCTAATGCTTCCATAGACTTCCCCCATTTTGCCTTTTACTAAAGCGACTCGCCCACTGTGGTAGAAAATTCTGAGTGTTGCTGTAGCTAGTTTGGTTCAGTGGATAGAGCATCAGCCTGTGGACTGAAGGGTCCCAGGTTCAATTGCAGTCAAAGACATATGCCAGGTGGCAGCTGATCAACGATTCTCTCTCATCATTGATGTTTCTCTCCCTTCCCCTTCCTCTCTGAAGTCAATAAAAATATATTAAAAAAAAAAAAAAGAGAAACATTGAAGAAAGAACCCGCCATTGTTACACCCACATCTGGGTGTCGCTGTTTACATTGCTTTGTTGAGCCTATATCGTCATAAGCTTTTTAGCAAGAATATGTGGAGCACCTCTGTTTCATGGTCAAGACAGGATCAGAGGCCATGGATACTGACAACAGATCGATCTGTTTCATTCGGTCTTTTTCCGAGGTTACATCTACTGCCGCGTCTTGATTTATAAGCGAAACCTAGACAACCTATAAGAATGTGTTTTGTAGTTTATGTAGGAAGAATATAGAAAACATGGCTGTTATTTTCGGTGAAGAAAGTCAATTTTGTACAGTTTATGTCAACATAAATAAAATGTGAATTTGTTTAAAAGAAAAAAAAAAGGAAGTTCTGAGTGTCCTGTTTCTGCCTCATGGCCCTGCAGAGTATTTGTTGAACGGAGTGAGGTGGACCATAGTTTATAGTTACCCTTTTATTTCTTCATTCACAAGATTATTTGAATTAGGATTTCAAGCCACAGGTGGGACCTTATTTAACAGCATTCACATTGCACTGGCTCAGTGACAGCCCCCGCACCCTGGCTGGTTGCTCAGTGGTTAGAGCGCCGGGCCCTCAGACCACGGGTCTCGGGTTTGATTCCCAGTCATGGATCTCGGTTTCCCAGCACCAGTAGGGGCGCGTACAGGAGGCACCCCATCACTGTGTCTGATGTTTGATGTTTCTCTCCCCGCCCCTCCCTTCCGCTCTCTGGAAATCAATGGACGGAATACCCTGGGTGAGGACTGAAAAGGAAAGCCGCCCGGCCCCAGCCCAGGGACACTGCTGTTTGGAGCCTTGGCGCCGCGTGGCGTGCGCTGAGCGGGGCCTTGCTGAAGGAGCGCTCCTGTGGACGCTGCTCTGTGTCCGGGGGAGGCGGGACGTAAGGAAATAGGGGGGGAGGGCTCAGCGGTGTTGGAACCCCGTTTACCATCAAGCAGCTGCGTTATGAAGGCGTTTGTCTCTTCCTTTTGAAGTCGGCCTGGTGTCTTTGCTGTTGATGAATGACATTGGAAGATAAGGCTCAGAGGACGAGTGACCTGAGGTCACTTAGCTACTAAGTGGTAGAACTTGGAGTGGAGTCCCGACTTTTCCTTTACTGAGCTTTCCCCACCAGCAGCGGCGTCCTCAGAGGTGTTTTTAGGGAGGTTGGTCTCTCGGTGAGTAACACAGATCACGGGGGACAGTGCAGTCCCTCTGTCCCCTCTGAGCTGTGCACCCCCAGGAGTCAGCATCTGCTCTGGGGCATCTGTCTGGGAGGCCTCTGCTCTGGGACATCCTGCTCCAGATGTGCGGCCGTGGCTCCCACACCCCTGTTCCTGGAACTCAGCTGCCACCCGTCTGGCCAGACCACTCAGCCCACACCCTCCTATCAGGGGCTCCCAGGAGCAGCAGTGGGCTGGGCCTTCTGTTTCCTCAGCTGGCACCGTGACTTTCCACCGCCCCCATCACTGCCCAGGCCATCCAGCCCTGGTTTGCAGTGGCCCTGCCACTCTCCCCGGGTCTCCGGGCTCTCTGTGCCAGCCACACCCCTGCAGGGCACGCCACACTGTCCCCGGCCCAAGGATCTTACACTAGCTGTTTGCTGGGCCTGAAATTGCCTGGTTCGCCGCGTCAGCGGCTGACGGAGCCTGTGGGTTGAGGACCAGCCAGCCGCCTTTCCCGCCGTGCTGGCCCCACCGCAGCGGGTCTCCCGTGGTTTCCGGCCCTCGCTGCGCTCACCTGGCTCCACCCAGGGCCTAGTGTTTGCTTTGGCCTTCGGCCCGATGCGGCTCCTTGTGTAATTGGGCTTTTCTGAGCTCCCCGATGGAGACAGATTGTGCTGGGAATTTCACTGCTGATCGCCTTTTTGCCAGTGGGCTCTGAGACGGTGCTGTTGACTGCTCACGATCTCCAAGGCCTTTTAGAGACGAGTCTTAATTTTTCTTTAATTTAAATTCTTTATTGTTTAAAGTATTACATGAGTCTCCTTTTCCCCCCCATTGACCTCTCTCTGGCCACTCCCACCCCCCAGCACATGCCCCGTGCCCCGGTCTGTGTGTCTGTGTACATTGGCTATGCTCATATGCATGCATACAAGTCCTTTGGTTGATCTCTTACCCCCTCACCTCCAGCCTTCCCTCATAGATTGGACAGTCTCTTTGATGCTTTTACTAGTTTGTCTCTGGTTCTATTTTTGTTCATCAGTTTATATTGTTCATGAGTCTTAATTAAAAACCAAAATTAGTTACTGATTTTGAGAGAGAGAAAGAGAGACATCGATTTGTTCAATTTTTTAGATTAGTAAAATAGGTTGGAGGGTGTATTCTTTCTAATAGTTTATTGATTTTTTTAAATTTAAATTTTTTTAGAGAGAGAGGAAAGGAGAGAGAGAGAAACATCTATGTGAGAGAGCAACATCGATCGGCTGCCTCCTGCATGCCCATACTGGGGATCGAGCCTGCAACCCAGGCCTGTGCTTTTGACTGGGAATTGAACTGGCAACCTCCTGGTACACAGGATGGTACTCAACCAAGTGAGCCACACCGGCCAGGGCAACCCTTTAATTCTTACAAAACTATTTTTTATTTGTGACTAAAACACATTTTATATATTTTTTATTTTTTTTGGTAAGAACGTTTTATTTTTAAAAATCTTGTTTTATATACGGGATTTATGGATCTTGGATTTTTTTTTTTTAATATATTTTATTGATTTTTTTACAGAGAGGAAGGGAGAGAGATAGAGAGTTAGAAACATTGATGAGAGAGAAACATCGATCAGCTGCCTCCTGCACAGCTCCTACTGGGGATATGCCCGCAACCCAGGTACATGCCCTTCACAGGAATCGAACCTGGGACCTTTCAGTCCTTTCAGTCCGCAGGCCGACGCTCTATCCGCTGAGCCAAACCAGTTTCAGCTTGGATGGTATTGGTGATAATCATCTTGGAGATAATGCAAGCCTCAAGGCTTGGTTCTGTGTTGTTAGTCTTTTGAATCTTGATTTAATGACCATCATGTTTGAAGAAGTTATCCTCTGAAAAGATCCAACAAGAAACGCATCATTTGCATGAGGGTGGCAGTGGCTTTTGTTAAAAAATGAGCCAGAAAATGTTTATTTTCCGTTGCCCATCAATTGTTTTTGCAAACCAAGGTGCTTCATTTATAGTTTTTTACGTAATGTATTCCAAACCCATTGAAAGCCTCATTTGGAATGTGTTGCAAGGTTTTATAAGTTTCTGTTTGCGAGTTTTATAGGTGCAATATAGTGTTTGGCAACAAAGTTGCTTAACAGTGGCAACATTTTGAAGTATCTTTGTAGCAGATAGTTTGAGCATTTAGCTTTAAGACATGTAGCCCTGCCGGTGGGACTGGGTTGGAGTGTCGTCCTGTGTACCGAAAGGTTGTGTGGGTTTGATTCCCTCCCCGTCAGGGCACCATCTAGGTTGCCAGTTGGGTCCCTGGTTGGGGCGCGTACAGTGTCTGTCTTGTCTCTCTCTCCCCCCCTCTCTCTTTCCCCCTTTCTCTCTCTCTCTCAAATCAGTAAAAACATAATCTCAGATGAGGATTAAAAAATAATTTTAATACGTATTTTCTTTCAATCCTACATAAAGCATCAAGTGAGAACTTTATTTTTCAAAGTAAAAAATTTCCAAGTGAACAACTAGCGGCAAAGTTTACATGAAAAGAAAAAGAAAAAGACAGCTTTTTCTCAAAGACAGAATAAAGGTGTTAACAGTGTCGGGTGTTGCTGAAAAGTCCTGGTCCGCATTCAGTGCACGCGCATGAGGAGTTAGTCTGACATGACCGCTCATGCAGAGAAAGCCCAGGTATTATAGTCGTGAAGGCACCATCAACAGACTCTTTAGCACAATCAGTGGGCAGTGTGAACCGTAGCGGCCCGGGGCTCTGGGGCTTCCGGAGCAGCAGTCTGATTCTGCATCGCTCTGAAGTGAGTTGCACATGCCTCGAGAATTCGGAATGGTGATTGCTTTGACACCCGGCTGTTAAAAATGATCTTCCGATAGGATCGTGTGTGTTTGTTTTAAAGCATTTGCTTCCACACGGCTACTCCCTAGGACAATGGTTGGCAAACTGCGGCTTGCGAGCCACAGGCGGCTCTTTGGCCCCTCGAGTGTGGCTCTTCCACAAAATACCGACTTCTGCGCATGAGCCACAAAGTTTCAATCGCACTGTACGTGCGCACCCGCACGTGGTATTTTGTGGAAGAGCCACACTCAAGAGGCCAAAGAGCCGCCTGCGGCTCGCCAGCTGCAGTTTGCTGACCACGGCCCTAGGAAACTGCAGGAAAAGTGTCAGGATGCTGTGACCTCGTGCTTCCTGGAGTACCTTCGTCCAGCAGGGTGACTGTGGTCCCTCCGCCGCAGCCTGCAGGACGGGCCACCCCTCCTCTTGCTGTCCTGGGCGTCCCCATGCTTACTTCACAGTGTTAGTGGCGGAAGCGCCGTCACCCACCCTTTTTGTGACTTGTGGCATGTTACTGTAGGGCTTTTTTTTTTTTAATGTTTTTATTGATTTCAGAGAGGACCGGAGAGGGAGGGAAACATCAATGACGAGAGAGAATCATCGATCAGCTGCCTCCTGCATGCCTCCCACTGGGGATCGAGCCCAGAACCCGGGCATGTGTCCTGACCAGGAATCGAACCATGATCTCCTGGTTCATGGGTCAAGACTCAACCACTGAGCCACACTGGCCAGGGCACTGTCGGGCTTTTATAAGAATTTTGCGTGGAATGTCTGGTGGAAGCATAAGAATTCTGTGGGTGAAGTAGGGCTGTGCCTGATGGCTTTCATCATCCGTAAGTGCTGGCTGGTCGGGCCTTTGGCTTTTTTCTCCATGGGCTGCGGGCGGTTTTGTCGCATCTTGGCAGTCATTGTGTGTGCTCTTGCCCATATGGAAGTTCAGGGCTCTGCGGATGGCGCTGGGTTGCTCCCGCCCCATAGCGGAGGGTCAGGGCGGTAGTCTCTCAGGATGGAGAGAGCTGTAGTAGATGGGGGTGCTGGAGTGCCAACCCGTGATTCTGGACCGGGGTCTTCAAACACGTTTGTAACCATAAGATGCAAAGGAAGTTTTGGTTGAGAAAATGCTTTATCTTGTGGCATATTTTCCTCTCTTTTTTTTCTTTTTTCTTGTTTCTATCGCATATTTTGACATCAATTTTTTTCATCCTGAGTAAAGAGTGGCAGACTATGTGATTTTTGATATATTGTAAACATTAACATTTGATAATAATAACTTCCATTTTTTTCAATGGACCTGGTAGGCTCTAAGCACCGTAATAATTTCACTTATTGTCACCCATTTAAACGTGGATGAGTAAGCTCTCACTTGATTCAGAAAAGTTCATTTTCCCTGTTTTCTCCTCGAGACCCTATTTCAAGGTCACGTCCCCCACAATGTTCATGTCACTCATTTGGATGCCAGCGGTCCTGGATCAGCCTGCCAGCCTGTGCAGCGAGTCTGTGCACTGGGACGGCTCGGTTTCCTGTCCTGTTCTCTTGAGCCTCTTTAGTGTTTGGGTCTTTTGAATGCGTCACTGGTGGGGCATAAACTAACCCAAACAAGGTGCATTCTGGTAAGTCATTAATACGGAGGCGGACTAAGGTCGTTGGGTTGTGTGGAGAGAAACCCGGAGAAGCGCTGTGGACACAGGCAGAGGGCAGTGGGCGGCCTTCTGTTACATCAGTCACTCCGTTTTCACCTCTCATGTTGTTTATCAGGACCTGGTGTGGTTTTTTATATGTTTTTATTACTGATTTTAAAAAGAGAGGAAAAGAAAGGAATAGAGAGAGAGAAACAATGATGAGAGAGAAACATCGTTGATACATAATCCATTGGCTGCCTCCTGCACGCCCCCCACTGGGGATGGAGCTGCCACCTGGGCGTGTGCCCTGACTGTCAGTTGTACCAGAGACCTCTTAGTGCCTGGGCCGACCGACCGACCCTCAACCATTGACCCACACCAGCCAGGCGGGACCGGATGTATTTTATGGAGTAGCCAGCTTGCCCCTGGTTCCTTTTTTGCTGAAAGCAGAAAACTGGAAACCTTGTAAAGGATGTGTTAGTCACTGTCCCCCATGTTGTAGCATCAGCGCTAGTATTTTAGTCACCCCTTTGTGCGGCCACTGGCTTAGGTACCTTGGGCCCTAGCCTCACTGTGCCCGTTTCTGACTGGGTATCTGTTTAGTCGTCTCTGGAAGGGGTTCCTCTCAGCCCTTACACTTCATAATTCTGGAACTGGCCGGGAGTAGCCTGTAGTTTCTCAGTATGGCTCGCACACACCAAGTACTTCGTGAATCCTCGGTTCCAGTCCTGCTCCGTGCGGTTGGCCTTTGTCATCTGGTGGGTTCTGAAAGACTGGCACCCTGCCTCCCCCGGCCTGCATGCCCCTCCCCTGGATGCCAGCGGGCTTCTTGGGGCCGGGACCCCGAGTGCGTGTCTCTGCTGTGTGGCTGCCACATCGGAGCAGAACTCCCCGCCTGGGGCCCTGCTAGTTTGGTCTGTCCCCTCTGCAGGCTGAGCTCGGCCTGTGTCCTCGCTGTTGGCTGAGGCTAACACCTGTCTGAGAAGTGTGTCTCTTCCAGAAGTGCTCACCGGTTAGCCGCGGAGCGAGGACCTTCTCTCACTCCTTGACGTCTCTCAAGGATGCACTGCTTCTTTGCTCGGACCTTTTCCAGTTCTCGGCGCTTCTGCCTGTTGCTTTGGCTCTGGCTGGGACCTCCTCTTGGGGTCCCTTGCCCTGGTAGCACTGCTGGCACCGTGCCAGCCACAGAGGTCGCGTGGGTGTAGTGCCAGGCGGATCGGGCGCCTGTTAATGGTGCATTAACAAAACGCCGCCCAGCCGGTGTGGCGCAGTTGGTTGGGCGTCGTCCCCTTCGATTTCCAGTCAGAGCGTCTGCCCGGGTGTGGGCTTGATCCCCGGGCGCGGCGAGCGGAGGCCGCCTGTCCACGTAGGAGAAACATCTCACACTGCTTCTCTCGCTCGCTCTGAAAACCCATAAATGGTTCTTTAGGATAATAACAAGCCAAGGGGAGAGAAACTTGGAGATCTGGCTGCCACACTGTTACGCGGTGCTGCCTCTGTGGCTGAACTAAATGCTTGTTGCTGGGAACTGACCCTCCGCTCGGGATGGGAGGAGAGTTGATCTTTTAACCAAAGCCAGGCTCTTCCCTGTCTCCAGGGAGGTGGACCCGGCACCTTCAGAGCAGAACTGTCCGCGCTTCCCAGACTTGCCTGGGTCTGTGTGTCTGCCGCTCGCTCGGAGCCGGGACTGGAGGAGCCGGGACTGGAGTCGGCAGGTGCTGAGCAGAACTGCGGCCGCGAGATGGGGGCTCAGGTCCTGAGCCCCGTGTGGCTGCGGGAACCGGCCTTCTCCTTAGTGAACCGGTGACTCACAGGACAAAGGCACTTCCGGTGCCTCATCCCAAACACTGGGGTGGTGAGCGGCCCTCGTGCCCCCAGCGCGGGCTGTGATGGCAGGTGTCTGCCAACGAAGCAGCGACACCTTTACCCTCTCGGGGGTTTATGGGAGGCCTGCCTGCCCGCCTGCCCGTCCGCGCGGCTCTCAGGTTGGCGCTGCCAGCAGGTGTGGGCCTGGCCTTGGTCTCGGCGGGTTTCTGAGGCGCGTTTCCGTGCCTGGCATGTTGGTTGTCTCCAGAATTTCTCCAAAGTCCAGTTTGGTGAGTAGATTGGCGAAGGGCGAGGGCATCCCCTGGGGACCCGGCCGTTCTGTTTTGCCAGAAACCTGCTCTTGGGATGAGTCTGTGTTGGAACCAGGGAGGCAGTCAGCGAAGCTTCTGGAAGGAAGTGCAGGCTTGAGCCCTGGCCTCGGAGGATGGAGGACGAGGCCAGGAGACGCCCCTGAGAAGAGGACCCATGCTGGGCGGGGCATGTGGTGTTCCCGAGGAATGGAGGTTGTGGTGTCTCCCTCGGGCCTGATGGAAGGAAACACACCTGGTTTGTTCCGAAAAGGCTCTCGCTGTCAGTGCAGGGGGCACCTCGGTCGTCTTGCCGTCCACTCTCACCAGGCACGTGGGCCTGGCGTCCAGGCACGGCCACACGGCGGCCACGAGCACCAGCGAGGCCCCGCGCCCCGTCCCCAGAGCTCCAGGAGCTGCCGCCCTCGGCCTGGGAGCAAGGCCACAGCCCCACCCGTAAGTACTAGAGTCATGGGTTCTCAGTAAGTACTAGAGTCACGGGTTCCTTACAAGGATCCGGCCTCTGCTCACTGCCGGGGCTGCTCCGCGGGAGCCCAGGGCCTGCAGGGCCTGGCCACGGGCCATGTTGAGCGAATGTCCGCTAAACTGAACTGGCCGCTCTCCCGCAGCAGCCCCTCCGGTGACCTCTGACCCCAGGGTCCAGGGTCCTACAAGGCAGCTCCGCCCGCATCCCTAGCCTCCTGCTTAGACAGGACCTCGGCTGCCGCTTGGAGGTGTGACAGGTGTGGTGGTGCGGGCCGCGCTGTTGGAGGGCAGGAGGACTTGGAAAGAGTTCAGGGCTGTGGTGTGGCTTTGGTGAAGTCACCAATAATCCCCGTCCCCTTATCTGATTGCAACATTGACCTTGACCATCTCCTTGGGCGGCTTTCCCCGAGGGCACCACCCTGGCTTCCTCTGCTCCCTCACTGGTCTCGCTCGGTCCCCGCCTGCGACTGAGGCCGCGGACGCTCCTTGGTCACTGGCTCTCCCTGCACGTTGTCCCCCGTGTGACACCGGCTCCAGGTTATTTCCTGCTGATTTTGCCAGCCAGACCTCCCTCACAGGGGCCCTCCCTCACAGCATCCTCCACATCGCTGCCGCCCCTGCCCCTGCCTGTGGGCTTTAAAAAATGCAGCTTTGGTCACCCTGCCACTCCCCTCAAATTCCTTAGTGGCTGCAGCCTCTGCCTGGCCTCCCCCCCAGGCACTCCCACGTGCCTCGCGCCAGCTCGGCTCTGAGCACACAGGCGGGGCTTCTGGGACGGCCTGTGCTTGGCGACGTGACCGCTGTCTCGTCTCCGAGGTCTCTACAGTTTAGTCCTCGGGGCGATGAGCTTGCAGCCAGCGCTCCCTGCTCTCTGGGGAGAGGGGAGTTAGGGTCCCACTCCCGTCCCCTTCACTTTGGGGTTCCAGCTGTGAGGCAGAACGTGCCCTGAGAGTTCCTGAGGGGTGCCGGGGGCTGTCCCGGCCTGAGACCGCAGCGGAGCAGCTGCGAAGCCACCCCGGCCCAGGGAGGGTGGGACCGGTGGTGTCTGGGATGTTATGTAACGTCCCTCGGGGGTTCCCACGCAGCCCCTGGGAACGTAACCTTTGGTTTCTCAGTTGCCTCTGGGACCTGACGCCCCAGGAACGGGCCGGTGGTTAAATCCCGTCACCAGCCCCACCTGCACAGCTGCCACAAGGCCTTGGTGGTGGGCTGTGTCCCCACCCCCTCTCTTAGTGGTTCACTGCACATTGCTAACTCAGCCTTTTACCAGACTTTTAGAAAGCTGTATTTTCCTGGTTTTTGTCCCCACCGCCCCCACTCGGCGCTCCGTCTCTGCTGGTCCATAGACAGTGCCTCACTTTATTGCAGTCCTCAGCGTCCTCCTCTCCTCGTTCTCCTGCAGCCCCCCCCCCCCCCCGGAGAACACAGTGGGGAAGATTTTAACGGGGTCTGCGGGTGTGCTTAATGCCTGCTGGGCACCTGCACACGGGGCACTGGGAAGAGGAGGACGGACCGGGTGGGGGTGACCTTGCCACTTGGCAGCCCCAGTGCAGCGTGTTTGTGGGGCGATGTTTTCCTCCCTCTTTTGCACTGTCCTACCGTGGAGGGCTGGGCACTTGTCACCTGAAGGAACGGACATGGGTGTTCTCTGGGACAACACACATGGGGATGGGAGGGCGCAGCAGCCCGTCCGCGGCTCCCCAGAGGCAGCGGCCTCGGGGAGGCTGGGGGCAGTGCGGCGGGCTTTCGGAATTCCTTCCCTGGCGCCTGTTCGGGCGCTGCCTGAGCCTCCGCGCCTCCTGTTTGAGAGCAGCTCAGGGTGTACGCGCTCCGCCCGAAGGCACCTGGCGGGCGTGGCCCTGCTTCCACACATGGATGAGTGACTTCCCAGGGTCGCATTTCCGTCAAGGGCCCCCGGAACCTCTGTCAGCAGAATCGCGGCCCCCGGGTTTCCCGACGTCTGCACGCGCAGGCCGGGGCGCTGTGTCTCTTGGAACCTGCGTTGGGTGGCGGCTGGAAGCCACTGTGTCCGAGATGGCAGGTGGAGGCAGGGCCACCTGTGGTGGAGGACGTGGAGGTCCCAGGCCAGCGGGGGGTGGGAACAGGAGGGGGTCATCTTGCCCCGGGCGGCAGGGCGCCGGGCAGAGGCGCGTGGTAGGCATGGACATGCTGAGTCTGCTCTCGCTCACCTCGCGTTTCCTTTTTTTATGAATATGTTTTTATTGATTTCAGGGAGGAAGGGGGAGAGAGAGATAGAAACATCAATGACAGAGAATAATGGATCGGCTGCCTCCTGTATGCCCCCTACTGGGGATCAGGGAATCGAACCTGGGACCTCCTGGTGCCTGGGACGATGCTCATCCACTGAGCCACGCCTCCCGGGCACCATCACCTGTGAAGGGGGAGGTGTCTGTGGCACCGGGGATGGAGAGAATAACATGTGGAAAGACTCTGGGCATGGACATGTGCCCCAGCGTGGGAGGGTTAGGGTGAGGTGTTCCGACAGCGCGGTGCGTGTGATGTAAGGTGCACCGCATTACAGGGGATGCTGACCCCAAGGCTCAGGGTCCGCCTCTTCCCCGAGCTCACGGCGTGCGGACGGCGGGCCACACAGAGCTTCTCTTTGAAACCTGGTTTCTGAGCTGACTGGGGCCCATCGAAGCGGTCGGCAGCTCAGTGCCTGGGTGCATCTGCTGCATTGAGTGTCTGTGTCGAGCCTAGAACTTGGCATTTTAGGTGTTGCGTGAGTTTTGTTTGTTGTCTTTAATTTTCCCCTAAGCTTTAAAGGCTTTGAACTTAAAAATATAAACCCTTTTAACACTCCACGCTTGGTTCTTAGCCGCCATTCCCATGTGTGCATCCTGCACTGGCCGAGGGGCTCAGTAAGGGAGTGAGGGGTTGGTGAGGGAGCGAGGAGGTGGTTGTTTACTCGGCCGGGTGGTGATTAACTGTTAACCTCCCGAACTCCAGCTCTGGCTCATCTTGTGGGAGCTGGAGCACGTTAACGGATAAATGAACTAGAGGGCAGTGCCACTTAGAAACCGGTGCCACTGCCGTGGCCACTGCAGGTGTCAGCGGGGACCAGTATTTAGAGCCTGAGGACTGAGGCTCTGTGGGGACGCAGCCCTCCCGGGCGCTGGGACGGTCTTTAACGTTTGGGGACGCGCAGACGCAGCCGAGACTGGGAAGGCGGCCCCACGCACCCTGGCTTCGTTCTCTGCACAGAGAGTGTTCAGGGCTGACAGTAACGAGCTCTCGGCGCCTGCTCTCCGTGCTCTGAGGGCACCCACCGCGTGGGAGGGGTGGTGCGCCTCCCCGTCCACGGTAGGCATCCATGGTAGGCGAAGGCTCAGGCCAGTGCCTTCCCCGGGCGCACACCGCAGCGGGCGGGCAGTGCTGAGCCTGTTCTCTGTGGGTCCTTGTCTCCATGAGCTGCTGAGCACGTCCAGGTGGTGGGCAGGCGGTGTCCCTGGTACCGGCACATACAGATGAGTCAGGCCGTGGCAGAGGACAGACGGCTGGTGTCGGGATGACGGTGCAGTGAGTGAGTCGCACGCATGGCTCAGGGTGCAGAGCGTGGCGGCGACACCCACAGGAGCCGTAACTGCTGGGGGGGAGGGGGAGGCAGGCACTGGGAGTGCCCGCTTCAGGTGGAGGGTAGCAGGAGTCGGCCAGATTGGAAAGGGGTGGGGACACGGGGTGGCATTGCAGATGGAACCGCAGGGCTGGGAACAGCATGTGTGCTCACCCCAAGGTGAGCGAGAGGCAGGAGCAGCAGGTCAGGCCACGGCCCCGTGTGCCAAGAGGTGTTGGAGTGGCGGCCGGTGGCCACTGGGCACCACCTGTTCCTCAGCTGCTGCCCTGCTGGCGCTGGCTGTCCTCCGGCCTCCTGTCCCCCCGCGCCTGCTTTGCCTGAGCTGCCCATGTTGTCCTCCCGCACTAACTGGCCAGATGCCCTCTGTCCCCAGGCGCGGGGTCCATTCACCCGAGTCGCTGAGGCAGGTGCGGGCCCAGCTCCGGGTCTTGGCCTCTGGAATCAGCCCTCTGAGAACGGAGGAAGGTGGGTTAGTGGGAGGACTGGAGAAGGGTTGGTCTCTCCAGGCTGGCAGAGAAGCCCGAGTTAGGGTCCCAGGTGGGCGTGAGGCGCCGCTGGCTTCCATTGAGTGTTCCGGCCACTGCAAGGTGCGTGCAAGGATAAAGACGTGTAAGGCCCGTTTACTTCCATCCTGAGGTGCGAGAGCCTGGTCCTGTTTCAGGGGAGGTAGTGGAGGCTCAGGGGCCTAGGTGACCTGTCCACGGTGCTCGCTCCGCCAATGAGGGATGGAACCAAGGATTCGCCGGTGGCCTGTCGCGCTTCCCGCATGCCGGTGCCTCCTGCGCGTCGGGGGATCTGTCGGTGCTGCCCTGGTGCCGGGGGAGAGCGGCTGCGGTTCCCGTCTGCGCCCTGGCAGCCTTGCCTACATCAGCTCCTTGGCTGGCAGGTGGATGAGGGAGCAGCCAGCTGCTCTCATAGGCCTGGAGCTTGTCCCTGGAGAGCGTGGCCAAGTCCAGGGAGGTTCTGCCAGGCCCTGCAGCACAAGTGTCCGGACATGTCGCAGAATCTGCTGAGTCAGCAGCTCTGAATCCTGTGCTGAGGTTACAGGTGGTCACTACCTCTGCCTGGTGCCCAGCCCTCAGCCGGGGAGGCCCAGCTGCAGGAGGGTCCAGAGACGGTGGCAGGTGTGCCCGGGCAGTGTTCCTCCTTCCTTATCTCCCAGATGCTCACAGTGAGCAGGCCAGGCGCCCTCCCTGCAGATGCATCCCCGATGGGGCCCGGGTGCCCCGAGTACCAGGCACCAGCTCGTTCGGGGCTGCGAGGGCCGAGGCTGTTTGAATCCCATCTTCCAAGGCCTCAGGGGCTTTGTGAGAAAAGAGAGTGTCTGAAGGGCAGGACACACCACGGCTCAGATGGTCTGGGTTGGCCCGTCGGGGTCGGTCCGCTCCTGCCAGACTGCTTTCCGTTGCTGACAACATGTTTAACCGCCGTATGTTTTGAAGAATGGAAAAGATGAGACGGTTCCCCGAGTGGAGACCAGAGGACACAGGGTGTGTGCTGGGAGACTGATGATACCTGCATGGAGCCAGGCTCTCCGAGGGGCCATCCTCCCGCCTCCCCTGGCCACCGAGAGTGGCAGCTGACACAGTGGACGCCCCCGGGTTTTCTGGAGAGGAGCCCCTGGAGTCCAGAGCTGGCATCTTCCTCCCGGTAGCAGGCTCCTTCCCCACCCCTGGTTGCTGTCTGATTGGTTGGCCAGCTTGTCCCACGGCCCCAGCTCTCAGTCAGTCAGTCACCTGTCCCGGGCCCAGGGCTGTGAACCTGGCCTGCACCTCGGGCCTGACAGCTCCTATACCAGGACCAATGGCCCACCTCCGGCCGCCCAGGGCTGCGGCCTCCCGGCCCCGGCTCCTCTGTGGGCTGCTGGGTGGAGCCCAGGCACTAGCCTGCATGGGTCATGGCACCGTCACATGTTCTGTGGGACAGACCCCCTCATGGACTTTCCCCGGCACCTGCCCGTTCCTGACTCCATGCCGGCCGGGCACGCTGCAGGGCGCTTGTGATGGGCACCTCCGCCCCTGTCTGCGGGCTGTGCGGGCCGCCTGCCGTTCTGGGTCCCCGTATTCTTTTCTCCACCGTGTCCCGCTTCCCTGGGCTGTCGTGAGCCTCCACACCACCACTGCCGAGCTGCCTTTTCCCTGTTGAAGTCTTCCCGCTGTCGCTGAAAGGAGAGGGCCCGCCCTCAGATCCGGCTGCCCTGCCATCATGCGTCGTGTCGTGTCTTACAGCCCCTTCTCAGTCTTACCTGACATCTCACTTTCCCTCCCTCGGGATTGTTGGGGTCCTGGGATCGTGGTGATAAACCAAGATCTGGACTAAGTCACAGGACCCGCCTCCTTCCTCCCACCTCACCAGGTGGAAGCAGGGGCTGGAAACTGCTTTTTGTTTTAAAAAAAGAAGAAAGAAACTTGGTAAATAGAATTTGTGTCTATAGCAGTAAAATGAACTGCGGCGGTTTATGGAATGCTGAGCACATGTCCCAGGAGGGGATCCCGACCGGCGCCCTACAGGCAAAGAAGCTGGGTCTGGAGGTCCCGGCCACGTCTGGATTCGAACCCGGACCCGTGCACCGGGAGCCTGTCTCCTGCTCGGTGCCGCCCTGCCTCCAGGGGAGCGTGTGCCACCTTCCCGATGTCACTGGCGGTTTCCGTAAATCGTGTCCCTACTGTCAGCGAGCTGGCGGAGGATGGAGGGTGGCCCTGGGAGGCAGAGCTCTCGTCCGTTTTCATTCATCAACGCGCCCTCCCCAAGGCCTTTGCTTGTGGAAGAGAAAGTCCTCTCGTCAGCCCTGGTAGCAACCCTCGCTGGGACCTCGGTGCCCGCAGGCGTGTCCCTCATTCTCCGTTTCCTTCCTTCCTTTGAGGAGTCTCTCGGCCTTCGCCTGAGCTCCGAGGGGCCCTTCCTGCAGCGCCACAATCACTCCTCGAAGAGCGGCGGCCTCCACGTCGAGGCCAGGACCTCGGTGGGGCTGCCGTCTGCCCCATGCCCGGTGCTCCCTCGGTGCACCTCCTGATGGCGGATTCGGGCGCCTGGAGCCTGAGGCCCCTGCAGCCTGCGTCCGGCCCGGCTCGGTCGGGTGGCCCCTTTCAGTAGCAGCACTTGGGAAAACGCCATTCCAGGGAGAAGACTGGAACCTCCAGGCAGCCCTTGCTCTGTAGGAGCGGCGAGTGCATGGACCTGAGAGCACGGCCGCTCTTCCTTCGCTGCCCGCATGGCAGGGCCGGGCACTGGCCGCCCTCAGAGCCGCCAGCGGGTGCACCTGCAGCTCATAGTCCCGTGTCGGTGCAGAATGGCCTGGAAGGGCCACACCTTTAAATGACGGCAAACCCGCCCGCAGGGACACTCACCATTGTTCCCGCGGCCCTCTCACTGGGAGCGTGGAGGAAGAGCTGCTTAGATTTGTGGGTGAAAATACAGAGCAGAAGGAGGGCCTGTGAGTGAGGCTCTCCCTGTAGAACGAGCAAAGCCTGATTTAAACCAGGGACCTTGACAGGCAGTCGGCTGCAGAGAGGCCTAAGCAGTGGGCGCCTTCCTCCCGGCAGCCCTCCTTAGGACGCGAGTTCTTTTTGTGTCTGGTTCTCAACTGTCCGCCAGACCTGGAGCGTGGGAAGCGGGTAAGGACGTGCGAGCCTGTGGGCTCGAGGGAGGAGCGTGCTGCTTGCCAAGGGCTGTCTTCGCAGGGCTGCCCTGCTGGGTGCAGGCGTCAGGTGTGCCGTGGTCTGCTCCGCCGGGGGTCCTGAGCGGTGGGCCCTGAGCGCTGTGCGTGCCTGAGGGCTCCCGGGGACGCACAGGACTCACTTGGACTGGTTTTCCACCTGAATCTGAGCTGCAGCGGCCCTGTCCTCTCTGTCTTCTAGACGGGTGTCTATTTGACCTGCAGCCCGGGGTAAATGGGCATTAGGCCCTATGCTGGGGACCTGGTCCTCACTCGTTTGAATGGAAAACTGTCGGGTGGCCACGTATTTGTAGGGACATGTCGTAGGGTGTTTTGTAAAGAAGGAAACATTCTTTTCAAGCCAGGGCCTCTGTGGAGGTAAATGAGAAGCCGTCATTGGAGCCAGATGCTAAGAGAGCCAGCTCGGCATTAGTGTTGGACTTGACCTCCGTGTGGCGGAGCCTGAATAACCCCCGCAGGTTGATCTGGGAGCGCAGGTGCAGTAAGCTCCGGCGTGCAGGCGGGCGGCTCTGTGGGAGGACGCGCTCTCCGAGATGTCTGTGGGCAGCATGCGAGGTGTGGGTCAGTTACGTGGTGCTTTGTTCCCCGTGGCAGTCACCTGGCGTGTGTTACAAAAATGTCATGTCGTTTACTTTTTAATATTTCCTGCCTTATACTTCCCACAACCGGGGAAGTGACCCACACATCGGGGTCCTGGGCCTGCCACCTGTTTTTGTGCATTCTTTGGCTTTCGTCTCGGTCAGACTCAGTGCCAAATGGGAATAGGAAACCACAGAATATTTCCACCCCAGCCGAGTGCGCCCTGCCCATGGTGACGAGCGCGGCCTTCCTTCCGGCGCCGCTCCTTAGGACTGCGAATAGACTGATGGAAAAACAAATAACATTTCACAAACACGCCACCCTATTATTTTTGCAGGTATCAGTAACGTGTATGGGGTTGGACCTCTTTCTGCTTGAGCCTTGTTTTGGTGTATAAAAAATAATTAGAGTAGTATAAAGAAGAAAAACATATATATACATATATATGTATTATTGATTTCAGAGAGGAAGGGAAAGGGGGAGAGAGATGTAAACATCAGTGATGAGAGAGAATCATTGATTGGCTGCCTCCTGCATGCGCCCCCACTGGGGACCAAGCCTGCAACTGAGGCATGTGCCCTGACCAGGAATTGAGCTGTTAACCTCCTGGTTCATAGGTCAGTGCTCAACCACTGAGCCACACTGGCCGGGCTCACTTATACTTTCTTTACCCAGACCTAACTGTTGTCAAAACTGCGCTATTTCTTTTTGAACTTTAATATATATACATCCATGGAACTTACTTTGTGTTTTGGACAGAATTGAGGAAAAAAAGTTTTGTGTTTTAGTTTTTTAAACTTCATGCATCTGAGCGTCTTCCTATGTTACCAGATACCTTGGCCAGCATGACCTGGCAGCGGTGTAAGGTTTCGTGTGCGAGGTGCCAAGATGTGTGTGGCCAGTCCCACCGCCGTCCTGGCCGACCAGGCAGGTTCTCATCGGCTCTGCCTGGATGGACGTCTGCGTCGGTTATTTTATTCCTTTTATTACTTCACTGGAATAACCGCCAGAACTGGACTGACTGGTTAAAAGGATGCACATTTTTATAGTCTTGCCTAATTGTGGCAGAATCCTTGGGGCTTGCTGCTGGGACAGCGGGTTCCTGGCTCCGCCAGCTGCTGGGTGGTCAGAGCTGGTTGTTCCTTGCTTTGTTGGGGTGGCAGGGGCCTGGGGGGGGGCGGGTTGCTGTTCTTTCCTCACTGCGGCCTTTTAATCTACTCCTGTTTGTCGTCCTTTTAATCTACTCCTGTTTGTGGTGTAGAAGGACCTGTATCGTATTGTCTTTTCTAACCTCACTCCCACTGAGAAAAGCCAGCCCTGCCTGTCCGCTCCATTTCAGTAGGAAATTTCAAACGCAGTGCCCACCCGAGAAGACAGCCTGGGGACCCGAGAGGACCCGTGACAAAGCCTGGGGGCGGGGGCGGGGGGGCTCGTGGCTGACCAGCAGCCTGCGCCATCAGCGGGACAGGCTTCCCGCAGCTCTCAGTTCTGGGGAGGAGAAGGCCAAGCTGAGTGCTTGCCGACTCCGCGGCGAGGCCTCACCCTCCTGCATCGCTGCCTCCCCAGCCTCCGCAGCTGAGACCTGGGGTGCTGTGACCTGGGGTGCCGCCGGGAACCAGGATGGGGCAGGGAGGGGAACGGCGGCGGGGGGAGGGCGGGGGGCGGGCCCAGAGTGCTCTCAGGAGCAGCCGTTTGGTCTCCTGGCAGAGGAGGTCACTGGGATGTGCCAGGGCCACGCACCTCCTCAGGGCTTGGCTTGAAGGTGGTAACTAGTAATGCAAGCTGTTGCCTTTTTTATTGTCTTTGTTACCGAGAGAATTGAATTGACTTTTATAGCTGAGGAAAGGGCTGTATGACCGGGTCTCTCTCTCCCTTCTCTACCCCCTGCCCCCATCGTGGTTTCACAGGCGACTTTTCGGGAGCCTGAACCTGAACGGGGACGTGGGGTTCCAATTGAGGGCTTGACCCAAGGGACAAGTGTACAAAGACTAATGAGATAAGCTCCTTGTGCGTAGCTTAAAGGAGAGCAGTAATGTAATAGATTAAAAGTTTTTATTTTATAATTTTTTAAAATATATTTTTATTAATTTCCGAGAGGAAGGGAAAGGGAGAGAGAGTTAGAAACATCAATGATGAGAGAGAATCATTGATCGGCTGCCTCCTGCACACCCCCTACTGGCGATCAAGCCTGCAACCCAGGCATATACCCTGACCTGACTGGGAATTGAACCGTGACCTGGTTCACAGGTTGATGCTCAACCACTGAACCAATTCCGGCTGGACTCATTTTACTTTCTGTCTCTATGAATTTCACTGCCCTAGGGACCTTAATAAGTGCAGTCTCATGGTGTTTGTCCTTCTGTGACTGCCTGCCTTTATTTAGTTTAATTTCTTGAGGAATTATCTCCATGTTCATCCACATTCTAGCATGTGTCAACGTTTCCTTCCTTTCCAGAGTGAACAGATGCCCCACTGTGTGCTTAGGTCTCCTTAGGTTCATCCATTCATCTGTCAGCACACACTTGGCTGCTCCCACCGTTTGCCTTTGTGAATAACACTGCTGTGAGCGGTGGACAGATAACTGTTTCCAGCTTTCAGTTCTTGGGGTTATACCTAGAAGTGGGGTGGCTGGGTCAGGGGGTGGATCTGTGCTTTCTTTTTAGGGGAGTCGCTGTCCTGTTACCACAGTGGCCATACCATTCTGTGTTCCCACCTGCAGTGCACAGGCGCCCAATTTCCCCACATCCTCACTAACCCTGTGAGTTTAGATTTTTTTCTTCTTATAGCAGTCAATCCTACTGGGTGTGACGAGATGGCTCATTGTGGTTTTGATTTGCATTTCTTAATGAGGAGTGATGTTGAGCATCTTACACATATTCTTGGGAGAAATATCGGTTCTTCTTGCCCATGTCTTCATGAGGTTTTTTGGGTTGAGTTGTAGGAGTTCTTTAAGTATTCCACATACCAACTCCCTATCTGATGTGTGATTTGCACACATTTTCTCCCATTCCTTAGGTTGCTTTTTTGCTGTGTTGATAGTTTCCTTTGATGCACAAAAGTTTTCAATTTTGATGAAGTCCACCATATTTAATTTTCTTTTGTTGCCTGTGGATTTAGTATCCTGTTCAAGCAGTCATTGCTGAACCCAGTGACATGCTCCTGTTTTCTTCTAAGTTTTAAAGTTTCAACTCTTGTGTTTAGGCCTTTGATCGGATTCGAGTTAATTTTTACATATTGTGTGAGATAAGGTCCCAGCCTCACTTATTTTGGGGGGGGCCTGTGGATATCCAGTTTTCCAAATACGAGTTGTTAAACCCCATTTTAACATGCGGACGGAGATGCGTAGAGTTCTCTGACTGGGTTGGCTCTGGGCTGGCTCCTGGAGATCTGCAGGAGCAGGGCCGGGGAGGCGGGAGGAGGAGATCGAGGGGAGGGGAGAAACATGGTATTCAATGTGCGTCTTCATCCCCTGCCTCCACGTCTGTGTGCGCTGTGTACCGGAGGCTGAGGGCCTGACACTTCCCACTGGTCTTCAGTTTGTGGTGTTGGGTGCGTGTGCGTGTGCGTGTGTGTGTGTGTGTGTGTGTGCGCGCACGCGCGCACACCTGTTCCAGCTCCTTGTCGTGGGGAGCAGCAGGCTTCCCCCCTTCACCGGACACCCTGTGGGGGTGTTTTGAAGAAAGGTGACTTGACAGATGGCTTCCCCTCCAGCGTGCCCCTAACTCGCCACAGGTTCCTGCTCCGACACTGGCGCCCGTGCTCAGTTCGGTGGGTGCAGCTGTGGGCCGGAGGGTTGCAGGCGGATCCCATGTCTCTTTCCGGCCGATTCCAGAGGGACCAGGTGCTTCTGTAACTGCCCGTGCGCAGGAAGCTCCCACAGCCTCCCCCTGCGTCTCATTTCCGTCCGTTGCTGCCCTCTGCGCTCCAGGGCTGGCGACAGCCTCAGGTTCAGGTTCGGGGTCGGCAGCCGCTGGGTTGTTGCCCTCTGCTGTCCCTCGTTGTTCTGGTTGGGGTCTTGGGCAGAAAAGGAGAGAAAAGGGCGAGAGGGTCACTCGAGAAGAAAACGTAGGGGAATTTGTTATAAATTTCTTTTTTATTTTATTTTATTCATTTATTTATTTTATATATTTTATTTTATGTTATGTTATTTTATTTTTTAATCCTCACCCAAGGATACCTTTTCCATTGATCTTTCGAAAGAGAGTGGAAGGGAAAGAGGGAGGGGGAGAGAGAGGGAGAGAGAGAAACATCGACATGAGAGAGACACACTGTTTGCCTCCTGCAGGTGCCCTGACTGGGGCTGGGGATGGAACCTACAACTGAGATACGTGCCCTTGACCCGGAATCGAACCAGAGACCCTGCGGGCCAGCTCTAACCACTGAACAAACCAGCGAGGGCGAATTTATTGTAAATTTCCACAGGTGAAAATTTTTTCTAAATATAACAGAAACACATTACAAGATTAATCAATTTAACTACATCAACAAAAGTTTTCTCCAGGAAACATCACTTTAAAGTAAAAAGACAGCCCAGCCGGCATGGCTCAGTGGTTGAGTGTCCACCTATGAACCAGGAGGGCACGGTTCAGTTCCCAGTCAGGGCAGATGCCCAGGTTGTGGGCTCTATTCCCAGTGTGGGGCATGCAGTAGGCAGCTGATCAAAGATTCTCTCTCATCATTGATGTTTCCATCTCTCTCTCCTCTCCCTCTCTGGTCAATAAAAAATATATTAAAAGTAAAAATTAACTAAAACAATTAAAAAAATAAAGTGAAAAGACAGTTAAGTGGAAAAAACATTTGTGATATTAATGAGAAATGGCCAGTTTTCTTGACATATAAAGAGCTTTTATAAATCAATAAGAAAACACCAATAACCAGAAAAAGAAAAGCAGAAAGCTTTTCAGCATATAAACAGGTTTATCCTCACTTATAATCAGCAAATTTAACAGATAGCATTAAGTTAGCTATCATTAAGGGAATGGGGAAATGGGTATATGGAAGTCATTGCTGATGGGGGCTATCTGGGCTTGTGTATGGAAATTTAAAAAAAACGCAGATTCTTTGCCTTAGCAGATCTCCTAATGTGTATCCTACAGGTATATACATACACCAGCCGTGGGCAAACTACGGCCCGTTTGAAATGAATAAAACTAAAAAAAAAAAAAAAAAAGACCGTACCCTTTTATGTAATGATGTTTACTTTGAATTTATATTAGTTCACACAAACACTCCATCCATGCTTTTGTTCCGGCCCTCCGGTCCAGTTTAAGAACCCATTGTGGCCCTCGAGTCAAAAAGTTTGCCCACCCATGACATACACCCATGTCTAAAGCTTGTGTTAGAAAAGTGAGGCACGATTTAGATGTCCGTTGGTGGAGGAATAGTGGGCTTCCTTCATATGAGGAATACTATGCAGCTCTGAAAAAGGAGAGGTTCTTGTCTGTACTGATGGGATGATCTTCAAGCACATGAGTGTAATGAGCACTGCGTTAGCATCTGTGCTTGAGAAGTGTGTGCTACCCGTGTAGTGATGCAGTGACCGCCTCTGCGCGGATGTGCGTGGAACAGAAAACAGGCTGCCAAGGAGTCAGACAGATGGTTGGGGTAAGTTGGGATAGAGACAGACTTTGTATTCTGTACCTTCGCAGTTGTGTGCCACAGCGGCATTGCACTCAGTGCAGCCTCATCTTGGAGATGTCCACTGAGGAGGGAATCGTGTTTATTGAATATGTATCTTTGTTAGGCGCTGTCTGGTGTATATTAGCCTACCTGTGGGATGAAGGGCCACTAGTACTCACGGCTGACCGGACAGTAATGACCTGAGAGGTTGAGTGACCTGAGACAGGACCGCTGTGGGTGCAGTAGACAGGTCAGGCCCAGCCCTGTGTGTCAGCGGGATTCTAAAGGACCCAGGTTTCGCCTCTTAGAACTTCAAGGCAATTGGATGGTTTTCATCCATCTTGCTTTTTTTTTTTTTTTTTAATCTGTCTTGCCCAGAAGTTTAATGGGCATTTCTATCAAACCACAAAACAGCACTTTTGCACAATTGTTACTCATTTTGAAGACCCTGGAGCACATCGCTGGATCTAGAAACTTCTTAGTCACCCAGGAAACAGCAGCCGAAGCCCAGGCTACAGGTGAGGTGCAGGTGAAGTCTTGAACAATCGGGGAGTCTGGGGCCTGCACGCTAATTATTAAGCAGGATATTTGATGAAGTGGACACACCTATGTGTCAATAGCAGATTGCAGTGAGCAAACAGAAAGCACCATTAAAAGGAAATGACACACCCTCCCAGCATATCGCTTCTGGAAGAAGAAAAACATTGTGTGTGGACACCTGCAGACATAGACGTTGACGGAAGTGCTCCGCGGTTAGAAAAGAGAGAAACGCACCGCTAAACAATCACAGTCTATTCCTTCCCTGGGGCTCCAGTAACGTGGCCGCACACTTGGAGGCTAAAACAACAGACTTACTCTCTTCTGGTTCTGGACCCCGCAGTCCAAAACCTCGGAGTTCAGCTCAGCGGCAGCGGCTCCGAAGGACGGGTCCGCTGGCGTCTCTGCCCTGCTGGTGGCGTCCTTGGTGAGGGAGGGTCTCCAGTCTCTGCCTCCTCCCGCATGACCCTGCCCCGTCTCTGTGTCTCCTTGTCTGTTTCTTTAAGGACACCTGTCATGGGGTTTAGCCCCGCCCCCAATCCAGGATGACTTCCTCTCGGGATCCTTTACCTGAGTTACATCTGCAGAGGCCTTTGTTCAAAATGAGGTCCCATTCGGAGGTCCGGGGGTTAGGGCTTGTTCGTCTCTTCTCGGGGCCACAGTTTAGCCCATGACAGTCTGTTATTTGGCCCCCAAATTTATGTCTGCCCCATGAGCAAAATACATCCCCTCCATATCGATTCCTTATTAACAGTGGTGTGTGAGAGGCCGAATTTCAGCAAAGACAGATTTGCAGATGGTCATTCATCTTTTTTTTTTAAAGATCCATCTTTGGAGGGAATTGTAGATTCACATACAATTGTAAGAAATAATGGAACGAACCTATGTGTCATTTACTCAGTTTCCCCAAAACACAGCCAGGGTACTGACACCGATACAGTGAAAACAGACGTTGCCTCGTCGCAGAGCCCTCACTGTCCTCTGTCGGCCACCCTGTCTTCTCTACCCCTTCTATTCCTCATCGTCCTGGCTTTAGTTTTATATATTTATATATAGATGTTTTTCATCCTCACCTGAGGATATGTTTTTTATTAATTTTTTTTAATTTTTTTAAAGAGAGGCAGGGGAAGGGAGAGGAAGAGTGAAGTGAGAGAAACGTTGACCGGCTGCCTCCCTGAAGGTGCCCAGGATGAGCTCCAACCACGTTTCTTCCGTTTTCACTTGAATTTCCCTGAAGGCTAGTGATGCTCATCTTTCCATGGTTGCCGTCTGCGTCCCTTGGGTGAAGTGCCTCTTCTTGGCTGTTGCTCTAGTTCTGATACGCTGTTTGTCTTTTTACTGCCGCGTTTGAAATTCTTTACATATTTTGGAGCAGCAGTCCCTGGTGTGATGGGCGCTGGGGAGCGTTTCCTCCCGGCCTGCCCCCTGGGGGAGAGCGTCTCACTGGGTTTACTGCTGATGAAGCGCCCTGTCCCCACTTCCCCTGTGTGGATTGTGCTTTTGGTGTCAATGCTACAAAAATCTTCGCCAAACACTAGACCCTGAAGACCTGCTTCGAGGTTTTTCTTTTTCTTTTTTTTTTTTAATATATTTTATTGATTTTTTACAGAGAGGAAGGGAGAGGGATAGAGAGTTAGAAACATCGATGAGAGAGAAACATCAATCAGCTGCCTCCTGCACACCCCCTCCTGGGGATGTGCCCGCAACCAAGGTACATGCCCTTGACCAGAATCGAACCTGGGACCCTTCAGTCCGCAAGCCGAGGCTCTATCCACTGAGCCAAACCGGTTAGGGCTTCGAGGTTTTTCTTAAAAGGTTTTGTAGTTTTATGTTTTACATAAGCCCATGTTCCCTTTGGAGTTGATTTCTCTGGAAGGTGAGAGGTTTAGCTCAAGCTCACCTCTTGGCCCCTGGATGGCTAGTGGCTCCAGCTTCGTTTCTGGGAAAGGCCGTCGTCCTCCCTCCCTCCCTCCCGGAGTTGCACTTGCACTCTGTCACACCAGCTGCACATATCTGTGTGGGTCCAAACAGAAGTTCAGCCTTCCTCCTGGGTGAGCTTCCGTTTGCCGGGTTAGCCAGAGACACTCGCCACGGTCCCAGGACGGTTCTGGGCACTGCTTCCCACAGCAGGCGGCCCTCATCATTCAGAGGACGCTCGGTGCAGCGCCGTCCTCTCCAGGGGAAGGCGGTCTGTGTTGCTTTTGTTTATTTTTTATCTCAGGGGAGTTTGGGGGTTAGAGAGCGCTGGGGAATGATGGGAGGGAGCCCCTCGAGGAGACTGAGTCTGCTGATAGCGGAGCTGAGGCCCTTTCCGCAGATACTGGAGGGGAAGCGGTAACCTGCGTTTTGAGGGGCAAGAGAAGGGAAGTGTGTGCTCAGTGCACGCTCGGTTCCCTCCCCCGCTGCTCTAGTTAGACGGTGCTGGGAGGAAATTATAAAAACCTCTTAACCAGGTCGTCGGGCTTCCGGCTTGCAATCTGGTTAAGGATCGCTGGACAGGCCGTGTAACTCCGTCTGCGTGGGAGCAAAGCCCTGCTGAGCTGCCCAGTCCACACTCAGTGGCCGTCGTGGTGGCCCTCGGCGTGGGGAGGCTGAGCAGAGAGTCCAGCGGCACCGTGCTCTCCTTCATCCTTTCTGTGTTAAGCGCAGGGAAATCCGCGTCCTTCTGGCGCCTCTCCACGGGCCTTTGGTCGTGGCCTTCCTTCCTGTAACAGACACGCTGTCCTTGCTCCGGGACGAGGCGGAGGCAGCTGGTGGCTTGTGGTGTGCCGCGGCCATGGGGTCTCTTCCTGGGACAGAGCACTCAGTTTTCTGGGCCCTCCCATGGGCCTGCCTCCGGACCCTCAGTGAAAGGGGAAGGGAACAGACCCCCTCGTGCACCCACTGCCTCATGCAGTGAGGAAGGGCCTCCAGCAAGCCCTCTGCTTCCACTTTCAGAGAGGGCCTCACAGCAGCAAGTTCAGCACAGCCGGCCCTCCGCCTCGGTGCGGTCAGAGAGCGTGTGTGTGTGCATGTGTGTGTGTGCATGCACGTGTGTGTTTGTGTGTGTGTGTGTGTGGTGCTCTCTGTGTCTGTCCTGAGGAACACAGAGAAGCATCCACAGATTACGCACTCAGGCTCAGAATCAGAGCCGGGAGGCTGAGATCCGTGTTTTGCACGGATTGATTTTAATCCGGATTAAACCACTCACCTCCAGCGTGAGCAGCCCTGCCCTGTGCTGCCTTGAGCTTGGCCTCCCAAGAGGAGTGCGGACAACCCCCCCCCCCCCCCCCCGCCCCGCACACACACCTTTTTGTTGTTTAAGATGTTAAGATGATGCAGAAGAATAAGAACTACCGCAATTTTCATTTGGGACGATTTGTCCCCAGCTTCCCCTGCCGCCACGGCCCGCGTCGGTTAGAGGTGGCAGTCAGTGTTGGAGCCGGGCCCTTCTGCTTCCACACTGACTCACCGCCTGTGACCTTGGTCGGTGTCACTGTAAGCTGTCGGTGTTAGAGGGCAGGGACGCTGTGCCGGCTTTCTGAAAGGGCTTCTCTCCAGTGCTACCCCACCGGCCAGGACCTGTGTGTGGGTCCAGGGCGAAGTTTTCTTGTTCATTTCTGCTCCCAACAGCTGCACGGGTCACCTGTGCCCATGGACTCAGTGACCATTTCCTACCAGAGAACCAGTTGGCGGGTCAGAAGTGACCCAGCTGCCTGCTCTTTCCCTAGTGAAGCATTTACCAGAGAAGGAACGTCTAGAGAAGCCAGCAGCCTGTGCTCTGCGGAGCCCGCCTGCACCTGTGCCCGCAGCTCCTGTGTGCCATGGTTGGCCCTCGCGTGTGTGCAGGGCCATGGGGCACCAGGAAGAGAAGAGGTGCCTGTCCTGTGACAGCGTGGCGAGGCAGGGTGTGTGGTTCAGAGCATGTGACGCCTTTGCAGCCGGCTCAGCGGCTTTCTGGCTGAGTGGTGGTGGGCAGGTCACGCCGTCTACCTGTCTGCCCCGTGGACGTAAAGTGCGCGTCATCAGAACCGCCTCCCAGAGTTGGATTGAAGATTAAATACGGGTGCGTGTAACGCCCCCGGCACGTGCTCGCTCTGTGGGTCAGCTGCTCACTGCCCCTCAGCTGACTGACCCGGTGAACTTCGTGACCGAAGGGACAGAGCCGAACGTGTAATTGTAGGAACCGGAAGTGAGCGTCTGCTCCTGGGACCAGAGCTCGATGAGATTGGCAGTTCACGGAAAAGTCCTGGGAACGTGCGTATGCCGCTGACTGTTGATCGACCAGCGTTTTTCTCGTGAAGTCTGATCGCTGGGGTTGTCTGGGCTGGACCCCCTAACTTGGCACCAGCACAGGGATCGGGGAGTAAGAGCTTCTGTTGGGGGAGGTTTTCACCGAGTTCTTTTTGTAATATCTGCGTTTCCTCTGTGGAGAGCTTGGCCTGCAGCACAAGGTGCTGAAAGGCGGGAGAAAGTTCCTCTGTTCTGACGTGTCCTGGTGGATACATGCGGTCTGGCAGGTGGCAGAGCGGTGCCCAGTGGTCTGGGGCCATTGGTCCAGGCGACGGCTCCTCATCCCCACCTTTAAACTCACCTGGAAGTGACTTGGCTGCGGAGATGGCTGTGGCCGCTGCGATGAATAAGGAGCCTCTTGGTCCAGGACATGACGATTACCCCAAGCTGCGAGAGAACGTTTACAGCGAGGCGTACTGGTTATGTGGGTGTCCACATCAGTTTCAGGATCACTTCCGTCCAACGGGACAGAAACCCTCAGATAACAGGGTGTCAACAAGATCATGTCTCATTCTTCATTCCTCTCCCAGTTCTATGGTCATTTGAGTCTGGGGCTCCTTCATCTTGCTGCTTCCTTACCCCACCCCGGACCCGGGCGCCCTCGCTCTGCGTTCCCCTCTGTGGCTGTGGCTGCTCCCACAGCTCATGTAAGTGGGACCATCTGGTGTTTGTCTTGTGACTGTAACTATTTGCAGTCTTGGCCCACCCTGAAGTTACTTGCTCTCTCCTTTTTGGCTTCCTGTAAGCTTGTAATTGCCTGCTTAAACCGAGTCTTAATGAATTATTTCCCTTAAGGGAACAGGACCCTCGAAGCACCATTTCATCCCTTTGAGGAGGACACAGGGAAAGTGAAGGAGGCGTGGGGGGCGGGGTGGAGGGTGGAGCCTGGCGGCTCCCTTCCCCCCATTCTGTGAAAATGCAAATGTGACAGCAGGGGAGAGAAGCCTGTAAGAGTCTGGGTGCCTGCTGCCCCAGGGGTCAACAGGCTCTATGTTTTTCTGGCCCATTTTATTTATTTTTTATTTTTTCAAAAATACATTTTTATTGATTCTCCATAGAGAGGAAGGGAGAGGGATAGAGAGTTAGAAACATCGATGAGAGAGAAACGTCGACCAGCTGCCTCCTGCGCACTCCCTATTGAGGATGTGCCCGCAACCCAGGTACATGCCCTTGACTGGAATCGAACCTGGGACCCTTCAGTCCGCAGGCCGACGCTCCGTCCACTGAACCAAACCGGCCAGGGCTTCTGGCCCATTTTAAACAACGCCTGTAGGTTCGACTTCGTTTGGGATTGGCTTCCCCAAGTTGCTGTGGGTATTGGGGATGTTCCAGTCCCAGGTCACTCGGCTCCACGGGCCTGAGCTCACTGTGAGGGTGAAGGGGGCTGTGGACTAGAGCAGAGGGGACCGCAGAGACGGGATCACAGCCACAGCCTTGGCTGTGCTGTGGGTGCGGATTCGGTCGCTATAGAGATGGGGGTGGGGGCTGAGCGATGTCCCCCGGGCGCCCATCAGCCCCTCCGTGACCGGGAGCGTCTGGCCCATCAGCACGCCACCCCTGGGCTTGCTTTCCACTCGGCTGCCCGCTTTGTGTCTACATCAGAGCACCGGCCGGGGGGAAGGACTGGTGGACACTTGCATTGGCTTTGGGAAAGGCCATGTGGAGGGGAGGCAGAAACGACCGCGCCCCCTCCCACCCCCGCACTGCGACTGGCCCCCAGACTTCCTCCCAAAGCCCTGCCTGCAGAGGACGTGCGCCCCTCGCTCCTGGCGCCCCTCACTCCGTGCGCCCCTCGCTCCGTGCTCCCCTCGCTCCATGCACCCCTCGCTCCGTGCTCCCCTCGCTCCGCGAGCCCCTCGCTCCGGGCGCCCCTCGCTCCGTGCTCCCCTCGCTCCGCGCGCCCCTCGCTCCGCGAGCCCCTCGCTCCGGGCGCCCCTCGCTCCGTGCGCCCCTCGCTCCGCGAGCCCCTCGCTCCGCGCGCCCCTCGCTCCGGGAGCCCCTCGCTCCGTGCGCCCCTCGCTCCAGGCGCCCCTCGCTCCGTGCGCCCCTCGCTCCGTGCTCCCCTCGCTCCGTGCGCCCCTCGCTCCGTGCTCCCCTCGCTCCGCGCGCCCCTCACTCCGTGCTCCTCTCCCCTCCAGTCCTCCGTCTGTGCGAAGATCGTGCAGCTGCTGGGGCAGAACGAGGTGGACCACCACCACAAGCAGGTGGTCATCCTGAGCCAGGACAGCTTCTACCGTGTCCTCACCTCCGAGCAGAAGGCCAAGGCCCTGAAGGGCCAGTTCAACTTCGATCACCCGGGTGAGTTGGGGAGTGAAGGGGTGAAGCTAGGATGGCGGGAGCGCCTGACTTCCCTGTTTCCCGTCGGAGACGGAGGCTGCTGGGTGCCTTGCAGGGTTCTGGGGGGCTTCTCAGCCTGCAGTGTGTGGCTCCCTAATTCTGGCGGCATCTGTCCTGAACGAGGGCGATGCTGTGGGGGTGAGCCAGACCCAGGCGAGACCTGCACGCTGTCCTGTGTCCTCGCCTCACTGTCCTCAGCACCTGCACTGCGCGGACACGCCTGGGGGTGAAGCTGTCACCTGATTGGCAGGAGGAAGATGGGGGGGCCAAGAGGGGCTGCCTGAACAGCTTTTGCCTGTTTTTTCTGGCTCATTTTAAACAAAGCCTATAGATTCGACTTCATTTGGGCTTGGCTTCCCTGAAGCTCAGGTTATCACACTGCCCCTTCGGCGGGGGGTTCTTAGTGAGAATTGGGGTCCTGGGGGCATTCCTGGCCCCGAGAGCTCTCCGGGCTGACATGTGCCCGCTCCCCGGCAGCCAAGCAGAGGAAAAACCCTCTTCTCAGAGCTCAGTCTCGTGCTGAGACGTGGGCTCGTGGGTTTGCAGGGCTGCCCTGTGCACGGGGCAGGAGAAGTCGCTTAAAAGGAAGGACATAACCGTCTGGTCTCCTTTAGATGCCTTTGACAACGAGCTCATCTTCAGAACTCTCAAAGAGATCATGGAGGGGAAAACCGTGCAGATCCCCGTGTACGACTTTGTCACCCATTCCCGGTGAGTGAGCGGCCCGGGGTGGCCTCTGCGCCTGGGGTCCCGGCCCTGCCTCCCTGCCCTGCCCACGGCGCCCTGGCGGGGAGGGCGGTGACAGCAGCCTGCGCGCCCCGATGAGCAGGTCGGGGTGTCACCGGCGCTTCTTGGAGCAGCTGGAACACGTCCGTTACCACCGTTACCAAAGGGGATGGTCCCTGAGGAGTCGCTGGAGCTGTCTTCTGGCCCTCCCTCCCTCCCTCCCTCCCTCCCTCCGGCCTCCCCTCCCTCCCTCCCTCCCTCCCTCCCTCCCTCCCTCCGGCCTCCCCTCCCTCCCTCGGGACCTCCCTCCGTCCTTCCCAGGTCTGGGGAAGGGCGGTTGTTGGAGGAAACTGAGAGCCAGGCCTCTGAAAGCCTCAGGGATGCAGGCCGAGTGCGTTCCCGCAGCCCCGCCTGCTCCTGTCCGCTCCCTTCTCCGTCCACATCAGGTGTCTCTGCCTGAGTGAAGGCTCAGGTCGGTCGGAGGAGCCCTTTGTCCCGCTGTCACCCCCTTTGCTGGGTCTCTGCTAAGTCCGAGGGAGGACCGCGGGCTCCCCACCCCGAGGCTCTAGCTCGTCCCTGGGAGTCCCGCCCGGCCGGCGCTCACCCGGCGCTCTGTGTGCAGGAAGGAGGAGACGGTGACCGTCTACCGCGCGGACGTGGTGCTCTTCGAAGGCATCCTGGCCTTCTACTCCCAGGAGGTGCGCGACCTGTTCCAGATGAAGCTCTTCGTGGACACGGACGCCGACACCCGGCTCTCCCGCAGAGGTGCGTGCGCGGCCTCCGGCCCCCGGGCCCCGGCGCCTGCTGCCCCAGCGTTGGGTGACATCTGAGAGGGACTAGTCCCTGGGCAGCGAAAGCTTGTGAGCTCACGGAGAGGAGCGAGGAGCTTTATTCCGGTTTCTCTGGAGAAGCGTCTGGTCAAGAGCTCTGCTCCTTGTGAGGTTCCCACGGCACCTCGGTCCAGACGGAGCTGAGGGTGGGACAGCTGGGCAGGGACCCTGCCGGCAGCGCCGGTGCCTCCTCCACAGCCTGCTTCTCTAGCCCCTTGGTTTCCAGAAAGCTCTCTAGGGCCCGTCACTGTCCAGCGGCTTCGGACAAAGCCGGTTGTCCCCGCTGCGGGCCTTACTGAGCGTGGCCTGTGTCCTGTGATCACGGAGCTCTCGTGGTCTGGGAGCTGAGCCCGCAGTCAGCTCTGGGGCATCGGGCAGAGAGCACAGGAGGCTACGTGGAGGAGGGGCTGGGGCTCGGCTGTGGTGGGGTGGGGCGGGGGCCACCCACAGAGGCACACGCACATGCGTGAAGACTGCACAGGCTGTTGGAGGGCTGTGTCGCTGATCCGGGCGACAGGCGCGCTGTCATCGTCACGGGGGAGCTGGGGAGAGATGAGAGGGCCTGCGGAGGCAGTGCCGTGGGGGCAAGGAGGGAATGAAGGTTGACTCGGGCCTCGTGGAGACAGGAAATGACACGGTGAGCCCCTCGGCACCGAGCAGCCAGCGGCAGTCGGGTCTGCTGAGTGCCAGCCCAGCGCCTCTGACCTCGGCATCTGGGAAGTGTGCCCGGTTGTGAAACATTTGCAGCTGATTCATTTCTGAGGTCTTATTGCAAGAGCTGCGCACGGACCCAGCCACGTGTGGAGAAGCAAGTCCAGGGCTCTGCCGCCCAAGTGGTAGCGGGATCCACACTGCTGGCTGGGGTGCGTGGGGGGAGCAGAGCTCTGTGACGGAAAAGGCAGGGCTCCAGCTGGTTTTGAGGTGTTGGTGGCTCTCTCTGTGGGTAATCGGGAGACATCTGGGTTTTAGGGCTGAGACTGGCCAGGTAGGAGTCCATGGCCTTTTGTGACAGCTGCGCCTGAGCCTGACTTCCTCATGCACCTGCCTCAGGGCCTGGCTGATCCTTAAGTCACACCCATTCGCCTGGGATCTGCCTGGAGGTCTGCCAGGGCCATATGAGCTCACCCCTCAGGGAGGCAGCGGAGGCAGGAGGAACCATGTGGACTGAGCCGAGTCCTGGTTTCCCCTTTAGTCGCTGGGTGCCCTCAGGCACACTGTGCTTTCACCTCTTCAGACCTCCTTTCCTATCGATCACCTGATGGTGGGTCCTCCTGGGCTGCTTGTGACGTTGGAGGTGAAGTCGGTGTGGAGACGGAAATCCGCTCTGCCTGAGGCGGGAGGCGTCCTTCCGTGGGGACTGGCCTCAGGAGTTGGTGAGATCAGGCGAGAGTGTGAGGGTGGAGATCGAACAGGAAGTTCCTCATTTGTCCTGACCATTCTGTGGAGTCGGGGGAGGTGGGGAGGCGGCCCCTGGGGTTTTGAGGGCTTAGCTCTGCAGCCCCACCTTCCCTGTCTCCCCGGGAAGGTGCTGCGTCTCTTGAGGGCCTGTCCTGTGCGCCCACTGGTGAGCCACTTCCCTGGTGCACTTGTGGGACTTTCCCAGCGTGCTGTTCTCAGATCCTTTTTCTGTGCACGTGGGACGGAGGGCAGCCTGGGACGGAGAGCGGCCTGGGATTGAGGGCAGCCTGGGACGGAGGGCGGCTGGGCGGGGCTCTGTGGGGGCAGGGCTGCCCGGAAGGGGCAGACAGGAGCAGCTGCGGGGCACAGGACATTCCTGCAGCCTGAGTGAGGCCGTGGCTTATCTGTCCGTCACTCCTCGCGTGGGCGGGGCGCCTGCTCTGTGTCATGCAGTCTGGAGAGACCTTCCGAGGAGCCTCCTTCCCCCGGACCTCTGGGCACTCACCCCTGCCCCCGCCTCCTCCACCCCGGGAAGGGCCCTGGGGCGGCACTGAAAGTGAAGTGACAGCCACAAGGAAGCGTATTTGTTACGGGTCCGCTGCGTGGTGTCCGGGCTGTGGCTGAGCGGAAGGAGCATGGTGGGCGCTGCGGCGGGAATGTGGGTGGACGTGTGCTGTCCTGCCCTGACCCACCCCCGCCTGGGCCTGTCCTGGCACAGCTGTGCGGGTCACAGTGCGGGCCAGGAGCTGGCTGTGAGTCCTTGAGTCCCCACTTTGTGCCAAGAGCTTGTCCAGACTCAGCCCTTGACTTTGTCCGCGTCCCAACAGCGAGGAGCAGGAGGGCCCATCCCGTCCAAGGAGACAGTGCCTGGAGGGGTCCGGGACAGGGGGCGAGGCGGATGGCCTTTAGATGTCCAGTGGTCCCAGCGTCCAGGGTAGAAACCATAGAGGCCTTCCTTTCCTTACGCGTGCGCGTGTGTGCGTCTGTGTGTTGTGTGATGTGTGTGTGTGTGTGTCTCTGTGTGTTGTGTGATGCACGTGTGTATATATATGCTGTGCGTGTCCTGCTGTCCCTTCCCGCACTGCACCCGCCCCACCTCCCAGCTGCTGTGCAGGCTCCGGCTCTCGGCTGGTCTGACCGCTCCCCTCAGTTCACGGTGCCCACTTGGTCCTGAAGCTCCCAGGCTCTGCACCCATGCTGCATGCGGGCCCAGCACCCCTCACCCTGTGTCCCTTCATGACAGCGTGAGGAAGGGCCTGTCACCATCGTTCAGAGGCGGGAACAGAGGCCGCCTCGGTGGGGGCCAGCGGCTTCTGGGCTGGGGAGTAGACACAGGTGGCCACCTGCTTTCCCTGCCTGTTGCCCCTCCAGCAGGTGACGGGAGGGGCTGCAGGCCTAGGCTGAGGATGTGAGTGCGTGTGTGTGTGTGCGCGTGTGCGTGTGTGTGCACACGGGCTGGGTGAGGACAGACTCCTGTCCAGGAGCAGTCGGCTGTGTGAAAAGCTTGCCTTGTGAGACCGCCTCAGGCTCCTGCAGGGCTGTGAGTAAGCTGGCTGCTGGTGGCCTTTGCTTTGTCTCAGCTCCCATAGCCTTAGGCTCTGGCTTCCTCTTTGGTGAGGTGGCTGGAGGATTGGTGGCCTCTGCGTGTCTTGGCCCCAGCTGCAGAGCCTGCGTCGGAATGCCCTGGGGGACAGGCCGTTTCTGGGGACAGCCTGCTCTGGTCTGGGAGGACAGTCAGGGTCGCCAGGCAAGTCTTGCTGGTTAGGGAGGACTGGTTAGGGAGGACTGGTTAGGGAGGTTAGGGAGGACTGGTTAGGGAGGTTAGAGAGGACTGGTTAGGGAGGTTAGGGAGGACTGGTTAGGGAGGACTGGTTAGGGAGGTTAGGGAGGACTGGTTAGGGAGGTTAGAGAGGACTGGTTAGGGAGGTTAGGGAGGACTGGTTAGGGAGGTTAGAGAGGACTGGTTAGGGAGGTTAGGGAGGACTGGTTAGGGAGGTTAGGAGCCAACCCACTGCTTATTCCCTGGGCTCACCTCGGAGGAGCTGGAGGAAGTCGGGGCGTAGCAGTGGCACCTGCTCTGGACTGTGGTCCTGGACACTGGCCCCGGCCAGCCTGGGTCACAGCCACGACCCTCCCCTCCCCCCGCTCCCCTGCCCCTTCTGATCGTGCGTGTCCGTGTGCATAGGTGTGTGCAAGCAGGATTGGTCAGATGTGACTTCCCAGACTCGCTCACAAGCACTCCCTGTGTTCGTTCACAGCGGCTTCATCCCATCCCCCAGCCTGTGCCCTGAGAGCTGGCTGGGGGTGGATGTGATGCCATTTTGGGGGGAAAGATCTCACGGCTCGTGCACCAAGGTTCAGAGTGACATCTGTAGGGGGAGGCTGGCTTTTTTGGTTTGTTTGTTTTTAAATTTTTTCAATTGATTTTAGATTGAGAGGAAGGGAGAGGAAGAGGGAGGGAGGGAGGGAGAGAGAGAGAGAGAGAGAGAGAGAGGGAGGGAGAGAGAGAGAGAGAGGGAGGGAGAGAGAGAAATACCCATGTGAGAGGGAAACAGCGATCAGTTGCCTCCTGAATGTGCCCTGACCGGAAATCAGCCCTGTGACCCTTTGTGCACGGGAAGACGCCCCAACCAGCCGAGCCACCTGGCCAGGGCAGGGGGGCTGTTTTGACGGACAGACTCACCTCTCGGCTCACTGCTGAGTTTGGGGAAACAGGCTTGGGGCGGCTCGCGCTCTGTGGCAGAGCCATGGCTCAGTGCTTCGTCGGGCAGACCCTCTCCGTTTTGGACAAATGAGTGTTAAAAAAGGTGTTTGAATGTCCCTGCATCACCCTGCCCAGTGTGGGCTGCTCCCCAGGGTTAACCCACCCATCGTTCCCTGCACCGTTGTTCCCTCGTTTCTCACTAAGTCGTCCGTTTGCAAACCTCTGCGTGACCGAGTGGGAAAGGCTGACAGCAGAGGGTCGCTGGCGGCACACAGGTGCAGGGACGGGAGGCAGGTGGGCAGTGTGCCCCTCCGCCAGGAAGCCCACCACTTTCTGGGCTCCCCAGGACGGCCCTGCTCTTCGGCTGTCCACACTGCAGTTTATTAGGTCAAATGCTGCTTGAACCAAGAAGCCGTGCAGCCGTGGCTCAGCCTCGAGCCCTCGCCGAATTTGACTGCAGCAGGCGTAGACGTGGGACTCGTCTTCCCGAAGCCGCTGCTCACCTGCTCTTGGTCACGGCTCAGGTCCCAGCGTGTGGCCCATCCAGAGGCCTGGAGACCGGGTCGGCTCCAGGGGTCGGCTCTGGCGCCATTTCCCACTGTTCCCCCTTCTCTTACAGTGTTAAGAGACATCAGCGAGAGGGGGAGGGACCTGGAGCAGATCTTGTCCCAGTACATCACCTTCGTCAAGCCCGCCTTCGAGGAGTTCTGCTTGCCGGTGAGTGCGGTCCCGGTTTGTTTTGTTGAGTCTGGACTGTAACGTGTAGCCAGACACACGGGTGTGGGCTGAGGCAGCGCCCTGCTCGCAGCTCACTGGGAGCGGCACCCTCTGCGGAGGCCCGGGAAGGGCGGCCTCTGGTGCTTTGCAGTCCAACCCCGGTCCTCAGTCTGTCTCACGTCGGGGCCTTGGGACGGTGCTGCTCGTTCCCGGGGGGCCTGCGTCTCGTGGCCAGGCTCCTGTGTGAGCGCTTCCTTGAAGGCGCGTCACAGCTCCGGGCAGCCTCCGCCGTGGGCACCCGGGAAGGTCCCTGGTGGGTGGAGTGTGCGCCGGGGTGGGGCGGGGCTCCGCTGCAGGGTCTCCCCTCTGACCCTCCTCGGTCACTCAGCCCAGCCTGTGCGAGCTCCTCTCGCCCGATGCGTCCCCGTCGGGAAGGGAGCTGTGCTGGGGAGCATCCCCGCCCTGGCACAGCCCCGGCAGCCTGGCAGTGAGGAGGCTTTCCGAGCAGGGGGCGTCCTCGGCTTCTTGGGGAGACTGTGAATGCCACCGGGACTGGGCGCCCTGCGTGAGGAAGGGGACTCCGCGTGTCTCCTCCAGGCTGGCCGAGCCCTGGGCTAGCTCCCTAAGGGCATATGATTCAGCTTGAGGGGGGAGCGGGGGGGGGGGGGGCTCGGCCTGGTCTGGGGGTCCCCGGAGGCCCGGGGGCTGGGAGGGTGTTGAGAAGAGGCACAGCGAGGGCCAGGTCTTCGCTCCTTTCCTGGAGAGTCAGCTTCCCGGCTGCCTTCGTTCCTCCCGTCTGTTAGGAGCAGGTCTTGCGTCAGACGGACTTGACTTTGTTTCCGATCCGGTTAGGCAGGCTCTGAGTCAGCAGGAGTAACCTTGAGGATTGGGTTTCAGGGTTAGGTTTCTGGGAAGAGGGCAGAGCGGCCGAGCAGCGGTGAAATTCTATCTGTCCGTCCGTCCATCCCTCTGACTGAGGACTCCTCTTGTTCACGTCATCAGAGAGCAAACTAAATTTATTATTGGACATGACTTAGAGCTAACTGGAAATTTTCTGCCGACCGACTGAGTTGTGAGCTCAGAATTCGGCACAGACATTTTCTGGGTGGTTGCTGCTGGTTCCCACGGTCCAGCCACTGGTGCCCAGAGAGATCGGGTCGCTCCCGGGTGAGCCGGGAGCTCGGACGCGATGGTCTGCCCGGGTCAGGCTGGGTTACCGTTCCAGTCTGGAGAGGCTCATGTTTATGTGGTCTCACCCTAAACCTTATACACCCAGACACAGTTCTTTGGAAAATGGGCCACAAAATCTCAGTAAGTGAAATAAGAAAAGGGTTTTGTGCTAATTGTACCCTTTTAACAACAAGCGTAGCCCAGCCAGCGTGGCTCAGTGGTTGAGTGTTGACCTACGAACCAGGAGGTCACGGTTTGATTCCCGGTCGGGGCACATGCCCAGGTTGTGGGCTCCGTCCCCAGTGTGGGGTGTGCAGGAGGCAGTCGATCCATAACTCATTATTAATGTTTCTGACTCTCCCTTCCTCTCTGAAATCAATAAAAACATATTTTTAAAATAAGTGACGTGACAGGGCCCGGGCCCCATCTTCTGAGGCCTTTTCTGGGTTCACCTCGCGCTGCCGGCTGCACAGGTGTTCCGGTGGATTGCTCCCCTGAAGTTGGGGTTTCACTAATTCACACTTTTCTTGGGGGTGAAGAAGCAATTACAGATTTGGTTTCAAAGACCACGTTCCTCCTCCTGCAGGCTGTAAACTGAAACCATGTGGAACGTTCAAATGTGAACTTGAAAAGCTGATTGATTGTGATTGATTAATAGATTGATTTTAGAGAGAGAGGAAGGTGGCGGGGGGTGGGGGGGAGATAGGATGATTTGTTGTTCTACTGATTTATGCATTCATTGGTTGGTTCTTGCATGTGCCCTGACCAGAGATTGAATACGCAACCAACTGAGCTAGCTACCCGGCCGGGCTGATTTATTATACTTTAGATAAAGCGGGTAAAAAACATTATGTCCGAAGCCTGACGCCGCTGCCCTCTGGGTTAGGTGGATAGACGGCCACCCCTTCCCCACGGTGCCCCAGGGCGGCTTGGGCCGCTTTCTCTCTGAACCCCTCTTAGTTCTAAATACCTTTTTCTGCAGACAAAGAAATACGCGGACGTGATCATTCCGAGAGGTGTAGACAATCTCGGTGAGTCCTCGGGGTGTCGTGCTTTGGGGCGGGGCAGGGCGACCAAACAAGGCCCTGCGGGGTGGCGGACCCCGGAAAGGAATGCCCACCTGCCCGGCGGCTGTGGGCACCGGCCCTGTGTTATGCACGTGTGACTGTGGGCACACATGTGGACTGCTATTCCCTGGCAGAAACCAGAGGTGTGGAGAAACCCTGTCTTCTCATTCTCTTATCATTGATTTTCTCTATTTAAAACATTCAGTTTGTTTGCTGAGACTTTCGCTGTCTACCTCCGGTCGTCCTCAGCCTGTCTTTTTCACGACAGTGACCTTTGTAGAACGCCTGCCACCTGGGTTTGCCCAGGTCCCCAGGGCGGGGCTGGGTTGGCACGACCAGGACAGTGCCCGGAAGACGTGTTCTTTGCGTCCCATCTCAGAAAGCACTCGGTGCTTCTGTTTTTGAAGTTAGTGATCATTTGCATAATTGTTTGTAATGGTGAGAAGAGAGAGTCCTGTGTTGGATCGCCGTTGGAGGAGAGGGTCTTCCGTGGGTCGCTGGGTTTGGGACGGGTCGCAGCCGGTGGTGCCGTGGAGAAGGCCCGTCCTCACGCCTGCAGACGGGGCCGGGCTGATCGCCGTGCTGCCGCCGTGACTAACCACCTCAGAAGGAGCCCGTGTATTCAGGGCTTCGGTCCGGGCACGGCCTGTCTTCCTCTGGGACCCTCCAGGGGGTCACGTCAGCCCCTTGGGGGGCTTGGGGAGGCGGTTCCCTCCACCCCGGGTGCGTCCCTAACCGCTGCCCGTCTCTGCCCCCCAGTGGCCATCAACCTCATCGTGCAGCACATCCAGGACATTCTCAACGGAGGGCCGTCCAAGCGGCAGACCAACGGCTATCTCAACGGCTGCACGCCCGCACGCAAGAGGCAGGCCTCCGAGCCCAGCAGCCGGCCGCACTGACCGCCCCGGGCCCTGCCCCGCTCCCGGGCTCGGAGGCGGCCGGGGCTCGGCCGTCTGTACAGACGTTTACTGTGACTCTGCTCATTTAAGAAAACACGGAAAAGAAATGCCTTTGATCTTGAAACGGAACTTGACCCCGAGCTTACACGACGAACTGTGCCAACTACCACTGGTGATGCCTAATCATGCCCACCTGTACCGGTTACCAATACACACGCGCATATAAAAGGATCTATTTTTGTGTAAACGTACAAAATCCTGTAAGGCTGTTTGCTGCTGAGTGTTGTGCAGGAGGGCCCGCGCTGAGCTTCCCGGGGCAGGTGGCCCCCGGCGTCCAGGCGGGCGGCTGGCCCGTGAGGTGGGAGCACGGGGCTTGCGGCCCACGCTGAGCGCCTGCCGAGTGCACTGCTTGGAGCTGCAGCTTACTGACATGTCGAGGAGAGAGACTTTTTTTTCTTTTGAGTTGAAATTAGGCAAGACCTCACCCGAAAAATCAAACTCAGGGAAGGAGCCCTTTCCAACGGCCCACCCTCCGCCCACGCCTGGCTGCTCGGGTGGCGGCGTGACGCCTCCCTCACTCCCCCGTGACTCGGTCTCCAGAGCCAGAGATGCCTGTCCCTCGTCCCTGGCGGGGATCTGACTCCCAGGGAGTTTTGGACCAGGCTCCCCAGGCTTTTCCCAGCCTGAGGGGCGCACAGCGGTCCCTTGCAATCCGGGTGCTGAAGAGACTTCTGCTGGCAGAAGGGCAGCTGGCAGCCCCTCGCAGAGTGGCGACAGAGCTCTGCCCGCGCAGGGCACAGTGGCTTTGTCCCCGAGATGCGGGGATTTGCAGCGAGATGGGGTGGCACACACCTTAGGCAGCGTCATCGCTGGCGGCATCGCAGATGGGCTGCCTTTCGGGTGTGGCAGCGCTGGGCGTGGGGGGAGGCGGGAAATGGCATTTAGGTCCTAAGCTGGAGGCTTGGGATGAAAGGCTTGGGGTGGAGAATTCCCTCTTCCCCGGGGTTTCCTCTTGGCGAATATGAGTAGCTTTGAAAGAAGCAGGTTCTTGGACTCTGGCGGGAGGGGGTGCAAGAAGGGGTGGGGAACAGTTGAGGTCTGATTAGAGTCCGTGCCCCAGCCTGTAACTGCCCGAGACAGCCTCCCTTTCCTCAGTTGCCACACCCTCAGCTTGTCCTCCATGGGCTGCCCTGCCTGAGTGTTCTGGGGGGCCTTCCCTTCCCTTCCCAATGCTGCCGAGCCCATCGGAGCCATTCAGGTGCATCTGCCACGTGCCCCGCGAGCACCATCCATGTTGACCCCCCTTTTCTGGACCTGATTTGACTCTAACTCTGTTTTGCTGTTTCAAACCTAAACCCCAAAAGAGCTTTGCCGCCCCTGAGACAGTGGGGAGACGTGTCACAGGCCTGAGGGTGCTCCTGACCCCCAGCCGCCTGGTGGGGCACGGGCTCCGAGGGCTCCGGACGGAGGTGCTGGGTTTCAGAATCAGTGTTCATAACCTTTCCCACCCTGCCTTGCACGGCTCTGAGGTGAAGGGTGGAGGGCAGGCCCGGGTTGGGGTCCTCCTGCCCCGGGGCCTGTGTGCTCCGGGAGGCCCACCCCTGTGCCTGAGCCCTGGCCTGTCCGTCAGCGGGTAGCACCCTCAACTTTACTTGAAGCTCCCAGGTGCCAAACCATTTAGTGCCTTGGCTGTGGGTCCCCCTGCCTCGGAAGGTGGGCTTTCTCATCTCAGCCTTGACTACGTAGCCGCCTCGTCCCATGGTGTGGGTGCTAAGCCGCTGTGGGCTGCCCGGCCTCCTGGTAAAACCATCTCCGGTTCTCAGTGGCTCTGCTGGGGGCGCGGACCAGGGCCCGGTTCTGGGAACCCTGTGCCTGGGCCAGGAAAGGGGCAGCCCTGCCGAGCCCAGCATTTCGCCAGCTGAGGCTGAACTTGAGCTTCTGTAGGACAGATCCTGGGCTGGCCTTCGAGAGCAGCTTCCCCCGCTTCACGGCCTCCCACGCATTGTCCGCAGACCAGGCGAGTGGGAAACGGGCACGAAGCCGCGGCCGCCCGCGGGAAGGCCTGGCCCCGCACTCCCTCAGGCTCACGGAGCTCCTGCTGCGGCCTCTTTGTGGGCAGCCCGGCCAGTGGAGCAGAGGGGGGGGCGGTGTGAGGAAGCGCAGGTGCTGACCTCGGGTGTCCTGTGGGGAGTGGGTGGCATGGCCCTGGGCGGCCACAGTAGCTCGGAGGCCGAGGGCTGTGACTGGAGGGTCTCCAGCGCCCCCTTAGAACAGCGGCCCTGCAGTGCCGCTCTGCTCCGCTCCTGGCTGCATGGCCCCTGGCTTCCTCTCCCCTGGGCTCAATTGGACACTTGACTGGGTGCCAGTGGGTCACCAGTCTCAGGCCACTGGGTCAGGCTGCAGGCAGGTGGGGAGTGGGAGGGGCTGGAGCCCAGCTGGTGGAGGGTCACCTGAGTGCTGGGTTTGGGGGGGGGGGGGGGCTCTGCCCTTCACCCCGTTCTCTGGGTGGTGGGACAAGGGAGGGCGTCGCTGGGCTGAGTGGAGCTCAGAGCCCCTTTGATCTCTGGCCCTGCCTCCCTCGCAGGTGGGCAGGTGGCAGGTGTGGCAGGGCCTCCTCGCTGCTCTTCCCGTGGCGGAGCCCAGCTGGGAGGGACTTGGGCCTTTTTCTTCGAGACGCTTGCTCCCCGCTCTGCCTCCTAACCGGGTCTCAATTGTTCAGTTACAGGAATGGCCATATGCAGTGTACTTGGTTGTAAATAAAGACTGAACAGAAAGCCACCTGTGCCTTCCTGTGGTGTTTGGGAGGCGGGGGCGATGGGAGGGTGAGGGGCCACGGGAGGCGGGGGCGATGGGAGGGTGAGGGGCCACGGGAGGCGGGGGCGATGGGAGGGTGAGGGGCCACGGGAGGCGGGGTGATGGGAGGGTGAGGGGCCACGGGAGGCGGGGCGATGGGAGGGTGAGGGGCCACGGGAGGCGGGGGCGATGGGAGGGTGAGGAGGCGATGGGAGGGTGAGGAGGCGATGGGAGGGTGAGGGGGCGATGGGAGGGTGAGGGGGTGATGGGAGGGTGGGGGGGTGGGAGGCGGGGGCAGTGGGAGGGCAGCACCCAGCCTTTGCGGGTGGACACGGCCACGCGCTGGGGCTCAGCCTCGCAGTCCGGCCTGGACCCTGGTGATTTGCGGGCATGTGGGCGTTTCTCCTTTGCCCCTGAAAGCGACTGTGGTTTCCGGAGGCGCCTGTGCCCTGGGCCTCTGGCTCAGCTCCCGCCGGTCCTGTCACTGCTTTCTCTGGGCCAGTCACCACCCTTCCTCAGCTTCCACCACCAGCACCCACACACCGCCTTCCAAGTCGGTTTCCCCTGTGGCAGTGGGACACCCGGTGGGTGCCACGTGTGAGCGTCCCGAAGGAGCGCGTCGGCGTGACTGAGCTCCGAGGCCAGGCCCTGCAGGCGGCCACCTGTCCCTGTTTGCAAGAGACCTCCATCACTCACACCCAGGCTTTACAATGATGGGCTTTGTGCTCTGAGGAGCAGCCTGGCCCCCACAACCTCCCTGCTGCTCTCAGCTCCCCCGCACCCCTGCGCGCCCGGCCCCGAGGCACAAGGGACCCTCAGGGTGCATCTGCCCCTAACAGCCACCTGTTCCCCCGACTGCACCCCATCAAGGACCCGGCAGAGCCACAGGAGCTCTCCTGGGGAGGCCCCCCTCGGGGCTGCTGCGGAGTCTGAGCTGGCAGCAGCCTGACAGGGCATCGTGAGTTACCGACAAGTGGCTGGCGGGTGTCACAGGTACTGGTCGTGTTGCTGGTTCAGCTGAACCTGCTCCTCTGCATTGCTCTCTTCTCTGTCCTGGACCACCTCTGTCCTGGACCACCTCTGCCCTGGACCACCTCTGCCCTGGACCACCTCTGTCCTCTGACCACCTCTGTCCTGGACCACCTCTGCCCTGGACCACCTCTGGCCTGGACCACCTCTGCCCTGGACCAACTCTGTCCTCTGACCACCTCTGTCCTCTGACCACCTCTTCCCTGGACCACCACTGTCCTCTGACCACCACTGTCCTCTGACCACCTCTGTCCTCTGACCACCTCTTCCCTGGACCACCTCTGTCCTCTGACCACCTCTGCCCTGGACCACCTCTTCCCTGGACCACCACTATCCTCTGACCACCTCTGTCCTCTGACCACCTCTGCCCTGGACCACCCCTGTCCTCTGACCACAACTGTCCTCTGACCACCACTGTCCTCTGACCACCTCTGCCCTGGACCACCTCTTCCCTGGACCACCACTATCCTCTGACCACCTCTGTCCTCTGACCACCTCTGCCCTGGACCACCTCTGTCCTCTGACCACCTCTGTCCTGGACCACCTCTGCCCTGGACCACTTCTGCCCTGGACCACCTCTGTCCTCTGACCACCTCTGTCCTGGACCACCCCTGTCCTCTGACCACCTCTGTCCTGGACCACCACTGTCCTGGACCACCCCTGTCCTCTGACCACCTCTGTCCTGGACCACCTCTGTCCTCTGACCACCTCTGTCCTGGACCACCCCTGTCCTCTGACCACCTCTTTCCTGGACCACCACTGTCCTGGACCACCCCTGTCCTCTGACCACCTCTGTCCTGGACCACCTCTGTCCTCTGACCACCTCTGTCCTGGACCACCACTGTCCTCTGACCACCCCTGTCCTATGACCACCTCTGTCCTCTAACCACCTCTGTCCTGGACCACCTCTGTCCTCTGACCACCTCTGTCCTGGACCACCTCTGCCCTGGACCACCACTGTCCTCTGACCACCTCTGTCCTGGACCACCTCTGTCCTGGACCACCTCTGCCCTGGACCACCTCTGTCCTTGACCACCTCTGTCCTCTGACCACCTCTGCCCTGGACCACCTCTTCCCTGGGCCACCACTGTCCTCTGACCACCTCTGTCCTGGACCACCTCTGTCCTGGACCACCTCTGCCCTGGACCACCTCTGTCCTCTGACCACCTCTGTCCTCTGACCACCTCTGCCCTGGACCACCTCTTCCCTGGACCACCACTGTCCTCTGACCACCTCTGTCCTCTGACCACCTCTGTCCTCTGACCACCCTCTGTCCTGGACCACCCCTGTCCTCTGACCACCTCTGTCCTCTGACCACCTCTGCCCTGGACCACCTCTGGCCTCTGACCACCTCTGTCCTGGACCACCACTGTCCTCTGACCACCTCTTTCCTGGACCACCACTGTCCTGGACCACCCCTGTCCTCTGACCACCTCTGTCCTGGACCACCTCTGTCCTGGACCACCACTGTCCTCTGACCACCTCTGTCCTGGACCACCCCTGTCCTATGACCACCTCTGTCCTCTAACCACCTCTGTCCTGGACCACCTCTGTCCTGGACCACCTCTGCCCTGGACCACCTCTCTCCTCTGACCACCTCTCTCCTCTGACCACCTCTGCCCTGGACCACCTCTTCCCTGGACCACCACTGTCCTCTGACCACCTCTGTCCTCTGACCACCTCTGCCCTGGACCACCTCTTCCCTGGACCACCACTGTCCTCTGACCACCTCTGTCCTGGACCACCCCTGTCCTATGACCACCACTGTCCTCTGACCACCACTGTCCTCTGACCACCTCTGTCCTCTGACCACCTCTGCCCTGGACCACCTCTGTCCTCTGACCACCTCTGTCCTGGACCACCCCTGTCCTCTGACCACCTCTGTCCTGGACCACCACTGTCCTCGACCACCCCTGTCCTCTGACCACCTCTGTCCTGGACCACCTCTGTCCTCTGAGCACCTCTGTCCTGGACCACCACTGTCCTCTGACCACCTCTGTCCTGGACCACCCCTGTCCTATGACCACCTCTGTCCTCTGACCACCTCTGTCCTGGACCACCTCTGTCCTCTGACCACCTCTGTCCTGGACCACCTCTGTCCTGGACCACCTCTGCCTTGGACCACCACTGTCCTCTGACCACCTCTGTCCTGGACCACCCCTGTCCTCTGACCACCTCTGTCCTGGACCACCTCTGCCCTCTGACCACCTCTGTCCTCTGACCACCTCTGTCCTGGACCACCTCTGCCCTGGACCACCACTGTCCTCTGACCACCTCTGTCCTGGACCACCCCTGTCCTCTGACCACCTCTGTCCTCTGACCACCTCTTCCCTGGACCACCTCTGTCCTCTGACCACCTCTGTCCTGGACCACCTCTGTCCTCTGACCACCCCTGCCCTGGACCACCTCCAGCTAGAGGCTTTGCCTGGGACTCAGTTCATTGCTCAGAAGTCAGTTCTGCTCCTGTGTGTTGGTGGGCAAAGCGCAGGCCATGAGGCCTTTGGGCAGATTTGTTGCTCTTGCCACCCTGTCAGCACGTCCTCTGCGCCAGCCTCTGTGCCAAGCAAGGCTCTGTAGCCAGGAGACAGCCTGGGATGTGGGGAGTCCGCGTGGGAGGACAGGGCCAGGGAGATGGGTTTCTATCCTCTGGTGCTGAGGAGCACTAATTTCCATTCAAAGCAGTTTAAACTGATCGTTTTCTAAAACCCACCTGCTGGGGCCTGGAAATACCGGGGGTGGGGGAACTTGGGAAAGTATTTGACTGTCTAACCCTTATGTACGTCAGAAACGAATCCAAAATAGAACTGAACGTAAACTGTAATGAAAGAATATTAGTTTAAAAATTAGAAATTAAGCCCTTGCCGGTTTTTGATTCCCAGTCAAGGGCATGTACCTGGGTTACAGGTTCAATCCCTGGCCCTGGTTGGGGCTCATGGGGGATGCAGCCAATTGCTGTGTCTCTTGAATCAACGTCTCTCTCTCCCCCTCCCTCCCTTCCTTCCACTCTCCAAAAATTCAATGGAGAAAAAACTATCCTCCGGTGAGGGTTAAAATAAGTAAGTAAAGTAATAATTAAAAAACACCTGCTAGCCCTGACCGGGTTGGCTCAGTGGATACAGCGTCGGCCTGCGGACTGAACGGTCCCAGGTTCGATTCCGGTCAAGGGCATGTACCGTGGCTGCGGGTAGAGGTGGTCCAGGACAGGGGTGGTCCAGGATGGGGGTGTGCAGGAGGCAACCGATTGATGGTTCTAACTCTCTATCCCTCTCCCTTCCTCTCTGTAAAAAATCAATAAAATATATTTAAAAAATAAAAATAAAAAAATAAAAACACCTGCTAAATCTTGGGTGATGCCTGTGTGTGGGGGGGGGGGGGAGGGGGGAGTGAAGCTGTGAATTAAAATAACATCAAATAGCCAAGGCATCAATTTGGTAAGACCAAACCCAGACACGTATTCTCCGTTAAGTGAATGGAGGTGAGAACAGGAAATCGTGCCTGACAGGCACTCATTCTTCATGCATTCCCCTTTCACACCGAGGACTTGTTTGGACCGGATCAGTGGTCCTAGTTCAGGGCCAGGATGAAAGTGGCCTGGGGTCGGGGCAGCGCGCTACTTGCCGACTGTCCCGGGCCAGGGAAAGCCAGCGCAGCCTCGCCTTGAAGCTCAGGATGGGATGTTATGCTGAAAAGCCTGGGACTCTCATGCGAGGCAATTTGCTTCAGACATTTCAAGATTCCTCCTTTCAGTTCCTGACATTTCCAGCGTTCTCTGCAGTGTTCATGTTGGACTTTTCCAGCCGCCAGCAAACCTTGCACGTCGTCTCCTCTGATCCTTAAATCAGTCCCGGGGAGTACGCCAGGAATGCAGTCACTCCAGCTTTAAGGGGTGGGAATGGATTTACCCGCAAACTGTGGGAGGTGGGCTGGGGCTGAGGCTGTGGTGCGCGTCTGCCCCTTAGTGGTGGGTTTGGGTCTCTGCAAGAGGGTTGGGGGGCGGGGAGCGGGGCTGATGGCATTCGCTTGGCGACCCGGGCTAGGAGAGCTGTCCTCGGGAGTCTAAGTACGATGTGATCTCCTTTTGGCTTTGCTTTTTGTTTTCCTGGAAAATCCTTATGAAAGCCTTCACACCGGCCCATAGGAGCTGACCCCCATCTATAGCAGTGGCCCCCGAGCTGGCCCCTCGTCACTGGGACTTGTGGACGCTCAGTGGGACCCGGTCCTGAGAATTCCGAGTCTGTAGGTCTAGGGAGAGAATCTGTCACAGCAAACGGTGCAGGTGAGTCCGGTGCACAGGCAGAGGTGGGAGCCAGGACCTGGGGTTTCCATTCAGCTCCGAGGTGTCCACTGGGCTGGGGGCAGCTTCTCCCAGAAATGCTGCCCAGACTGTCCTAGGCTCTTCCCGGCCTAAAAGTTCTTCCTATGCAGTTCATGCTTTTTGATGCTGTTACCTGAAGATATTTTTTCCCATTGATTTGTAAAGAGAGTAGAGGGCGGGAGAGAGGAGGGAGGGAGAGAGAGAAACATTGATCTGAGAGAAGCACACTGATCCGTTGCTTCCTGCAGTTCCCCAGTTCAGGCCGGGGCTGGAATCAAAACCGCAGCCCTTGTTTGGGGAATCAAACCCAAGACCCTCCGTGCGTGGGCCCAAACTAAATTTATTATTGGACATAAATTAGAGTTAACTGCCAATTTCCTGCCAGTTAACTTAGTTGTGAGCTCAGACGTCTGCACAAACCTCCCGTTTACCCCAACGTTTCTGAGATTTCTATGTTTACTTTTATCGTCTCTACAGCTTGGAAATGACACATTATGTTTTTCTGTAGTGACTATCTTTTCAAGTTAATGTAAACACTTGACAAAGCTCTAATCTCCTCCCAAGCTAGATAAGAGCTTTAGAAGGCTTTAGTCACCACGCTGTCCACCTTACCCGTGAGAGTTGCTACGTATTTTACTAGTTCCACCTAGCTTTTATATTTTGTAAGCTAATTATAACTATTGTTTTAAAAATAATCATTTATGCTGTGTTTGTATAGCTTCAGCTAGACTTTCACTGGTGCGTTTGTTTATTTCACTTGGCACTTTCTTCCTTCTGGATTCAGTTCTCATTCTCACCAGCATTCTTTCACAGAGGGGTTAGTGGCGCGGTCTTTGTTTAAATGTCTTTATTTCACCTTCCCTTTTGAATGATAATTTAGCTGTGTATTCTTTCAACATTTTGAGGTTTTGTTTTCTGCTTTCTTTTACCTTTTTTAATAAAGACTCCTCTTTGTCTTTGATGTTCTGCAGTTTGCCATGAAGTGCTGAAACATGGGTTTATTTGCAATTATCCACAGGTGCTTCCCGGCTGGTGAGGTCTGTGTGTTTCATTTGTTCTAGAAAATTCACAGCGATTCTCCTTTCTGATGTTGCCTCCTGATCCTTCGCTCTGTGCTCTCCCTCTAGAGCTGTAGGTACGTCTGTGTACGACCCTTTCTTCTCTCCTCCAAGTCTCTTCTTCTCACTTCCTTTTTCATCTTTTTAACCTCTCAAGGTGACATGTTTGCAAAGTTTCACTTATTGTCTCTTCTGCTGCCCAAAACTCACTCATCAAGTATTCAATTTCATTGACCATATTTATAGCTTTAAAAAACCCCCACTATTTCATCACATTACAAATCATGTTGGTTTTCTAAGTGTCGTATCTCTAAGTTTTATTTCCTCTTCTTGGCTCCTGTAAAATTTATTTTCTTATATGCTCAACTATACATTAAACAGAACCTTTTTGCATATTTTATCTAGTATTTTTAAGTACATTGTAGCAACAGGGCTTCCTGGTTATCTGAGACATGATAGTGGGAAAAAATGTATCCCATTGGTTTCTCAAACTTTTTTCTTCAGAAAAATTCTGCTTGTCGACAGGGTCAAATGTTACTTGGAGTCCCACTGGGCAAAGTATGTGACATGTGCTGGGGCGCCCGGGCTGTGAGCGCTGTCGCTCCAAATTCCCCTGTAGGATCGGGAACCGTGACGTATGCGTTTCCTGTCACCTTCCTGTGCCAGCCTGGTCCTTGTCCACGTACCAGTAGTCGGTGCTGAACAGGTGCCTCGCTTCCTTATTTGATTTGCTTCGGAGCCAGGCACTGTGTCAGCATGAGGGCACTTAGATGTTTAGGGTGACGTGGCGTCTGAGTCGCTCCTGACCAGGAGCGGGGCCTGCAGCCCAGGGGTGGCCGCATGGCCAGCGCCGCCTGGGAAACGGCTCCGCCTGTGGGCTGTTTTTCTTAGCTCTGGCCACTAGGTGGCGGGAGGGAGCCACAGCACAGCGGGTCCTGCTGAACCTTCCGAGCAGCGGGAGGACAGTCGGTTCAGAAACACTGAACGTGTGGGTGCGCCAGGCCCTGCCAGCCCTCCCGCCCCGGGCACCTCATGAACGGCTGGGGGCACTAATGCGTGCAAGGCAGAGTGGAGCGCGCACAGGACGACGATGCAGGCTCCTGGGCCGGGGTCTCAGGAAGGGGGCACGTTGCCGTCCTACCTGGAGAACTCAGGTGGCCGGTCTGGGAAGGAAGCCTGCAGGCCCCGAGCGCCACCCCAGCCTCCCCGCCTCACCATGCGCCTGTTTCCCGTGTGCACGTCGTATCGCTCCCGCCAGGTTCTCCCAGAGGCCTCCTGGCCCAGCTTTGCCGTTGACTGACCACGTGACCTGCTGAGCTGCTCTCCGCCTGTTTCTTCATTTAGGGATCACAGTGCCGATCCTACCGCCGGACAGGATTGTGTCCTGTTTAAGCAAAGCCACGAAGTTAAAGTGCTTGGAAAGCCCCTAGGTGCTGTGTATGCACTAGGCACTGAAACAATTGTTGGCGTGCATTCCCTCCGAGTCCTCCGGCCCAGTGAGGGCACTGACGGAGCTGACTGATGGGGTCCCTTCCGAAGGGGAGCCCGGGACCGGCTGACGTGTGTACACCGGCTGCCTCGGAGGAAGCGGAGCCGAGAGGACAGCGCACACTCCGGTGACGCGCCGGCAGGAGAAGGGGGTCTCAGCAGGAGCTGCTGCCTCAGGCCCTCGGATGGGGCCTGGAGGATGAGGACATGGAGGGTGGAGCGGATGCTGCCCGGGCCCTGAAACAAGCTCCCCAGCAGGAAAGCCGCTGTCGCTTTTCAGGGGCACTGATAAAGGAGCCAGCCGGCAGGGACCTTCCCCTCCCGCTCCTCCAGGCGACCTCCTCCAGGCGATCGGAGGCTTTGGGAACTGCCCACCGCCAGGGAAGGCGAGGAGGACGGCATGCAGAGGACGCCCTGGGACAGCCCTGGGTCCCTCTGCCACTAGAGTCGGTTTTTAATACAATCGGTTTATCAGTTTGATCACAAACACTGGTTTGAAAACTTTGGTTGATGTGAGATTTCCATTCATTGTGTGTGTGTGCGTGTGTGCGCATGTGTGCATGTGTGTGTATGAGTGTGCGTGTATTGGCCATGACACCTCCTGTATCATAGTCCCCCTTTTCCACAGTTCACTTCCTGTGGTCAGTTACCCTTGGCCGCACAGCCCAGAATGCTATAGGGAGGACCCAGAGCTACAAGGGACAGGAGGTAAGTTTCCGCACGGAGCAGCGGGTGAAACCTGAGTCCCACTCAGTCCGGGACCTGGCTCCACCTTGGCTGCACCTCCCACTCCAGACGCCCCGCCCGCCCGCAGGCACTTAAGGAGCCTCTTGTGCTCATGTCACCCCGACATCAGACATCACGTGATGTCACCCCGACCCCAAAGCAGTTCCCATGCGCCCAGGAGAAGCCGGGAAGTGCTTGTCACCCACGGTCAGGTCAGCAGCAGCCTGACATCACCAGTCTGACGTCACCAGCCCATGTCCCCGCCGCCCTTCATGTCGTCACCTGGGCCTGTGTCATCTCAGAGCACCCCCAGGAGAAGGGGGGTGCAGCACAGTGAGGCGTGAGAGAGCCACACTGCAGTCTGTTGCTACAGCTGTGCTGTTTTATTAGTGATTATTGATCTCTTACGGTGCCTGATTGATGAATTACACTTCACTATGGTGTGTATGTGCAGGCAAAGACATAGTAGACACAGGGCGTGGTACTTCCCGCAGTTTCGGTCCTCCACGGGGGCCTTGGCCTGTGCCCCCCCCCCCCCCCCCGGGAAAGGGGAGGGAGGGGGACTGTAGTCCCATTCACTCCTCCAAGTGCTGGCTTCACACCCCCAGCAGGGGGCGGAACTGAGGCACAGTGCTTTATTTTAAACCTCATGTGACTCCTAGAGGCGGGTCAGGTGAGCAGGGACCTCAGCAGGAGCGTGGTGGAGAGCAGGCACGTGTAAGGAGAGCCGGGGGGGAGCTGGGGGGACTCAGTCTGGGAGAGCCTCACACAGCAGGGAGCGAGGTGCAGATCAGCTTTGCGATCAGAAAAGCAGGAACTCGAATTCCAGCTGCTCTGGCCTGACGCTGCCTCGCCTCCCCTCAGCCTCCACTCCCTTATGGAAAGGGAGGTCACATACCACCTCCTGGGAGTGATGTCACCGAGCCAGAGACTCAGAAACCCAGCCTCCACTGAAGCGTGAGCGGAGGCAGCTCCCCCGCAGCCTGAGTGAAGCCGCTTGGTGGGGCCGGCAGAGCGGCCGTGTAAGGCTGGGAGGGAGTTATTTTTGGTCATTTATGGTAGCGAAGTATCTCGGCCCGAATTCCCTAGAAAACAGAGCCTGAGGCAACACTTATGAGCTCATGCTTTAAGGGTGCAGGGCAGTGGGAGGAGAAGAGGGAAATGGGGCAGGAAAAGGGAAACCCACTACGAGGAGGCGTGTTACTAAACTGGCTATGGTTTAACCAAAATGCAGCAAAATGCAGCGCTGTGAGTCATCCAGGGGAGGCCTCTGAGCGGCAGAACAGAACCCGCTGGTAATTGTTGGGAGGAGGGAAGGAGAATGAACCGCTGTGTCCTCCCTGTCTTCCTGTTCTGATCGGCAAAGTTTTCCCCAAGTTGTGTTACCCACTGGGCCGGCAGTTGCCGGAGAAGACAGATCCCCACGTTGGGTGGCGGTGACGCGAGCCGGCCCCCAGTCCCCTCCCTGCCTGCCTGCGGCACGCCTTGGGGGCTGGCTGGCCGGAGCGTGTGCTGGGGCCTGGGCCCTGGGGCCTGCAGGCAGGTAGGCCTGGCCCGGACACTGACACCTGGGGAACACGGCTACGTTGCTGCCTCGAGCGACATGGGAGGTGGAAGCAGCTGCCACATAGATGAAGCCCACGGTGGTGTGGCCTCTGCTGTGGAGACAGCTCTGAAGTTCAATGAATCTTCCTCCAACGGTGGCCAACCCCCCTCGCTGAGCCGTGAGGATCAGGGGGCACAGGCAGCGCCTGTGAGGGAGTGTCTTCGTGGCCGCGCTCACCTCAGGGCACACAGAGGGGTCCTTCTGAGCAGCAGAGGCCCGTGATGCAGGGGACGGAGAGAAGCAAGGAGGTGGCGGTGGCACCGCCTCTCGCTCTGGACGCTGAGCTCCCAGGGGCCGGGCTGGCTCAGTGTCTGACACAGCAGGGACTCTGAGAGGTGAGGAGGGGAGAAGGGCGTTCTGGAGGCGGCGCCTGGGCAGGGCAGGTGGGGACGGCCAGGAGGGCGGCCTGTGCCGCGGGCTGTGCGTGGGCTTGTGATGACGAGACCTGATGCCCTGTTTTCAGATGCTCGCTCACCATTTACTGCTCTGCTGCTGATAACCATCTTGTCATAAAGGACAAACGGGGCCGCTCGGGACGGGGGCGGGGCATGTTTAAGGAGATCTGGTGTCTGTGGAACGCTCACCTGGCTGTGAATCAGGTCCCCCCCCTCCCCGACTTTATTTTTAAAGTCTGTCTTTATGGTGTGACCGGCTGCAGAGAGGCCCCTGCGCAGCTTAGCTGGAACCTCCCGGATGGAGGGGCCACCGGCGCTGTCCAGGGTGCTGGGCGGGGCACGCCCCGGTCGGGAGGTCAGGAGGCCTCCGTGAGGGAGGTTTCCTAAGATTCCCGGACAGTGAGGTGCCGCATCCTCGGTGCTCAGCTGCTCGGCTGGGATGTGAGTGGAGGACTGGGAACAGCTTGGCCCTCGCTGGACAGCGACAGCTGCTTCAGGCCGCGACAGAGAAACTGCCCCAGGACCGCGCTTCCGACACTCGGAGCTGGGCCACGTGCACCACCCTGTGCATGCACAGTGTCGTTGGCACCCCTCTGCCCTTCCTCGGGCCCCCTCCCCTCGGGACCCCCCTCCTCCCCACCACACCTGCGGTCACACCTGCTCCAGCTGGAGGCTGAGGTGGGAGAAGGGCCAGGCCGCCGCTGCTGCAGGTGGGGGTGGTGTCGCTCAGACTGGGAGAAAGAAAACAGCCCAAGGAACCGGAAGCACTTCACGGCGACGGCCCCTGGGAAGAAGCCGGGCCGGGCTTGCCCCTCCGGGTCTGGTGGTGCCGGGAGCTGGGGGAAGCCTGTTGCCCATGCACTGGGATTCTGAGCCGGAGGAAAAGGGGGAGGTGTCAGTCCACTCTGCCTCGGCCAGGCAGTAGGTCTCAGAGACTTAACAGGGTTTCATGTGAAAATGGGAAGAGATGGACTTGATCCTGATGTTGTCATTTGAAGCAGGAAGAGCAAGTCCCCAGGTCCCGGCAGGAACCTGGAGCTGCAGGCGCAGAGCTCAGATTCAGCTCACGCCTCAGAGGCTGAGGAGGGGGCCTCCTGGGTCTGAAGAGCCCAGCAGGTCGTGAGGCACTCCTCACGAGGGCGTGGGCTCTTCCCTTGGCCCCTGTGCAGCAGCAGAGGATTCTGGGAGTGGCAGCATCCTTCCGGGGGCGGGGGGGGGGGGCATGGAGGCAGCAAGAGAAACCCAGAACCCTCCCACCACCACTAAAATGCTGTTTGCACAGTTCAACCTGTTGCACATTTATCTGGCAAAAGTTTAAATATTCCCTGGAAGGGCCAAGCTTCACACTCAGGTGCGGAGCCCTCAGCACTGCTGGTGCCAGCAGCTGTGGTTCTGGAGCCTCTTCCAGTTGGAATGGCCCCGGGTGCAGGGAAGGAGCCCGGGCCAGCCCCAGCGCTGATGTAAGATGCCCGTGCGCTCTAGCTCCCACCTGGTCCTGGAGGCTCCCACAGGCCACAGCTCCAGGACCTTGGAGAGAGGCTGTGCCGGCTGCTCTGGTTTTTTTTTCTGTTCTGGCAACAGGTGTAAGAACACAGGTCTTGTCATCGCAAAGTTAGGTCCAAAGCTCAGCTTCCTGCTTCAGAGCCAGGAGGGTTACCTGCCTCCATCTACCAGGTGAGGAGGCGTCACCCGGGCGTGGGGTTTGGTGAGATGGGTGGGAGCAGCACTGGCACAGCAGCTCGGGCCAAGGTTTGATTCTCAGCAGGAAAGAAGTCAGACTCTGTCCACAATGGCAGTTTCCTTCTCTCCAAATGGATGCTTCTTATTGCATCGACCTGAACCTAACACACAAGGTAATAAGCCACAGTGGGGAAGGTGCTTTGGGCATCTAGTATTTTACACACAAAAATGATGCCAGTTGAAAAGAGAATCACTTTATCGTGTTGAGAAATGGCCCAGCTTGTCTCACTTATTAAATGTTTATTTGGATTACATTCAAAGGTTATGGAATGCCCTGGCACACACCCATTGAGATAATCGTATACCATTGTCACATTTAACCTGGGATGTGATGTATTCATAGATTTCTGCATGTCGGCCAGTCCTTCTGTTTATGGGACAAACTTGGCTCCATCCCTGGAGATGACATTTTAATGGACCAAATCCCATTCATAATATTGTAACGTGCCCCTGCCTCCTCTCCTCCAGGCTGAGCTCCACTCAGCGGCCAGAACCGCCCAAAGCAGCAGGCAGACCGGCTCCCTCTCCCGCGTAACATCTCCAATGCCTGGCCATTGCAATGGGCTTGAAGTGAACTCCTCGGCGTGAGCTGTGAGACCTCCTGTCACCTGACCCCGCCGAGATGTGTCCCACTCCCACTCCGGCACCCCGCAGCGCTGGCCGGGGGCACGCCGGCCTCCCCCGCCACGGGCCGTGTTCTCCCGGATCGCTCCGGAGCCACCCGTCTCACCATTCACACCCCAACATGGTCGCGCCTCCCGAGAGCTTCCTCCCATTTCCGAGTCAGGTGGCTTTGCCATCCCTCTCCATCACACGATCCCATTTCATGTTCTCCTTCGTTTCCGGTGCCTGGAATTGCCTATTCCATGTCCGGTGCTGGCTGTCGGCTCCTCCCACTAACACCTGTGCCGACAGGGGCGGATTCTGGTCTGTACCGGCCACTGTGCCCACAAGCAGGTGAACAGGTCACAAGGGAAACTGGGCTCTTACGTTCTCTGCGTTTTCATTTTTGGCCCTTCGTCATCTTCCAGGAACCGCAAGGCCCTACCTGGGTTTCGTCTCGTCGTCGTCTTTGTCCGGCACCTTCCCCAGCACACAGCCTCCCAGTGGAGGGACCGGGGTGCTACTTAGTTCCCTGGTGCGTCCCGTGAGGTGGCCACCGATCCCCGCAGGCCCGTCCGGGACCTGGTGTGAGTGCGGACTTGCTCTACCCTGGCCCGCATTCCCGGGGAGGAGGGCTGCGCTGGGCGGGACTGATAACCTCGAGCCCCGGGGGAGACCCTAGGTGAGCCGTGGGGTCTCTCGTCAAACTAGGAGGCAGACGCCCGGCTCGAGTGGCCTCTTACCCGCCTTGTTTTTTTATTTAAGGAAGGAAGCGCAGGGCCGAGTGCCTGTGGTGTCTCTTAGCTTAGCTGGGGGCCTGTCCTAACACACAGGCAAGCGACCCCTCTCTCCTTTGTTTCCCGCACTCACTATGTCCTTCTTCCTTTATCTCAAGCACATGTTCTTACTCATCCGAGTCCTTGTGGCCCTTCCGGGTCCCGAGGACAGTGGAAGAGAAGTAAACAAAGAGCACCCCATCCAGCCTGGCCAGTGTTGCTCAGTGGTTGAGCTGTGACCCAGGAGCCAAGAGGTCACGGTTCCATTCCCGGTCAGGGCACATACCCGGGTTGCGGGCTTGATCCCTGGTAAGGGGTGCGCAGAAGGCAGCCAGTTGATGGTTCTCTTTCATCACTGATGTTTCTAGCTCTCTCCCTCTCCTTTCCTCTCTGAAATCAATAAAAAAAATTTTTTTTTTAAATTCAAAAGCATGTATGTGCGGAGCCTGCCCTTAGTGGGTGCTCTGGGGAGACTGCCCTAGTAGGTGCTCTGGGGAGCCTGCCCTTAGTGGGTGCTCTGGGGAGCCTGCCCTAGTAGGTGCTCTGGGGAGCCTGCCCTTAGTGGGTGCTCTGGGGAGCCTGCCCTAGTAGGTGCTCTGGGGAGCCTGCCCTCAGTAGGTGCTCTGGGGAGCCTGCCCTTAGTGGGTGCTCTGGGGAGCCTGCCCTAGTAGGTGCTCTGGGGAGCCTGCCCTCAGTAGGTGCTCTGGGACCAGCAGCCACTAACATGAATATTTCATGTTCTCTGACCTCCAGGCAGGACTCGGCTTATTTATCCTGGCTCATTATCCTGGGCAGCGAGGCGTCCCTCCCCCATCGCCTGTAATTACCCGGGTGGAGCCATCCGCAGGGAGGCAGGGCGAGAGCTGCCATCTGCTCGCAGCTCCGGGCTGGGCTCCTCCCCGCTCAGCCCCGCCGGAGCCCAGGAGCAGGTGCTAGGCTGAGTTTCTGGGCCGCTGCTAGCAGCTCACACCCACCTGGAGCAGCTGGGGGCAGCGGGGTCTGCAGAACGTGCAGGAAGCCCCTTTTTCTCTTCCGTCTCCCTTCCCCACCAACTGTTTTTCTTTTTGCATTCCTGGACATTTCTGTGCATGGTGGCGACCTAGGAGAGGGGTGGCTGTGTAGGTGTGTGAACCGTTATGGGATGAGCACGTCCTACAAGGGGAGGAGGGGGCGGGGATGGGGCTGCAGGGCGGGCCCTGCAAAACGCTCCTGTGGCCTCCCATGCCCGCCCTCCGGAGACGCGGGTGTAGGAAGATCAGTCCAGGGGGCCGGGGTCTTGGACGGGAACCAGCATTCTCGCCAACGGGCTGGGACCGTGGGGAGTCCCTTCACACCTGGGACTCAGAGGCCGCACGTACGTGACGAGGGGTGACCTCAGAGACCGCCACGATCCTCTCGGCGCTAAAGGCGGTGGTTCTCTGAAGTTCCGGTCTCTCTCCCCGCATCCCAACAAGGGGACAACGTTCCCGGCCCCAGGCCCCTCGCGGGGCTGGCCCTGCTGTGGGAGGCGCAGGAGGAAGCTCACATTGGCACATAAACTTATTTGTGTTTTCCTGGGGGCCCTTCTTGGAGATACAATGTTTTCAAGCATAAAAGGTAGAATTTCTAGTGTTGAATTTCAGGTACTAGGAGTGTGTGTGCGCACACGAGAGCGAGTGTGATGGCTGGAGGGGTGGTGTGAGAGAGAGGGCCTCTGTCACCCCTAGATCTCACCTGGCCCTGTGTTAGTGCACCTGTGGCCTGGAAGAGTGGGCGCCCCGACATGTGGCAAGGCCTCGAACGCTGGCCGACGGAGTTTGGTTGGTGTCATTGCACTCAGAAACCCACAGACCCAAACCTCAGAGACTGGAATGGACAAAGCGGGGGCCATGGAGGCCAGCGGGAACCTGCCCCTGCTCCCTCGGGCTCGTGCTGACGGAGCCCACTTAGAGCGTTGGCATTGGCTGTGTAGACGGGGTGTGGGGTGTGTACTCACAGTAACAGGCCACTTTCACACACCTTATCGGTCACACTAAGCCCTGGCCCTGGAGGGAGGACGGGCAGTGCCACTGTGGCTGGGAGGTGGGGGGGGGGTGGGGTGGAGGACAGGATATCAGGGAAGTGGCCTTGGCTGCTGCAGCTGCAGAGGACATGGGATGCTCTTGAAAGCTTTACCAGGGCAGTGATGTGGCCTGAACTTCCTGGGCGCCCACGTCATGTGCCCCCACTATCCCCCTTGCCCTGAAGTGGTCTGCCCCATGGTCACCCCCCCAACCTCCCCCCAGGACCAGGTCCAACTCATCATGGCCACAGCCTGGAGGTCCAACTCCTGCCACAGCCTGGAGGCCCGAGCAGGCTTTGCTAGGTAAACAAGTGCCTTTCTTTTTGAAGGGTGACTGGAGAGGGCGACTCGATCCCTGGGCGTCATGTCACCTTTGGGAAGGGTGTCCTCTCCTAGTGGCTCCTCCTTTCTAGTGGGGACACCTTGACCCTCAGGAAGGAAGCACAGTGCTTATTCCTGGAAACAGAGGCAGCTGTTCTCTCCTCGCAGGCTCTCCAAGGGGCCCGAGCCCGCCTTCCCCCTGACTGCCCGGCGGCTCCGCCTGCTGCCGTGTCTGCGATGCTGGCTTCCCGGGGCTGATGGACAGGAGCCAATGGACAGGAGCCTGGTAGCTTCCGGCTCCAGAGAGACTGCTGGGCGTCCCGGGCAGGGACAGCTGTGGGAGACGGCGTTGCTCTGGCAGCCGATCCTGACCCGACTGAGACTGGATTAGAGCCTGACGCAGCGAGTGCACCTCTTCCTCCCCACCCGGGGCCCGCAGAGGCCGCTCGGGCCGATGGAGGCACGTCTGAGCCCCCTCTCTGTCCCATGAGGTGGGGGGGCGGCGGGTAATTCGGTTTCAGTCAAGGTACTGTCCTGCGTGGGCCGCCTGTGTTATGTCTGTGTGACCATCTGCTCCTTGGTAGCTGGACAGCACTCATGGTTCCGCTTGGCCACAGGGAAGCTTCTGTTAAGAGCAAAGGGAGGGGCAGTGCAATCGGTGGGGAGGCCTGGCCACGGGAGGAGGCGGTGAGGGGGAGGCAGCAGGAAAAATGGGAGGGGAGGGGGGCGAAGGAAGCCAGGCTCACTCTGGGCGGGCTGTGCCAACGGCCGCTGGACCTGAGTCCTGCCCACGTCTGCTGGATAAAGACCCAAAGGTATCACTTGCATGGAAGATGAGAACAGACATCTGTTGCTAATCCTCACCCGAGGATATTTTTCCATTGATTTTTACAGACAGTGGAAGGATGGGAGAGAGACAGAGAGAGAAACATCGATGTGAAGAGACACATTGATTGGATGCCTCCTGCACGCACCCTGACCAGGGCTGGGGATCAAGCCTGTAACCGAGTACGTGCCCTTGACTGGAATCGAACCTGGGACCCTTTGGTCCGCGGGCCGACACTCCATCCGCAGGAGCCAAGCCGTTTTTGAGTAGGATGGCGAATGGCGGAACCCACACAGCCCGGCACCAAGGGCCTCGGCTCCGGTCTTGCCTCTGCTTCTTACCAGCTGCAGAATCGTGCGCAAATCGCGCCCTGTCGTTCGTGTCCTTCGTCTACAAGGCCAAGCGGTTGGACTGGATGACCGCTAGGTCCTTTCCCGGGCTGGCATTCCATGACTCTGTTTGGACAGTGTTTGTGTCCGTAGTGACCTGTTGAAATACATACACGTGCATCTCTGGAATCCGTTGATTGGCTAAGCCTCGATTCCCCATCTGGAAGGTGGGGCAACAAATAGACCTTACTTCAATGGAGTGTTGACACACCTAAACTAGGTAGTGCATAGACTAGAACTTACATGTGGAATCTGAAAATGCGGACCCGGAGAGACAGAGTAGAATGCTGGTCACCAGCGGTTGGGGGCGGAGGGAGGAAAAGGGGAGATGCTGGTCGAAGGGGAGAAATGTGCAGTTACCAGTGGGAAGGTTTCTGGGAATCCAGTGCACAGCACGGTGATGAGAGTTAGCGGTGCAGTGTCACACACTTCACAGGAACTCACAGAGGATATCGGAAACGTTTCGCCACAAACACAATGACAGGAATTATGTGACGTGAAGGAGGTGTCCATGAATGCTGTGGTGATCGTCAGTTTGTAATCTCTAAGTGTGTCACACACCACATTGTACACCTGAAACTCACAGAACATTTTATCAATTATGTGTCAATAAAGTTGAAAAAAAATTAGGTGCAAGAAGAGGAATGAAAATTTGGGAATTACTAGGTGTACTGGTTAATAATGGCGGATTTTGTAATCAAAGAAAACATGATAATTTCAAGAGAAACATCAAAAGTGCTTTATTCAAAGCACTGTCCATCGCTGGCTACACATTTTCCCCATCTTTCAGGTGATTTGTGGAGACCGTCCCAATAGAACTTTTCTTGTTTTGAGGCAAACCATTCAGAGACCCAATTTTCCACTTCTTCGTACGTTTTGAAGTGCTGCTCAGAAAGTGCATGTGCCCTTGATTGGAACAAGTAGTCATCTGAAGGAGCAAGGTCTGGTGAATACGGTGGGTGGGTTCATACTTCCCAGGCAAGACCTTCTAACGTGTCTTTAACTGGTTTTGAAGTGTGTGATGGTGCGTCATTATGAAGCGAAATTACTTTGCTGTGTCTTCTGGCACATTCTGGTCGTTTCACGATCGAAGCGTGGTTCAAATTGATTATTTGTTGTTGGTAGCGATCAGTATTAAGGGTTTCACCTGGTTTTAGAAGCTCATAATACCCCACACCTTCCTGATCCCACCAAACACAGAGCATTGTCTTCTTTCCGAAGCGATTTGGCCTTGCAGTCGATGTTGATGGTTGACCTGGATCAACCCATGATTTTGTGCGTTTGGGATTCTCAAAATAAATCCACTTTTCATCGCCAGTCACAATTCGATGCAAAAAGTTTTTTGTGCCATTGAAGCACAAAAGACTTTACTTTTTGGTTTTCCATTTGTCTTTCATTCACTTGATGTGGCACCCACTTTCCTTCCTTTAAAATCTGTCCCATTGCTTATAAATGACTGGAAATTGTTTACTGAGCAACGTTCAATCGTTCTGCAAGTTGTTTTTGAGTTTGACACGCATCTTCATCCAATAATGCTTGTAATTGTTGGTCTTCAAACTTTTTTGGTTGACCTGGACGCTCTTTGTCTTTCACATCGAAATCATCACTTTTAAAGCGTTTAAACCAGCGCTCACAAGGATCTTGAGATAGAGCATGTTCACCATAAGCTTCCCAAAGTATACGATAACCTTTTCTTCAAAATAAAGTAATGAATTAAAACTTCCTGCAAATGCTCTTTTTTTGGCACGAAATTCGACATTTTTTAAGCATAAAAATATCTATGATGTTAACACCTTCAGCAAATTTGACATATGAAGTTTTGAAGTTTGCTATCAATACAACAAAATAGCATACATATCACATCGCATATATATCAACATATCTGTAACTCCAGCGATTGAAAAAAATCTGCATTATTAACCAGTACACCTAGTAAGAAAGGGAAGCATGAAATTGGAGCCAAACGATCATTTTAAGTTTCCTTCTTTTGCATGGTTCTTGGGAACCCAATCCAGGATGTGACATAATTTACGGAAAATTAATTGGGTGCCGGCTCCATACCAGATCCTGGGGATAAATGATGAGCGGGCACTGTTCTTGACCCTTCAGAACTCAGCCTGGTGGGGAGACAGGTACCTGCCCCACGAGGCAGAATGCGAGGGGCCCCACAGTCCCTGTGTGAGCAAAGGGCCACAGGGCCCAGGGGCATGGCCACCGGACCGGAGTGCACTGTGGACTGACACCCTGTGCGGGAGATGTGGAGGGAAGTGGGGCCGGCTGGCCTGTGCTGGTTCCGCCCGGAGCACGCCCAGGCCAGCAGCTGCAGGGCTAATTAAGTGAAGATTGCGATTGATTTGTTTGCTTCCGGCCGAAGAGGACTTGGTCAGCACGGAAAACAAATGTGTTTAAAATTTCTCCGCTATAAAGATGACTTCCGCCTCTTCTCTCAGCTCTGCCTTCTGCTGTTAGACTCTGATGCTGCTTAAACCTTTTTTTAAAAATAAATTTTATTGATTTTTTACAGAGAGGAAGGGAGGGGGATAGAGAGTTAGAAACATTGATGAGAGAGAAACATCAATCAGCTGCCTCCTGCACAACCCCCACTGGGAATGTGCCCGCAACTAAGGCACATGCCCTTGACTGGAATCGAACCTGGGACCCTTCAGTCCATAGGCTGACGCTTTATCCACTGAGCCAAACCGGTCAGGGCTAAACCTTTTAAAGTGCATCCCTGCAGCTGGGTGGTGGGGAGACACTGCCCACAGCAGAGTCCGGTGGGCACCCTTGGGTGTGTGGAGGCAGAGGGAGGTGGGGACATTGAAGGGATGTAGGACATGGCACGGTGCGGTCTGTTTTGCGCGTCATGCTGGTAGTGCCCAGGGGGATGGGCCAGAAGGGGTGAGACAGGCTGGGCCAGGGGCGGTGGTCAGGGGGAGGAGCAGACATTTCCCGGGGGAGCCGATGGGATCCGGGATCCAATTTCATCCTTATCAGACTCACAAATAAATGTTAGGCATCAGCTGTTCCATTGTGAGGGTCAGAGCCTGAGCTCAGCAGTTTACTGTTTGCTGGATTCAGGCAGTTTATTAGCAAATTCTGCTTCTTAATTTAATTTCAACAAAATGTCAGCAGGATGTTAACCCCCACGTGCGCCGTCTTGGGGTTACACAGGTGAAGGTTACCTAGACCTGCCGCCAGGGCCTCCGGTCTGGTCTGGCTGGTAGGGACAGATTGTGAACTACGGTCACAGCAGTGCCAGAGAAACACGTGTGTCCCGGGCAGCATGCTGTGGGAGAGAGGAGAGGCCGGTCAGCTGCAGCGGGCGGGGCAGCTTGCCGGTGATGGAGGGGCGAGAAGGGACTTTTTGGCGGAGGAAGCAGCGTGGGCAAAGGGTGAGGCTGCAGCATCTAACACGTTCAGAGACCTGAGGTGTAACCGTTAGGAGTGTGGATTCCTGAGTTAGAATGTTTAAATTCTGGATATTTCAATTCTAGACCTGGGCAAGTTACTTAACTTTCTGTGCATCCATTTCCTCATCTTTAAACATGGTTATTAATAATACCTATCTCATAGGGTTGTTACAGGACTAATACCGGAAAATTCCTTAGAACAGTGCTCGGCACGTGGAAAATTCTCAGTAAATGCAGTTATCACGTGACCAAGTTTTTAGGGTTAAAGGAAGAGGGATGGGGAGAATGGTATAGTTATGACTGCTTTTCCTTAAACATATCCATAGGTGTCAAGTAATATAGGGGAGAGCGCTCCTAGGACCAGACATGGCCTGAGTAAAACATAGCTGTTGAATTTTTGCTGGAGACTGAATTGTGTGCCTCCCCCAATTCACATGCTAAAGCCCCACCCCCACGGTGATGGTATGTGGACATGGGGCCTTTGGGGAGTAATTAGAGTCATATCAGGTTCTGAGGGGCCCTCATAATGGGATTAGTAACTTTATAAGGAGACAGAGAGAGAAAGAGAGAGAGAGCTGTGCCATGTGAGGACACAGCGAGAAGGGCACTTTGAACTTGACTCCCAGCCCCCAGAACTGTGAGAAATAAATGTCAGTGTTTTAAGCCCGCTGTCTGTGGTATTCTGTTATAGCAGCTTGAACAGGCTAATACAATGACCCAAGACTTGGAAGAGGGACTTTGAATTCCACAACAGCTGGTGACACCTGGGCTTTAGTCCTGGGCATTTTTGGTGTATCCTTCAGAGCAAACCAGCTGATGACTCGCAGTTCGCCACATGTCCACAGCTGGATTGCAGCCTCACGCTCTCTGCAGAGCCGTTCCCGCTCTTACTGATTCTGAAGGCCAAGGCTGATGGAATAAATTGGAGGAAGTTAATAAAACGTGAACCCCGATGGGGTCTGTGCCCAGCAGACACTTGCCTCCTCCAGGCAGGCATGCAGGTGCCAGGCTTGCCTCTGGAGTGCCCACTTCCCTGCATCGCTACAGCACCTTGTGGGAGGTGACTCAAGAAATTCCCAGGCAACTTTGGCACCAGGCCAGGCATTCCCTCCCGGAATTCCTGCCCGTGTCCCTGGAGTGTTCACTGCACAGGAAGCCGAGTGCCTTCTCCCCCACGAGCAGGGGCACTGGGCTTCCTGCGCGAGCGGGAGAGGCAGACCAGGCCTCGGCACCGAAGGCCCCGCTCAGCTCTGTTTCAAACGGCGTTTTGTTTCCAAATGGAGTTAGTCCTCGAAGAAACTGGTCTGACGACCGCGCTGCCGGAGGCGGGCTCACAGGCGTGTCGTGTCCAGAGAGACAAAGCCGGCTATTTTTATCGGTTCCGTTGCAATTGGGTAAGTTAGACTTACATTCTTTCTGAGCCGGGGTCGGGGTCCGGGAGCCGGGCTGGCGGGGCTGCTGCTGAAGGAGGCACTTTGCTAGGCCCCGGGAGAGGGTGTGTTCTCTGAGCTGGGGGGGGGGGGGTCCCAGCGTCACATCCAGTTAGCGGGCAGCTTCACGCACCAGCCCAGCTGGGACTCGGGCTCTGTTGCAGGATCCTGGGCATCCACTTAGCCTTTCCGAGTCTTCGTTTCCCTGGCTGTAAGGTGGTGACAGAGACCTCGCGGCCGTGAGGGTTTGTGACGCTCCAGCCGCGTGTCAGCAGCTGCGCCTCCGCGTCCACCCCACGAGGCAGCACAGACGGCCCCCCGGGGCCCACGTGCTGGCATCCTTTCCCACGGCTCTCGGTAGAGGGTCCCTCAGGTCCCTCAGGTCCCTCAGGTCCCTCACGCCCCTTCTTGGCCACCACAGCGGGACTTGGTGGTCCCACCCAGGCTGTCACTGCGGTTCAGGCCCGACGCCTTCACGGACTCAAGCCCAGACCTGAGGAGGCCCCGTGGACACCGCGAGCCAGGCCGTGAGGGTGGCCAGCTGGGCGGATTGAGTGCCCGCCTCGTCCTTTCCGGGAGGTGAGTGGGACTGGATCCCCCGGAGAGGAAAGGAGTTTCTCAAGCACACAGTGGGACTTCAGCGTGTTCGTTCACTCCCAGGGACTGTCTCTGGGAGGAAAGGACGGTGGCTGTTCTGTTGAAAATGCAGCATTTCCGAGAGATGGGGGCAGGGAGCTGGTGTGGGCGGGGGTCCGGGCAGGAGCCTCTGGCTCAGCTGAGATTTGTCTCTGAATAGCAACTCGGCCCACTGGCTGCTGAGTCACTGACTCCACAGTCAGCCCCGCCAGTCATTGCTCCTGCGCTAATTCTCGTCACAATCGTGGCTCCTTCTGTGTGTTTTAAAATGCGATCTTGCTGCCACTGGACAAACCAAGTTGGAAGCCAGCAAAGCCACGTGAGCAGAGCCGGCAGGAGGTGAAATCGTGGGTCCGGAGAGCATGTCGGGATTTCTAAAGTACAGGCCGCGTCACTGGGCGGGACAAAGCGAGACTCCAGGGAGGGGCTGAGGTCTCAGAGATGCAGCAAGCCCAAGGCCTTGGCGAGGGGAGGGTCTGAGGGACGACACACAGTGGAACTGTGGTGACACAGCATTGAGGCGAAGCATGTCCCGGGGTCTGGGAGCCTCTTGGCCGGGCAGGCTGACGGGTGAGGCCACGGGCACGGGGGCCTGCGCTCAGGAGGAGCCAGCTCCTGGTGGATGCCTGGCCAGCACCATCTTGAAGTTCTTAGTCTCATCCTTGACCTTGTGTTTTGTAAGAAAATCTGATGGAACATATGCATGAGCCAACGGGTATCCCCGGAGCATGGGGGACGGGAGGGTGGGGGGCCACAGGCAAGGACTCCAGACACAGCAGGCAGCAGGCAACTCGCTGAGCAGCCATCTGGCCACCTGCACGCAGGTGGGGGTGTCGGGGTGTCGGGGTGCAGGCCGGGGGGTTGGACCACAGGCTCAGCCCTGGGCCAGACTGCAGTGTTAGCAGTGCGGCTGTGGGGACCGGGACCCCCACAGTGGCCAGTGCTGGGTCTAGGGGGAGGCCAGCTGGCCTGTCCCCCGGAGCTGTAGCTATAACTCCCATCTGGTGCCAGGGCCGGAACAGTGGGCACAGGCAGTGACCTTGTCAGCAAGGTCATCAGAAGGAAAGCGCGCACATGGACTTGCAATACAGCGTGCAAGGGAGTTACTCTAATTCCCCAAAGACTTTCAGCTGCGGGTTTAAAACTGCCCCAACATCGCAGAGCCAACATCCACAGGCTTAGAAACAGACACCGAAACACCATCACAGTCAACGGAAAACAACACCATTTTCACGTGACACTTTCAACGAGCCAGTTATTAATGAAGACAATTTAAAAATTAACTTTTCCTTCTAACAGAAGAGCAGCGTGTAATGAACACACGCTTTGAGGGATACACAAACAGTGATGCTGCTCAGTTCCCTTCATCCCCCCGCCCCCGCCCGCCCCCCAGCTGCAGGAACGCAGAGGGGACGGTGGGAGCTTACAGCTAAACTGCATGCAGACTTCCACAAAACCGAACGACATGAAGTTAAATCTTTGTAGAAAAATTGTTTGGCAAGAATCATCTGCTCTAGATGCACTAAAATGTATATTCTGATGCTTATCAGAAAGGTATCCCACTGTTGTCACAGCCTATGACATGCTCCAAGCAGCCTGCTGGCAGCCGCGTCTGCGGCAAGATCCTCCTCAGGACCAGACATTGTTTGTGATCTTGTCTTTGCCAAGAGAGATGTTGCTTTCAGTTCTAAGCAACTGAAAATGAAGTTGCTAAAAGTATAACCTAATAGATGAATTTCCAGAAAAGCAAGCCAGAAACATCTCAGGGTCAACCAAGACATCACAGGAACAAAGTATCATTATTTATTTTGTTAGGTGAAATGAAAATACCGAAAGTATTGCCTTTTTGAAAGTGGATGTAGTTCTTCTTGCTAGGGTTTATAAGGAATGCAGTAGTTTTAAAGGGAAAGCATTATACTCTTGTGTCTCTCACTGTGCACCCCCACCTTTAGCACAGGGGGTCCTGCATTTTATTCTGCTGGGCCGCGCAGCCCTGAGCAGCCCAGCCCTCAGGGCTACCTCTCAGCGGGCCTCAGGAGTAGAAAAGGGCCATTTTTCTTGGCTGCTTTGCAAAACCTCGTGTGGATTCCTGTGAAAGAGGACGCTCCGGAGACTCTATGGTGACAGGAGGCCCCGTTCCTGAGGCAGCACCAGGGGCCCGGCTGCGGCTCATTCACTGTGGACTGTGGCCCGCGGGGCTCCCACGACTCCTGAATCCTGGGGATGGAGGCTGGAGGCGGCGCAAATGCCAATGCGTGGTGCAGGCTGAGCATCGGGGAGCTGCGCGGCACCCACAGTGCCAGGCGACGGGCTGAGGCGACGGAGGCAGGATGGAAACCACGGCGCGCTGACTGCTGACTCACTGGCACGTGGGCTCTTTCTTCTGAACTGCATTTTTATTGTTGACACTATTACAGATTTCCTCCTTCCCCTCCCACCTACCCCGAGCCCCTCCCTCTGGCCGCCATCACTCTTGTCCATCTGTGTGTCCGGCAGAGCGTCTGATGAAGGCGTGGGATTGCAGGCAGCCCCTCAGTGCCCCCTGGGGCTGCGAAGGGCCTGTGAACCCCATGAACTGGGTGCGATGGGGTGAGGCAGACCGTCTGCCTGGCTCTGCTAAAAGCACAGCACCCTCCGTGAGGCCGCGTTCCTGTGTCCCTGCGACTCTCCCAGCACAGGACACGCAGGGTGGTCACCAGGCTCTGTATCTGGTGGACGCCGTTCCTCAGACTCGACTCAGAAGGGGCACCTGTGCCCTTCTCTCCTGGTTTCCTCTGGGTGGGTCTCTAACAAGGGACTAACCTTTCAGCAACTGGCTCAGGACCCACGCTGGGGCACCGCTCCCAGGGCCTCTGCTCCCCGTCTCCTCTCTTGGCATCCTGTCCCGGCCTGCCCTGACCGCCCCCTGCGCTCCACGCCCATTCTCACTGCGAGAGTCCATCCAAGTCCGCCAGCCCGGCGGCCTGGCTCAGTGGCTGAGTGTCGACCTATGAACCAGGAGGCCACGGTTAGGATTCCTCGCCAGGGCTCATGGGATGCCTGGGTTGCGTGCCATTGATGTTTCTATCTCTCAATCTCTCACTTCCTCTCTGAAACCAATAAAAATATATTAAAAAGAAAAAGAGTCGGCAGGCTTGGGTGTTGAGTTCCTTTTACCTCTAATAACAGTCCCTGGTGCCGGGGTCACCGTCACCGTTTCACAGCGATGACATGGACCGACTGTCCCCGGAACAGGGAGCTCCTCGCGCAGGTGCCTGGGGGCAGGCCGAGGGGGCCTGTGGCCTGAGGCCGGTCCTCGGTGGGAACTCACACGGGGCCTGGGGGGCTTACTGCTCTCACCTGGGGCACAGTCACGGTGCCTTTGGGTTAAATCTCCATCTTTCTCTGTGCTTTTCACCATCCCACTTTCTCCAAGGCCCTGTTTTCCTGCCTCTCCTTTCCTTTTAGACTGAGGCTGAGAATGCACTTCCCTCTTCTGTTAGCTCTGACGATGCGATGCCCTCTTGTTATCTGTCATTGGTGACCTAAGAGACTGCAAGGTGCACCCTTGACTTCCCGCAGTCCACATTAGCTGGTGCCTGAGGCCTCTCGCGGAAACACAAAGATCTCAGGGACAGAAGCTCAAGTGCTCCTCGGGCTTAGAAGCCATTGCTGTGGCCCTAACCGGTTTGGCTCAGTGGATAGAGCGTCGGCCTGTGGACTGAAAGGTCCCAGGTTCGATTCCGGTCAGGGGCATGCACCTTGGTTGTGGGCACATCCCCAGTAGGAGGTGTGCAGGAGGCAGTTCATTGATGTTTCTCTCATCGATGGTTCTAACTCTCTACCCCTCTCCTTTCCTCTCTGTAAAAAATCAATAAAATATATTTTTTTTAAAAAAGAAGCCATTGCTGTGTATTTTAACTTAAATCGATTTTAAACGCCACAAGGTACCATATATTTATTTATACAGCCAATATCACACACCGACCTTCCTCTTCATTTCTTCCTACATCTATGTTGTTCCGACTGGGATAACTTCTCTTCTACTTAAAACACCCGCTTTAAGGTTTCCTTTAACTCAGGCCTGCTGGTGGCAAGCTCTCTGGGTTTTGTTTGTCTGAAAATGCCTTTATCTGACCTCGGTTTTGTTGTCTGGGTTTCCACCCAAGGCACCGAGGCCTGAGCCACCTTCACCCTGTCCCAGGTGGGGGCCACAGTTCCTGCATGGCTGGCCCACCTGTTTCGTCCTCGCAGCGTTCTGGGGTCCCAGACAGAAGCACGACGGGTTGATTAGGCCCTTTATTAGTGCCGTCCCCCCTCCCCGCTGCCTCCAGGCTTTTGAGTACTCGGAAATTAGCAAATATCCCCAAGGGAGCGATGCTGGCCTCACGTCTCTGTTTCCAGCTTCTTCTAGATCTTGGCTTGGCGATTCTTCACCATCTTGCTGGCTCTTCAATATTTTCAGATGACTTCCTCCTCTCTTCTCCCTCCTCTCCTTTTCCTACCCACCCACACCTCCTCCCACCCCTCCCTCCCTCCCTCCCTCCCCCCCTCCCTCCCTCTCTCCCTCCCTCCCCCCTCCCTCCCTCTCTCCCTCCCTCCCTCTCTCCCTCCCTCCTTCCTCTCTGCCCTCACTACCTGAGCTAGGCCCCAGGATAAGGACGCAGACACAAAGGCACAGGGCACTCCCAGTCGAGTGGCGAGACTTTGGTGGGTAGGGTCACAGCTGTCAGCACATGAAGTAAACGGTGTATGAAGCATCTTCAGTGTAAACGAACCCTGTGGTCCGATGCTACCGAAGGTAAACAGAACGAGTCGGAGCAGAGAGGAAGGGGTGCTGATTGCCAAGGACACCGAGGGAAGTTGTGTGAGAAGTTTTGGTGCATCAAGAAATATTTCCAAGTTCCCTGGAACACACCCTTACATGTAGAAAGCCAACGTCTGTACTTGACATACACCTAGAACGCACAGGTGTTTGTCCAGAGCACTTACATGTGATGAATACTAAACACGGTGTTCGTCGTGGGCTGTGCCCTGAGGACCTCCCTTATCAGTGAGGCAAACCCACAGGAGCTATCTCAGTGCACAGCAGAGATGGCGGGTGACCAGGCAGACGGAGCCTTCGTTGTATTGAATTATTCTTTACGGAGAAATATTGGTCCCCGGACCAGAAAGTTCCAGGCACCAGAAACCACCTGCCAGGGATGGCGATGGCTTTGTCACGTGGAACCCGGAAAGATCCCGAGGCTCACGCGATGGGACTTGCATTTCTTTCAGAACATTCTCATTCATCTTCCAGGCCTCCCGTCCTTCTTAGGAACACAAGAGAAAGGAGTAAATCTCTCACTTTACAATTGATATCTATTTTTTAAAAATATATTTTATTGATTTTTTACAGAGAGGAAGGGAGAGGGATAGAGAGTTAGAAACATCGATGAGAGAGAAACATCGATCAGCCGCCTCCTGCACGCTCCCTACTGGGGATGTGCCCGCAACCAAGGTACATGCCCTTGACTGGAATCGAATCCGGGACCTTTGAGTCCGCAGGCCGACGCTCTATCCGCTGAGCCAAACTGGTCAGGGCTTGATTTCTATTTTAAACAGTTTTTAGATGGGGCTTTTCAATATAGAGGATCTGAGTTGCACGATGACAGATGTGTACCCAGGGACAGGACGGACACCCTGTTTCTCTCCACCAGTCAGAGGGGCTCCCCAGCTTCAAGGTCACAGTCAGACCCAGGTCAGGAGGTGAAAGATCAAGAGTCAAGTCCCACCTGCACCACTTACTGGATCTAAGACCAGGTGCAAGTTATCTGGTGACCCCGCCCACACCTGACACACTGTCCAACGGGGAGGAGGTGCTCCGTAAGCCCCTCCCATGCCTGACACACTGTCCAAAGGGGAGGAGGTGCTCCGTAAGCCCCTCCCATGCCTGACACACTGTCCAATGGGGAAGAGGTGCTCCGTAAGCCCCTCCCATGCCTGACACACTGTCCAAAGGGGAGGAGGTGCTCCGTAAGCCCCTCCCATGCCTGACACACTGTCCAATGGGGAGGAGGTGCTCCGTAAGCCCCTCCCATGCCTGACACACTGTCCAATGGGGAAGAGGTGCTCCGTAAGCCCCTCCCATGCCTGACACACTGTCCAATGGGGAGGAGGTGCTCCGTAAGCCCCTCCCATGCCTGACACACTGTCCAATGGGGAGGAGGTGCTCAGTAAGCCCCTCCCACACCTGACACACTGTCCAACAGGGACCAAGCATCTCTAAGCTCATTTTCTACACCTAAAAAGTGGGGATAGCTGTTGTGAGGATGAATGAGAGCATGCAGGTGACAAAACTGTGCATGGCAAAGGGCAGCAAATCCAAAAGGTTGACATGAACCCACATCCGGTCTTGTCCACCTGGGGTAGGTGTCCTTATCCCTGAATTGGATATGAGACTTCTGGCAGAAGTGAGGCTGTTTTTGTTGTTGTTTTTAATTTTCCACTGAGAGGATATTGCAGGAAACAGGACAGTCTTTAGAGCCAAATGAGACAAATGGAAAACAGATCCTCTCCACGGTAATGTTGGTGAGGACTAATGAAAAACAAGGGCATCTTGGGCCCGATAATCATATTTTCTCCTGGGCCTCACCTGATTGTATTACGGCTGTCGGGAGCCCTCCCCACTCATTAACTACCATGACCTTTCCTTATGGGCTTCGCGATGAGATTATGGTCTCCCCCCTAATGAAACGAGAGGCTCTAGCCGGGTTAGCCCATCAGCAGCCCCCAGGGAGCCTGACTGACTATGCTTGGGCCAGTGCCTGTGAGCACAGTGACACCAGGGCCTTTGCCACACTCGCTTTCCTGTGAGTGGGCAGCATCCTCACAGTCAGAATGGAATTACTGCCACGTACGTGCCTGCCCCCCAGAGACCCACACCAGAACTAATCACTGGGGGGCATTCTGTGCGTGGACCGAGCTGCAGGTATCAGCCTCCTGAGTGGATGGTGGATGGTGTAGGGCAAGCATGTCAAACTCATGGCCGCGGGCCGCATGTGACCCACAACAAATGTTTTTGCGGCCCAGCCAATATAATGGTATGTGAGAAACGTTTTAATAAAAATTTTGTAACTTAATAATTTTTACAATATCCTGTTATACATAATCTATGTATATAAAGGCCTGAGCGACCCTTACAACTGGTCAACCAGTGGCAATGATGTGCACTGACCACCAGGGGGCAGATACTCAATGCAGGAGCTGCTTCCTGGTGGTCAATGCACCAGAAGCCAGGCTCATGGCTGGCGAGCACAGCGGCAGTGGTGGGAGCCTCTCCTGTCTCCGTGGCAGCACTAAGGATGTCTGTGCAGAGCAGGCCTAAGCTGTCAGTCGGACATCTCCAGAGGGCTCCTGGACTGCGAGAGGGCACAGGCTGGGCTGAGGAACCCTCCCCTGAGTGCACGAATTTCATGCACCGGGCCTCTAGTTATTAATAACAAACTACAACATTCGCCAATGACTGATTACTATAATCGTGTTGCATTCATTTCCCTTACACACCTTACGCATAGGTGTACCATTTCTCTCCACTAATACTAGCAGCGAATATTTTAGCAGCCGATGGCCACGTCTTTAGTCTTGTACCGACTTGTTTGGTGTGCGAAACAGGAAATATTTCCCTTTCGCACTTAGGTTTATTTGCGTCACACTTATTTATTTGTGCAGTGACTCAGTGTCTGATAAGTTAATGTTCAAGAAAAAATATTAATTTTTATTAAAATGTTTTATTATTTTATGTTAACGATGACTCATTTATTTCAGCCCTTTGTATTCAGCATGTCTCTATCGAAATAAACCTACATTTCTATGAAAATTGCAGCTTTTGTTTTTTTGTGGCCACACAAACCTAACACCTTGTTCATCTGGCCCGGGCGAGCCTTTGGGTCTGACTTGCTTGGTGTGGAGGGTCCGGTCTGAGCGAGGCAGGAGGCAGGGGCTCAGCGCCTTCTTGAGGCTCCCCTGGGAGCTGCTACCAGTCCCTTTTGTGGCGGGAAGGTCCTGGCATGACCGCGGGTCAGGAGTCAGCTCCCCGATGGGCTGGTGAAGCCGAGAGATTTCCCAGCCTTGGGCCAGGAGTGGGTGGCACTTACCTGCGCTGGGTGATGGGGTCACAGGTGGAGTCTGGGCATGCGCGCGGCAGAAGGGAGGTGGGAGCTGGAGGGTGCTTGGAGGCACTGTTGAGTCTGCCATCTGGGCTTCTGGTAGTTCACGCCCTTCCACCGACGCCAGTGCCCTCCAGGCTAACGCACAGAAGGAGCCTGCCTTCCCACTGTGGGGGCCTGGGCTGTCCTCGCTCTGCAGAATCGGTCCTTCTTGCTGCCCCCAGCACAGCTGTCCTCCACACAGGCCGAGAAGGGCTTGATGTGCATCACTGTGTTGATAATCATGACAAGTCTTCTGAGTTAATTACTACTTACAGATAAGGACATTGAGGCCCAGAGTGGTTATGTAACTTGCCCACTGTCCACAGCGCATCCACTCAGCATTGTTCACTTATTCACCCCACAACTCTCCTTGAGATGTTGACTCCGTGCAAGAGGGACATTACAAAAAGCTCATCTTCTGGCTTCTTTCAGATGTAGCCTCACTTCTCTGCACTTTGTTCAGCCAGCCCCGCAGCTCCTGGACACGTGGAGGTTGAAAAGCCTCCAGGAAGGACGCCTTTGTGGCAACCTGTTTCCTGGAACTCCTGGGGCCTTCTGAAGGCTCACCTGAGACCCTCATGCTTCAGTGGAAGCCAGCTCCGTGTGGGGGGCACCGTCTGGAGCCGGGGGAACCCTGTGAGAAAGCCTGTCCTGGAAGGAAGGTGGACATAGAGGGTGGGGCCCAGGGTCAGAGAATATTAGCACAAACTGGGCCCTTAGTGGCAACGACTCTCACCTTACGGGGGAGAATGGGCGGAGGGAGACTGAACAACCCCCCGGATTGCTGAGGGTTCCCTGGCAGAGCCGGAAGGAGAGACTGGGCGGCTCACAGTGTTCCAGGAGGCGGGACATTGTGATGGAAAGAGCTGCCGCATCGCAGGTGGCGGTGAGGGCAGGCGGCGGTGAGGGTCGCCATGCTGGCTCCACATGCCTGGCTGTGGGCGGGGCAGGCTGTGCCGTCGTGCATACTGGCTTTCTCATCTGTGAAAGGGGCTGAGGCCTGGCTCCCAGAGGTGCTGTGAGGATTAGATGAGATCGTGTATGTGAGGCCCTGAGTCCTTTCCCAACCGGGACCCAGTCCTTTACCCACGGACTTAGTTAATGTTGCATTAGTTAACGTGACACATCACACTGGAGCTCAGCGCCGTCACCTCCAGCAGCCTCTGTTGGTGAGTCGGGAGCAGCCTGGTGGCTCTGCTCCGAGGTCCCTTCCAAGCTTCCAGCTGCTGTCACTGTGGCCGCACCATCTGAAGGCCTGGCGGAGGCTGGAGCATGCCACTCCCGGGGCGCTCACAGGCTGGCGTGCTGGTGCTGGCCGCTGCTGGCCGGGCTCTCCGCTCCAGAGCACAGGGCCTGTCCACTGGGCTGCTTGGCTGTTCTCACAGCCGGATCCACGCCCGAGTGCAATCTGCAGCGTCATTATCACCTCGCCTTGAAAATCACCCACGTCTGCCCTATCGTATTGGCCACAGGGGACCAGCCCCGATTCACCCGGGAGGGGCCGATCAAGGGCACCCCTGCCAGAGACTGGCTGACATCCTGTGGCATCGGCAACGGTCTCTCTCTGGGCCCGTTGTGCCAGGGTGTCATGTCCCGCTAACTTCTGGGTCTTGAGTTGGAGTCGGCAGTTTCTCAGTCCCTCCGGGCTCCTCAGGGCAGGCAGAGGCCCCAGGGTCCCCTGGAGTTGGGAGATGGCGGTTATAATTAGCCGGCAGTAATCCCACCGCTGAGCTAGTCCAAGGCGCGGCTGCCTGCTTCTCGGGGTTTTAAATAGACGGGATGTGGGGATGTGTTAATGACAGTACATTATCATCTGTTACCGCCTGGCAGGCGTGTGCCAACGTGACTTTGTAAGGGAGGTGATGGCATGCAAGCAGCTCCTGTGGCCCAGGCAGGAGGCGGGGCCAGAGGCTGCCCCAGAAGCCTGTGTCTGGACCCCCCTAGCCACCCATCACACCCTCTGAGCGGCTAGTGGAGAGTGAAAGAGAGAGGGGAAGACAGAGAGAAACATCGATGTGAGAGGGAGACATCTATTGGTTGCCTCTTGCATGAGTCCTGCCCAGGGCCCGGGGTGGGGAGGAGCCTGCAATCAAGGTACCTGCCCTTGACCGGGTCGAACCTGGAACCCTTTGGTCCACAGGCCGACACCCTGTCCACTGAGCCAAACCGGCTGGGGCTCATTGTTCTTATTTGCTGATAACTCTCAGGTCTATCTGCCCTGCCCCCCACCAGACTTCCTCCTGCTCCAGGCCGCTTGCCACGCATCCTACCAGGGTGTCCCTCGGCATGCTGACTCTCATTTCCGCCCACCAGCTTTGCTGGCCCTCCTTTCTATCCTAGCACCCCATGCCCCTCGTTGCCCAAGCCGGACAGCCAGTGGTGCCACGTGGGAGGGTGAGGGTGGGACCTGAGTGCCCGGCCATCTCAGCCCTGCCACGTGCCAGCTGGTGGCCTTGCTCCACACGATGGCTCACTTGCTTCTGTAAACGTGGGGTAATAACAGAAACAATCCAAGGGGGTGGTTGGGAGGAGTAAATTCCATGGTTCGTGCCTGGCATACAGCAAGAGCCCAATACATGCTCCAGGAACCATTGGGCTCTTTGGAGTCTGTCTCCTAAGCATTTACTGACTCTATCTATTCTTTCCATTGGCCACCCGGCTGGGTCCCCGTCACTGCTCAGCTGGCAGGTGATCCCTGGGGACTCTGTAGCCAGAGGGAGGTCTCGGAGGCGCACACATGGGTGATGTCCCCCCTGCTCAGCCCTACCCTGTTCTTGGGATCTGGGCAGAGGCCTCCAGGCTGCACCCGCTGCCCCTCTAGCCTCCTCTTCCCTCCTCTTACTGGGCTCTGTCGGCCCCTCCGATGCACCACACTCTCCTCGCCTCAGCCCCCACAGGCTTTTCCCTCTTCAGAGGATGACCCTCCCCCCCCCCGCCCCCCCGGAGCCTCTGCCTCCACTGCGGCTCTGCTTGCTGAGAAGGAAGGGAGAGGCAGGGAGGGAACCAGACCCGGGCGTCTTCCTCAGGCCTCTGCACCCAAGGACAGAGCGATGGCCCGGCCCCGAAGTCCTGGTGAAGGGTGTGGATGGAGGTTTCGAGGCTGGCGCTGGGGCTTTCCCGTGTGTCCCGTGACCTCTGCCCTGCGGCCTGGCCCTTGTCCCTCAGCCTTTACTCTCAGGCACTCCTTTGGGGAACTGCTTCCAGACTGGACGTGGCCAGGCTCCCCTCCCCCACCTCCCTCCGTCAGCAAAGCTTTGCTGCAATGCAGTGTGGTCCGCCAGGCGGGCTCACCTGTGTCCTCCGCGCCCACGAGGCGACGGTGCCTGACGGTGTGTGAGTGAGCGTGTGAACGCGCTCCACACGTTCTCCAGCCTCCGTACGTTGTGGGAACCAAAGGGGCTGCACGTCTCCCTCTGTGCTAATATTTTACTCTGATTCAGAAGCGGAGGCATAAATAGCTTCTTAGCTTGCAAGTGTTTGGCACTTGCTTGGAAAAAACAAAAGACATTCAGAATTTCCTGTTCCCCAAGTATTTACTGAGCATTCCAGGTGCCCGGGAGACGGAGAGGCGACGCTGAAGCCGACACAGCCAGGCTTTCGAGGTCCGGGCGTGTGAGCGGGAGTTCTGTCTGATCTAGCGGCTTAGACGGAGGCTTCCGGCCAGGGGACAGTTCTTCAGGGACTGACATGGCAGAGGAAGGAGAGGCGTTGCGTCCCTTTGAGTCAGATAACTAGCTTAGAGACGGAAAATGTACGCTGTATTAATTTTTCCAACTTGAGTAAGGGTTGCTTTGGGAGTTGTGTGCAACATGCTGCAAGAATAAGTCCTTCTCATTACAGGGTTACTTCCCGGGTCACAGGAGGTGGAGGGCTGCACAGCCTGCTGCTGCCTCGAAGCGTCCCACCTGCACACGCCTTCCGACGGATGCCGCGGCCTGGCCTCCGGTCTGATCAACGTCTCCTGGTTTTGGACACTGAGGGAGAGGCCGTGCTGGGCCTTGAACTTGGGGCCTCTGGCTCCTGGCCTGTGCTCTTTTCTTTGGGACAATCGTAGTCAGCCCATGGGAACCCTCACTCTGACCTCAGCAGCGGGCGCCCTTGGGGAGTCACTTGCCCTTTCGCGCGGCAGTAAACGAAGCCTCCTGTTGGTGAAGACAGGCGACCATGACCCGAGCTGCTCTGCGGTGAGGGAAGAGCAGGCTCGGGCTCACTGGAACCGGACGCCGTGAGTGTGGATCAGTGGGGCGCCTGCTGGAGAGGCCGCACATCATTGCTATTGTGGAAACCGACACTGCTTCGGGGCGCAGCCCAGACAGGAAGTCACCTGGAGGCAGGTGCTCCAGAACCCTCCACCTCCCGTTCTGTTCCGATTCCCCTTCCACATCACTTCTCACCACCCAGCATGGTGCCCTTTTCTCATCGATTACGCCCCTGTCTCTCCTCCCACAAGACGCAGTCCGAGAGGGATGTGGTGTTGCCGGGTCGGTTCACTGAGGAGTCTTAGCACTGGAGTGCCTGCCTGGCACCCGTCGGTCACCCAGGCAGTGTCTGCGGAAGGAATCAGTCTTGGGAGAGCCCTGATCCGGCTTCTCTCACGCAGCTCCAGCCCACTCTGCCCTCCGTCTTCCGGAGCGCGAGGAGGCCTCTGCCTCACTGATGTGAACCTCGCTACACGCCCTGGGCCGCCAGGGGCAGGAACATGTCCCAGCATGAGCACTGCTGCGTGGGGCCTCACAGAGACCCGGCCTTCCCCCGGGCCATCAGCAACTCCCCAGGCAGCAGGAGACAGGAGCCTGGACTTGACCAGTGGTCACAGGCTGGACCCCAGCAGGCTGAGGTAGCATCTTGACTGAAGGTAGGATGACCGCAGGGCTGTCCTCAAGACACGAAGAGACGATGGGTCACCCTGACCGCCCCTCCGGCAGTCGGCTCCCATCGGGACTCTGAACCCAGAACTCACGGCATCATGTGGCTTTGCCCTCTATACTCTGCAGCCGTGTTCCATCAGGGGTTTGGGATTTAAGCATGAGCGCCCATTCTCCTGGGGGCACCATTCCTGACAAGATAGGCACGCCCTTCGCAGGGCCTGGGGCTGGGCCCTGCTAGCACTGCTCGACCAAACGCCTTCAGTTCCATAACGAAACGAGAGTGGGACAAATCATGGGATATTCTGAAAACGTCAGTAAAAACAATGAAATAGGAAAATGAAACATTAAAGAAAAGATCAATCTTTGCTCTGCAGCTCCCCCAGGGACGGCCTGTCTGATGTGAATGTGGGCTTTCGATGAGGCCCTGGCATGAGGAGCCGGGCTCTCGGTCACGGACCCGGGTGGAAGGCAGAGGCTTAGCAACGTGGGAGGAAGGCATTTCCACGACGTGGACGGGTTCTGGAAGGGCCTGCAGGGCCGCCCTCTTCTTGAGAACAGTGACTGGGCCACGCGTGGGGCCCGGCGCGGGATAGCTATGACCTGGAGTCTTCCTCCCAGCGGGGGAGGGGAGGCAGGACGGGTCGCTGTGACCCTGTCCTTTCTGCTGGGCGTTGTGACTCTCTGGACCGGGTTCAGGACCCAGGGCTCCTGGGAATCGGGGGTGGGCTGAGGGGCTCCAGAAAGGCTCGCTGAACTCTGCAAACAGGATCCAACCAGAACGCTGGAAAAGAGCGACCACGTGTGACCCCCACGCTCACCGGCAGGTCAGGCCATTTCTTCACACAGGTAGCAACAGTATATTGTGTTTGTGTGAACATTTGTTTCCCCAAATTTCTTCTTTAGGTGCAATGTAGATATACAACAGAAACACCTACATACAGGACAGCTTGCTTTTGCCAATGAATCACACCTTGTTTCCTTTTCCAAACCAGGCCAGTAATTCCATAACGCGAAATGTACAGGTTTTTTTAAAAAATGTTTATTTCTTTATTGATTCGAGAGAGAGAGAATATGAATTAGTGACCCTCAGCCCTCTAAAAACTGACCCCACCCAAGGGTCACCCCTCTTGTGAAAATAGCCGAGACAGATTTGAATAAAAGCCCGGGAGAGAGAACACCGGCTACCTAGGCGGCACAGACGCTCCCCAGGTGGGCGTGGGCCAGTGGGAGGGCGAGGGCGAGGATGGGGCGGGCGGGGCTCTGCCGGCCGGGGCCCTGGCGCCACGGGGCCAAGTCGTCAGCTCCTTCCCAGGAGCTCAGCTTCCGAACCAAGTCCACCCCAACTCCACTTCCATCCTCGCCACTTAAAAATGCAGTTCTGACCTCGGCCTGCGGACCCAAGGGTCCCGGGTTCGATTCCAGTCGAGGGCATGTACCTCGGTTGCAGGCTCCTCCCCAGCCCAGCCCTGGTCGGGGGCGTGTAGGAGGCCACCAATAGATGTATTTCTGTCACAGTGATATTTCTCTCTCTTCCACTCTCCTAAAAATCAACTGGAAAATATCCGCGGGTGAAGATGAACAACAACAACAAATGCAGCTCTGAGGGAGAGAGGGCAGCACCCCAGAACCCTTAACTGCCTCGGGAGCTCAGGCCCCCCCAGACATCTCATTGTGGTCACATGGCCAGTGGGAAGCAGAGGAACGCCACTCACACGGGGAGGAGGGCCGCCAGCTGGTGTGCGGGGCGTGGCGGGAGGGTGGAAGGGCAGAGTCTACCCTCTGCCTCTAGAACGTTCTCCTTCCCCTAGACCACAGGCTAAGGCACAGAGGAGGCTGGCGAGGACCGCTGGCCAGGCAGGGTCCCTGCTTCCGCCCCGGCATCCCCACGGCTTCTTAGGAAACCAGGCACTGCGACTTGAAGGACCAAAGTAAAGAGGAAAGATGCTTTGTTGTTGAATACACACTGTATTTAACTTTTTATAATCCCAGAGAACTGAAATGCAACATCTGTTTGAGTTGATGCACATCCGAAGACTGACGACTCAGAGTTTCCGAATGAAAGTCATTTTAAGGCACTCGCAGGGCCAGCCCGTCTCCTCCTCCTCCGCGGCCGTTCTCCAAACTGGAGCAGCCCCGTTCCGCTCTGCCAGGCCACACACCTGTGCCTGCTTCGCCCCTGCTCATTGTCCCAACCCGAAAACCAGCCCAGTTCCCATTGGAAGACAGAGAGGAAGGCAGTACATGTGGGGGTGGAGCAGGGGGAGACCACAGAGGGACACAGGAGTAAATTCACACACGGTGGCAGCGGAGAGAGGGAGCAGGAGGGACGGAAAGGGTGTGGACCCGCTGGCCGGCGGTGAGGTTTCCATATCAGCTGCTTCCTTTGCTCTTTCTTCATTTTGAAAGATAGGGCCTCTATCAGGTGGTGTCTTGCCCCGAGGGGAAGTGTGTGGGCAGGTGGCTAGCTGTGCTCACGCACCGGCTGCTCGCAGAGACAGGCATGGCTTGGGAGCTCTCAAAGGCCCCTGATAAAAAAGGGCCCCCTTCCTGGCCCACGACAGTGCCCGAAACCCCACCCTTAGAGCCACTCCTCTGGGGAAGGCATTGTCTGTGGTCACTATTAAAACACGAATGTCACCTAGGGGGGACACTCAACTCTTCCCACACACAGGCTGAACTGTCCGTCCCCCGTCAGAGTAGGGCCCTGAGCGACGGACACAGGGCAGGGCATTCTCTCCCTGGGGAAGGAGGCTTGGAGTATGGACCACAGGGGGGCGGGGGTGGCTGGCCGTGGGTGGGAAATAGTACTTACTGGCCTGGAGTTATCAGATGGGGAGGTCAGGTAGCAGAACAACTTGTCCCACATCACAGTTCCCTAGGGCGTGTGTGTGTGTGTGTGTGTGTGTGTGTGTGTGTCAGTGTGAATAGATCACAACGTTCTGTGTATACATCTAATATGGAACCCGCTTGCACACCTCTGTGATGGTGATGGTTTGAACATGGCATCTGCATGTGCACACACACGTTCACACACATCACACGCACACTTACTCACACTCAGCAGGGAGATCTTGTGTGAAGTGGGAGATCTCTTCTCGGCCATCTGGGGTTTGGATGCTGCCCAGTTGTTGGGAAGGACTGGCTTGGGGCAGTGTGACTCCTTCCTGTCACCAGGAGACCCTCCTTCAGTTCAGGTGGCTCTGCAGAAGTGGGCAAGGCTGGGGTTGTACAGGCTGGACGGGCCCAGCCAGCGTGGCTCAGTGGTTGAGCATCCACCTATGAACTAGGCAGTCATGGTTCCATTCCCGGTCAGGGCACAAGCCCGGGTTGTGGGCTCAGTCTCCAGAGGGGGGTTTGCAGAAGGGCCGATCAATGATTCTCTCTCATCATTGATGTTTCTATTTCTCTCTCCCTCTCCCTTCCTCTCTGAAATCAATAATAAATGATGAATGAATGAATGAATGAATGAATGAATGAATGAATAAATAAATAAATAAATAAATAAATAAATAAATAAATAAAAACACTGGAGGGGCCTTCTCACCAGGATTAGGATTTGGCGACATGAATGTCACCAAAGTGACCTTGAACCCTTGGCCATTGGGAGCTGAGGGAGGTGCGAGTGGAGAGAGGACCTGGCAAAAGGCAGGCCTCTGCTCCCAGCAAGGCTGGTGGCCTTTGTCTGAGAGCCGTCCCAGGCTGGGCACAGGCACAAGCACCAGGCTCAGGGGACAGTGGTGGGACTTGCCACTCCTCAGGGACCCGCTCAGGGTGGCTGACCTGTGGCAGGGGAGGGGGAAAGGGATTGCGGGGGGCTGGGGGGGGAGGCTGAGGAACAGGAGGAGACCGCTGCCATTTCTCAGTGGCCTCTCCCACTCTTGGATCCGAGAAAGCTGGGGAATGAAGGATGTGGGAGGCGAGGGGGGAGAGCAGACGCCGGAGGCCTCTCAGCCCAGCCCCCTGCAGAACCATCAGGGTCTCCTTAAAACACGGGTGCCGGGCTCCATGCCGAGACCACGGTGCGGGAGGTCACCGAGCTCGCGGGTCTCTGATGTGCAGGTGGCGTTAGAGGGCGGCACTGGAGCAGGGGCAACTCAGTTCTGAGTCGGGCAGAGGGCAGCTGAGTGCCAGCCCCCCGGGCACGTGGAGAGGAGAGGGGAGGCCTGGTGCCGGGTGGGGGGCAGTCCTGGGGCTGCTGTTCAGACAGTCAGGCTCCGCTGATGGGCGTGGCTTCACAGCCTCTCCAGCTGGTGGTTTCTAACCCACTTCTGGTTGAAAGTCTGGTTGGGGGTGGGTGTTTGGACTCAGGGAGACAGTTTCCCCCCATGTCTGTGGCTTCAAAGTGGAAAACTCACTGTGCTCTATGGGGCCAAGAAGACAAGTTCTGGGGCTGGATACTTCAGAGATGGGACTGGGTTTTCCGCTGTGTAATGAATACATATTCCATAAATAAAGCAGCGAGCAAGCCAGTGAAGACACCAGTGAGCAGGACAACGCACACCTCCTGTGCCCGCTTAGGGTGGTCCTCCCCTGCCCCTGGCCCCTGGCGGCAAACACCGTGCCCTTGGCTACTGCAGGCATCCAGCCTGGCTGCGCGGGGAAGCAGGACGCTTTGACCCCGGCTCTCCAAGGTCAGAGACATCTCCAGAGTATTGACATTGGCCACCCACACTGAGAGGGAGAAAGAGGGGAGACGCACCTTCCCTGTTTCCCACCAGGGAGGGTAGGAGGGAAGGCAGGGCTTGGGGACCAGGGCTGGGCCACCTCAGGTAACTGAAGGCCGGCTGAGCAGCCCTCACCCCAGGGCAGCTTCATAAGAGGGTTGGGCATGGACTGGAGACCTGGATGGACCCAACCTTTACACACAGAAACATACAGCAGGCACAACCCCCTCAACACACCTCCCGAGGAGCCAACCCGCAGCCCTGCCGGTGGGGAGGTGCCCGGCACGTGGTGGGTGGGAGGGGACAGGTCACTGGATGGGCGGGTGGCGAGGAGACAAGCAGGATGGCATGTGGTTTATGGGAAACCAGCTGTCCAGGGCCTCAGGTTGGGAGCCACCAGCCACGCTCATTCCCTCCTCAGTCTGCCACGCGGTTCTGCTGGCTGGGTGTGCCTTGTCCTCAGAGGTGACCTGCACGTGGACATGGAAACATGTGAACAGAACGGGCATTAAGACAGCGACTAAAGAATGCCATTCCTCAAAAGCAGATCTGAGCACCGTGAATAGATTTCAAAGGGACAATGACCCTGACATTTTATGCAGAATTGTGGGTAATTATTTACACACCCATTAGGAAAGATGGTCTGCAGCATTTACATGGTTCTTTAAAAAATGATGAAAGACTAAAGTGGTATTAAGGGATTGCAGGTTGTCTGTAGGCACAGCCCAGTGGCCAGGCGCAAAGGATCGACAGAAACGGTGGGCATTTCAGACCCCTGGCCCGTTCTCAGTGTCGAGATTTGCAGGAGTCGCTGGATGCGGAGGACCAGGGCTCAGTGGGGATTTCTGCACGTGCCTCAGGCTGGCTGCTTGACGTGAGTCTACACTATTCAGCCTGAAGTTGTCAATCGGGTCGTCTTTAAAAAGAAAACTTGTTTCCACTGTCTTTCCTGTGGGCACTTGTCCGCATGGCTTTGTGTAGCAGCTGTGGTCCTGAAGCAGCGGGCGAACTGAAGTGTGATCGGTTTCTGTGTTTGTATCTTTGGGCTTCTGATACCTGGCGCTGCTTCCAGGGGTGCTGCCGGCACAGCGGGGCCCAGGATTACAACTGAACACTGCTGCGCTTTCAGATTTCATGATGGTTTCAGCTCTAGGCAGAGCATGCCCGGGTTCTTAGGTAGGCGGCCACTAAACTTGTTGCAGTTGTTGGCAGTTTGCAGACCACCCATTACCATGCCAATAGGGACTTAGGAGCCTAGTAGCCTATCCGGAAACTGCAGAGGAATGGCTGCCACGCTCCGTGTCGGCGAATGCCAGTTCCCCCTCCTCCCTCAGCGCCTGGCCTGCCAGCCGGTGGGATCTTGCCTGGCCCGGAATGGCAGAATGCTGGGTGACAGGTGCGAAGTGGCACAGGTGTGCCGAGGCCTGCGACGACCTCAGAGTCTGCCTGCTGCTCATGGGCCGGGAGAGATGCCCGTGTGCAGAATTGCAGCCTCATCAGGGTTCGCCTGACCGTTACCTTCGGTGCCATGTCACCCCTGTTTGATTATGTAATAGCTTTACGACTCAGTAGGGTGCCTTGGCTTAGCCTAATCTTTGCACAGAAACTCCTTTAGTTGCAGTTTCCCCCCAGGCGAGGCAAAGCCGTAACCCTGAAGGGGTGGTGAGGGCACCGAAACGGGCCTCCTTCCCACCGACAGGTGGGAGCGGGGAGGGCACCTGCGTGAACAGGTCGTGTTTGGCTGCAGATGTTTTCGAATCAGAGGCGTTTACAGCTGCTTGTTCTCTCACAACAAAGGCTGCTTTCTTTCTGAGGAAGGCGCCAGCGAAGGCCTTTGCCTTTGATTTCGTGAGCGGTTTCCAGGAGCAGGTGTTTGATGGCAGGGCCAGAAGAAATGCTTCAGGTCATTCAGTTGCCGAGGTCTTTACTCCCTGGTGCATGCACCTGTGTGTGTGTGTGTGTGTGCGTGTGCACAGTGCACGTGTGTTCTTGTGCGTATGTGCAGGTGTGCATTGCGTGTGAACGTTCGTGTGTGTGCATGTGAGCATATGTGCGTGTGTGTGAGTGTGAGCATGTACACTGCGCACTAGGGGTGGGGTAGAGCCTCAGCCCCTCATTATAAATGCATATGCAGGCCCTTCTTTCCGCCCTAATTAATTAGAAGTAATGGCTTCCTCATTGCTGGCATGGGAGGGAGTGCGCTGGGAACTAATTGGCCGCTTGCTTTCAAAGCCCCGTTTGATGGGACAGTTCTCAACCGGAGGTGCATGGTCACCTTTCCTGTTGTTTTTCCAAGGAGCGTCTGTGTGGGACTCTAACTGGATTGGAGGCTGGGGTGATGGGACGAGAGCTGATGGGAGGTGACCCCAGTGCCTGTGTGTGGATGTGGCTACAGGTTTTCCCAGTGCCTTTCCTCAGAGGAGCTCAGCCCTTGACAGTGCTTCCTGTCACCGCCCCATCCCTCCCTGAGTCTCCTCACTGGCAGATGCTGATACTCTGGACAGAGAGGGCTCGGGGAGCACGTGCCTGGGGGCAGGTTCCTGTGCTGTGCACTTGCAAAGCTTCCTGTGGGCATCATGGCCTGTGGGCATCATGGCCTGTGGGCATCATGGCCTGTGGGCATCGTGGCCTGCGAGCATCGTGGCCTGTGAGCATCATGGTCTGTGGGCATTGTGGCCTGTGGGCATCGTGGCCTGTGTACATCGTGGCCTGTGGGCATTGTGGCCTGTGGGCATCATGGTCTGTGGGCATTGTGGCCTGTGGGCATTGTGGCCTGTGAGCATCGTGGCCTGTGGGCATAGTGGCCTGTGGACATCATGGTCTGTGGGCATTGTGGCCTGTGGGCATCATGGCCTGTGGGCATCGTGGTCTGTGGAAATCGTGGCCTGTGGGCATCATGGCCTGTGAGCATCGTGGCCTATGGGCACCGTGGCCTGTGGGCATTGTGGCCTGTGAGCATCGTGGCCTGTGGGCACCGTGGCCTGTGGGCATCGTGGCCTGTGAGCATCGTGGCCTGTGAGCATCGTGGCTTGTGGGCATCGTGGCCTGTAAACATCGTGTGGCCTGTGGGCACTGTGGTCTGTGGGCATTGTGGCCTGTGAACATCGTGTGGCCTGTGAACATCGTGGCCTGTGGGCATTGTGGCCTGTGAACATCGTGTGGCCTGCGAGCATCATGGCCTGCGGGCATTGTGGCCTGCGGGCAGGGACTCTGCCTAGCCTGACACATGGCAGACACTGTGTGAACACTGTTTGAGAGGATGGGCTGCGGAGGGATCTCATCCGTTCTCCTTGAGAAGAAAACGGGGTAGAAGTTGGCAGGAAGTAGGCAGGGACAGGTGAGACGAGTCTGGGGTCCAGGGTGGACACTAGGGGCTCACTCAGCAAGTGCAGGGTGGGTGTCTGCACAAACTGAGTGGGTGCTCCCTTAAGCTGTGCACCCTGGGCCCGGCTTGGAGCACGCATCGCCCTGCTTCCCATCTCCTCCGGGGATGGGGTCGGCCAGCTGAGACCAGCCCACGGTCAGCAGTGCTTTGCCTGCGCTGTCTGAACCCACCGATGCCCCAGGGCCAAGTGCTCCCATCCCGAGGTCTGCTTCCCGCTCTAGGCGTCCTGACCCAGCACACAGCTGTTTTGAGGGTCACGCCACGCTTTTGGGTTGGCGAGGAGAGTGGGCGCCGGGGCAGAGGCGAGGCTCCTGCGTGGGGCCTGCTGCCTGAGGCCTTGGTCAAGTTGGTTCTGGCGAGAAGAGCTGGGAGGGTCTCTTCGCGACCACTCCCCAGTTGGACAAAATACCTCTCCCCTCAGAGAGCCGCGGGGGGCGGGGGGGGGGTGAGGGGGAGGCCCAGCTCAGGGAGAGGACTGGTTGGGCTGTGGGAACTGGGAGGGGCTTGGGAAGCAGCCTGGAGGCAAGGCTGTGGCTGTGTGGCGAGTCCAGTGGAGCCACAGCAGGCAGGAGGCAGAGAGAGGGGCCACACCAATGTGGCTCCAGCCTGGGGCGGGGGGCGGGCAGCGCAGGTGTGTGCACTGCACAGCCAATTCGGCAATGCTCCCTCCGGACTGAGGTGTCCCAGCCAAGGCCTGTGGCATCAGGGACCCTGTAGGGACAGGCATGCCAGGGGAGAGCCACAGAAAGGTAGGTAGGTAGATAGGTGTATGTACTAGTATGTATGCATGTATGTATCATCTATCCATCTATCATCTTCTAGTATCTATTATCTATCTATCTAATCTATATCTATCTATCCATCCATCTATCATCTATGTATCTATCATCTATCTATCCATCTATCTACCTACCTATCCATCCATCTATCATTTATCTATCTTACTTTCCCCTCTGTTTCTCTTGCCCGAGCCCATGGCAGGCAAGCTGTCCCTGGCTGCTTCTTTAGTCGCCTTAAACTAGGCGAGTGGGGCTGGGACTTCAGGTCTGGGCCAGGTCTCGCGTCTGGCCTCCTTTCCTTTTCAAAAGACCTCCCAGAGTTGCAGCGGCCAATGCAGCCCTGAGCAGATTGCTATAGGGCCAAGCAGCGGTCCCTTCCTTCCTGACTGCCAGGGTCCAGGCCTCCCCAGCCAGGCGCCTGAGGAGACCCCTCCCCCACGAGGCCAGGGTCACTGGCGGGGAGAGAGGGGTTCCCTGAGGTGGCTCCGGGCTTCCAGGAGATGGGGCTGGAGGGCCTGCCACTCGCCCTGCACCCGGGAGCCCACGGGGCGGCCACGCCACACAGCAGGCAGCTTAGACATTGGGGTTGTCTCTAGACATCATCGCACTGTGTCTTCCTGACTGTGGCGCGGGCTGGGCTGCATTAGCGGCTACGTTAACAGAGGAGCCGAGGCCCCGAAGAATAAAGTGACTCATTCACGGTCTAGTTCACCAGCTGGTCCAGGTAACCCCAAGACTCTGGCCTCTGACCGCAGGGCACCTCCATGGGCCTCCCTTCCGATGTGGGTCAGGGGAGAAAGCTGGCGGCACAGAGCCTGGGACCGCAGAGAGCTGCATCCGTCTTGTCCAGCCACACCAGGGGCCCATTAGGGCAGACCCCACAAAGGCCACCTGTCCTTGTCCCGGCCGGTCAGCCCTGCCTGAGGACAAGCACAGAAGGGCCCTTGCATCGAACTAGGGGAGGAGGCCCCGTGAGAGTGGGTAACGGCGTGGAGACAGGAGGCGGAAGCTCGAGTCCTCGGAGCACCACTAATATTGGTGTGACCTCGGCCAGGTCACTGCACCTGGCTCTGCAGATCCCTCGCCTGTAAAACAGGGCAGCAGAGGGGTCTTCTAGGGCCTGGCATCTAGGCGGGTGAGAAGAGCGTGAGAAATGTTTGTGCCCGTGCTACGCACAGTGTGCCACACGAGCCAAGGGGCGTCTCTGCCAGTAGCAATGGGGACAGAGAGAGGAGGCCACACAAGATTTCCATCTTGAACAGGGACGTTTGCTTCTCTACTTGAGAAGCAAAACCCGTTGTAAACGGTGAGCTACTGTCCACAGCAAGGGAACTGTTAGGAGGCCCGACGGGAGTGACGGGTCCATCACTGGGCGGGGCGAGCGCCGTCCCCGCAGATGCGTTCCTGTCCAGCGTGTGAGAATGGCCAGTGACCTTGCCTGTCCTCTGGCCGCTGAGCGGCGGCGCTCCTGCAGGGCCCCCAGGGCAGCTGCCTGGGCAGGGAAACAGGAACCAGCTCCTCGAGATCCCAAAGAAATGAATGGCAACGACAGGGGTAAAAATATCTGCGCGCGGAGCTCGCTCGCTCAGCGCCTTTCATCTAAGGATCGTTTAGGCTTAATTATAGAGCTCGGCGCTCATGGGGCTTTTGATTAATTTTCTTTTCAGCTGGAAGAGGGTGAGTGTAGTGGGTCTGCGTGCGCGTGCGTGCGTGTTTACATCTTTCTTTGCAACTCAGTTGGGAGCTGGCTCTGGCGGTGTTTAATTGTGTCCGTGGCTGTTCGATGTGCCAAGCAGAGCTGGCGAGGCCATTGTTCCCGCTGCCCCCGCCCCGCGGGCTGCTCCTGCCGGGATGAGGGGTGGCAGGGCAGGGCCTCGCTCAGCTGGGGCCTCAGCTGCGCTGCTTGCTCCCTCCTCCTGCGCTTATGGTGCCTCAGGGATCCTGAGACCCCGAGAACAGACTGCTCCTCGCTAATCGCCAGTGCTGCTGAGAGCTGCCAGGCAGCGCCCCCACGCTGCGCCCAGTGGGCATCTCCGGCCAGTCTCCCTGGGTTACACGGTTCTCGGCATAGAAATCAGTGTTTGCTTATTTTTAATACATTCACTTAGTAGATCGGGCGAGGCTGCATGGCTGCGTAGGAGCAAATGACTGGCTTTCTCCTTCGCTTCCCTCTCTTTTGTGCCCTCCTGGCAGGGGGCACCAGGGGGGCAGCTCAGGGCCTGGGCGAGCAGGGGATTTGGAGCAGACGGCCCAGCTTGAACCTGCTCCTGACATTTTCTGTTTGTGTCAATGAATAAGTCATTTAACGTCTGTGTATCTCAATGCAGTGTTTGTAAAGTGGGGATGATAATAATGATATTACACTCCTCCAAGATGGTCTAGGGGTGAGAAAATGCATATGGAAGCCTTTTGTAAAATATAAATCACAGTTCTTTTATTTTGCTGCTCAGAACATGACTTGACCTCTGAGATAACATGCCTAGCACCTGGACAGAGGGCGTCATGAAGCGACCTCGGATGGGACTGGAGAGGGGATGAGCCTCCAACCTCCCCCATGCTGTGGACCAAAGCCATGACCCGGTAGGTAAAATGTGCGCTGCAAAGGGCCCGAGTTAAGAGCTCAATTTCAAAACAGAGGCCACAGATCAAACCGATCAAAGGGAACCTGGAACGTTCATTTTCTAACATAATTGTAACAAGGACCTCCCCCGTTCTTTAAAGGGTGGATCCAATCGTCTCTAGTGCTAAGAGGGTGATGGTTCAGGGTGGAGCCCAGAGTGGACGGTGGGGCTCAGGGAAGTGTGACTGTGCTGTGATCCGAGGTGTGGGAGGCCCAGGCCCTCCTCTGGGCTCTGCTGGTAAGTAGGGGTGTGGCCCTGAGATGAGCTAATTTAACTGGACCTCAATTCCCTCGGGATCGTGGAATAAAAGCTCTCAAAGGTGACTACAGTGAAGAACCTATGTCTTAATGAAATGCTGTTTTCCAGACTGTGTGTGTGTGTGTGTGTGTGTGTGTAGAATCCAAATGTAATCCTAAGACCAGCCAACTAATCAAGGCACTGAATGAGTCCCTTTAACCTGATGGCCTCTGCCGCCAGACCTGGGGGCTCTTGGGGACACGCCTGATGGGAGCAGGGAGGGGCCCTGGAGGCGACTCCCTCTGGAGAGCCCTTCACTTCGCAATATCCTGACTGTGCTGAAGGGCATGATCGAGCCTCACAGACAGAAAAGGGTGCTTTCCTGTAAAACGGCGATCACTTTAAAATAATTGGCTGCAGGGCCCTAGCACGTCGTCAGGAGATTTCAGAATTGAGAGGCCCCACTGCAGAGTTCACAGTATCACTGACAATGATCACAGTGTATATCTGGTTATTGTCCAGGGCTTTATCTTTTATAAGTACTTTCCTATCTATTTCTCCTATTTTGTCATCACATAATTTTCGAGAAAACTGGCCTGGAGTCAATTCTTTAGAAATTCTGAAAAGTGTGCATTTTCAGCAGGAACCAGTCTTGCTAAGTGTGTGGTGCCTCGCTTTATAAAGACAGTGCACCCCTGGAAAAGTTATATCTGAATATAACTGTGTAAGTCACATCGTATTTGAGTGGGCAATGGGTATGTGAAAACAGAAATCTCCTATAAGATTGCGTAATATCCATAATCCTTTCTTCTTCTTCTCTCTCTTTTTTTTTTGTGTTTTTTTTTTTTTTTTGTGTGTGTGTGTGTGTGTGTTTTGTTTTTGTTTTTTTTTTTTTTTACAATTTTTAAAGATCAGGTTTTCTTAAAGTAAGATGACATGGATTAGGTTCCAGGACCAGTGTCCACTCTCCAGAATCCCATAAGGGTGGCATCTAATCCAACCAGAGGGACACACTGCTGTTCCCGGCTCTCCATGTGGACTCCCAGCAGCTTCACATTCCAGCCACGAAGCTCTTTGGGCTTCCTCCCCTAAACGAACAGAGCAGACCCAGGAGGCATGGAAAGGGGCAGAGGATCCAAATGGAACAGCAGAACCACTTCTGAGGGAACCGTCTCCGGTTTTCTGCGAGTCGCCGGTGGGTCGTCTGTGTGTGTTATAAATGGCTCAGCGTGCCATCAGTAACGAATCTAGGGGGCAGCTCGGGACCGAGGTGTGGGGTTCACACAGTGTCATTCAAAATGGATCTGTTAACCCTCTCCTGCAAGTGAGCACCATCCCTGGGACCAGAACCTGAAAGAAGTTCAGCTAAATTGCACTTTTAATAAAAGTCATAAAAAGGCCCTCTTGGCTTTCCTGCTCCATCCTCAAACTCTGGCCGAAGACACATCCCTGGAGCCAACCACAGGGCTGTCATAATTGCTTTGAACCTCAACTCTCTCACCAGGCCCACATGTCCATCCATCAAGCCCACAGCGGCATTGTGGGACTTTTAGAATCATCCTACATGGGGAAGGGGCTTGAAAAAGGCACCATATTTATATATCATAGTTCATGATTGGGAATAAAGGGAAAAGCTCTTTTTTTGGGCGGGGGGTGATATAAACTAGAAGAGCTGGAAAAATCCTTATTATAAAAATTAGAAACGCTTTAAAAAGTTTGATATTGGCCTGACCAAAGGAAATACGGTTTCTCATATTTATTGCTTCATGTGAGTAGCTCAGATTTTCATTAAAGAGCTCGAAGTTAAGGCTTAGGAAGTACATCTCACAAAGGCCCAGCAGTTAAAGTTGAGCTTCTGTGAAATCGAGTGGAAAGAATCGAATATATAAGCACAGTGCTTGCTTTGTGCTCCATGCACACGTCAGGAACTTCCAGACCCTGGCACACAAGGTCCAAATCATTCAGAAACTAAAACAACAAACAAACAAAAAAGTGAAAATGCTATTCTTATTTGCTGAAATGTTCTTGAAGCCCTCCATGGATTCTTGGCTTTTACACATTATCATTTTGTAAAGTTAGGACTAGTAACGGGAACAGAACAAGCAGCTGTAAACAAAAATCACAATTCAGGTTTCACTGAGAACATGGGGAAGGCCCCGGATATCATAGTGACTGCAGAGCACAGAAACGACCTATCCAAACGCTGTGATTAAGGGTGCTCCGAATAATCACTTTTGGGAAGGAGGTAGGTAGATGGAACCATTGAGAGTCACCATTGGTTAGTTCACATCAGCACCTTGGACAGCTCCCAGGACTCCCTCTCAGACTAGAGCAAATGTCAATATACCTGCAGTTTCTAAGTGTTCCTTTCATTCCAGTGAGTCTATGGATGATCAGATAACCAACTAATAAATGCACAAGGATTCATTTGTAATAATAACTTATTCCTTCCTCTCCCCACCGCCCATTCTCCTCCCCACTCCCCTCCACTCGCCCCCCTCCCCCAGCCCCCTCCCATCCGACAGCGGACTGTCTGTCTTACAAACGCCTGGTGTGGATGTGTCACTTCCACTTCTAACTGGTTGGGAAGCAGCATTTGCCACAGGCACTGTTTAGTGTCGTTTCCATTCCCTGCATCTCACAGGAAAATGGTCAATAGTTTGGATAAAAGAATCATCCTGGTCAGCTCCAAATAAGATATGGCTCCTTGCATGGTGTTCACAGCAAGTCTGTTGAAGCAGTGATTTCTTTATTCCTAAGAGGGAGAGATTTTCCCTAAGGGTTATGGTTCTACCACCCAAGGAGCAGCTCTGCTCTTCACAGGTGGCTGCAAAGGCGGGCAAACCGGGAGGTCTGCTTTGGCTCAGAAATTCAGTTTGGCTCCTGCCATCCCTGGCAACCCCACTGCGTGTCTCCGCCACGGGTGCTCCACATACTTCCAGGCCAGTCGGCTTCTATTTAGGAGGGATCACAACCAGAGGTGGCCCCCGCTTGGGCCGCCACATGAGGACCTGGGCATCATTGGCGTTGGGTTTCACTAGTGCATTGGGGGGGATGGGTTCCATCCGGCTCAGGATCCGGGGCTGCTCCTGCTGAGTCCTGCCCACCAGCCGGGCCCGTTGCCCCAAGAGCTGAAGAGGGTCCACCTCAATGTCCACCCTCATCCTCCACTTAATGGTCTGCAGAATGATCTTCTCCTTGGTGGTTGTGTTCATGGCCACCAGCCAGGTGGTGAAGCTTTGGTCCCTCTTGATCCTGGTGAGCAGTGGCACGTTGCTGTCGCTCACGGGCACTGCCCATGTCACACTGGGGTAGAAGTTGTCGTTCATGCTGACGGAGAACCTGGACATCTTGTTGGTGGGGCCGACCAGGGTCACAGTTTCGGTGGTGTTCCCGTACCAAGGGTAGCTCACCCCATCTGAGTCACTGATGGCTTTTACTCTCCCTTCCCTCAAGTCAGGCAGCTCCCAGCTCGACCTGGCAAAGCAGAAGAGATGCACAGAAAGGAAGAGGCTGAATGAATTTTCCAAAAGCTGGAGAGGTGCCCACCACTTCCTAACACAGCCATCTTTGGCAAAATGGGAAGTTCAGAGGGGAATTCAGATCAAAAAGTTCCATGCTGTGCTGTTTCATGATTAAATGGGAACAAATGAAAACAAACAAAAATTAAAAAGCAATACCAAAACAAGTTAAATAAAACCATAGCTGGTCCAACTGGGAGCAGAAAACTCAAATAGGCATTTGTGAGACCCACAAGGAGGCATCGACTATTTGGGATGGTGGAATTATAACCAAGTGTGTGAGGCATTCATTGCAAAACCCACTTTCTTGGGAATTATGAGTGTGTGTGAGGTTTGCTTGTTGGGAAGAGGTGCTGGTTAAGGTTTGATCTACTTGGAAGGAACTATTAGGTTGTAAGAGGGCAAAAGGAGGCAAAGTGAAAGATTACATCAATTCTTAGGAAATCCCAGTAGTAGAATTTCTACTCAACAAAGAAGGTTGTTTAAACCCCAGTCACTAGTCAACCTAACTTAGAAAATATAGACATAGAACCTGGTGACACAAGGAGATAAGCGTCACCTCTGGAACCACCTCGAAGTGAACGCTTGTGAAGGCTGGCGGACAAAGTCTCTCACAGCGATTCTCTCATTGGCTTCAAGTCCAGTCTGGAAGTCTAATTGCTTCATTTAGCAAATTTGCCATTTGGGCATTTTGCTACTCTTCCTGGCTGTCCCCAACCTTGTGCAGAAGGAAGAAAGAGGACATGTGCCCAACTCTTAGCCCATGTCTCTCTCCCTTGCCATGGACTCATTACCAACACCATCATTACCATCATTACCATCATCAGTACCACCACCACCACCACCACCACCATCAACACTGTCACCACCACCATTATCACCATCATCACCATTATCAACACCATTATTATAATCACCATCACCACCATCATCATCATGATCACCATCATTACTGTCATCATCAGCAGCAGCACCATTGCGAGCATCACCATCATCATCACCAACATCATTACCATCATCACCATCATCATCATAGCTGGCACTTTTTGAGCACTTGCTCTATTCCAACCACTGTGCTAAGTGCTTTATGTTTTCTTAGTCAATGCCCAAAATATACTGCAAGATAAATGAATTTTTATTTCCATTTACATATAAGAGGATGGAGGCACTTCAAATTCCAAACTCGCCTTGTTCACGGTAAAGTGGGCCCTTTCCCCATTTCTGCTGCAGGGGTGGCCCAGTGCTAACTGTCTTCCAGGTCAGAGGTGAGGCCATCTTCGGCTTCTCCTATACCCTCTCCTGGACTGCCACACCTACTGCATCACCACATCCTGTGAATCTTGCTCCATAAATGATGTTTGAATTTATCTCCTTTTCTGCATCCAACTCTCACTGCCCTCAGCATCTCTGGCCTGGTCTATGGTAACGGTCTCTAACTGGTCTCTCAGAGACGCAGATATGATTGTGCCCTTTCTATACCTAAAACCCTCCAAAGGCTCCTCTACCTGGGCACCACTGGCTTTACCCACGGCATAAAATTCAAGTTCATCAATAGGACATAAGTGGCTCTCAAGGTCTGGCCTCCTCATCCCCACACACTATTCTGTTTCTCACCTCTTCCCCTTTGCTCATGCCCCGCCCTCTGCCCACACCATTTCCTCCCTCCTAGTCTCATTGTACCTAACTACTCTTCCTCTGAGAATCACTGAATGTGTCACCTCCGCCAGGAAGCCCTCTCTTCCATGCTCCTAGGGATGTATTCAGACCTTCACAGGCCCCGATTAGAATGATCTGTTTTTGTGCCTATCTTTCCCTTTAGGTTATGATTGCCTTCAGGCTTGGGACTGTGACTTATTTTTGAGTCACTGGTGTCTAGCACATTGCTGATAATAATAGATCTTAATAAATCTCCACCAAAGGAATAAGTAAATATTTGACTGGAATCATTTTCATGCCTCCATGCCTGTAGCTTGGTAGAACTTGTATACAACAAAGCACTTTACCACAAGGTTTACACTTTCTATGTTCACTCACCTTAAAAAACAACAGCACACTAGCATCTACTGTTCACTTAGGTCTACTATTAGAACAGCTCCATGCCTAACGCTGAAGGTTACGTGTGCTTAAGGGGGAGGGGGAGGAGCCCTGGGCCTTCTCCGTGCAGCACCGGCAGCACCTGTCGGAGGGAGGGACCAGCGTACGCTGTTCACACAAGCAAAGGCTCCTCTGAGTGAAACGGGCTGAGAAGCAGCTGGGGCCTCCTACGTCTCCGAGCGATGACAGGGGCCAGCGAAGCGGGGTGTGCAGGTGCTCGGAAGCGCTAACACGCCGGGCCAGTGTGAGTTATTATCTCGTCCCTCCTTCTCGAGAACCACAACCTCTTCTCCGCTGTGATAAGCACAGTGTTTGCGTTTTAGACAATCAGCCATTGACCCAGCACTCACAGCTAATGGACTCGCCAATGGAGCTAATAATGAAAACATCGATTACTGCAACCTTCACGCTTCCTGTGCCTCTTTTATAAAAGAAAGAGTCAAATCTCAAACAAGCTCGTGTGAAGCATTTCATTCAAATAAGTGGGCCCTGGGTGAAGGTCCAGGTGCCACCAGACCGGCCAGGTCTCCAGTGCCCACCGGGCACAGCCACTCTCTGAAGAGCCCACTTGGCTCCCCGAAGCCCTGTGGTCACTGAGGAGATGGGGCCAGCGTTCTAGAAGGCAGGGCTGGGCTGGTGTGGGATGGGAGTGGGGGATCACACACGGAGGGTGCCCACAGACCTCCCAGGGAGGCTTGGAGATTCGTGATGGTGCTCCCCTGGCCCAGGTGACAGGAGTCCCCGCCTAGTCCCTCACGTAGAGGGGCTGGGACACCCACTTGGGTGACTTCTGGCTGTGCCCCTCCACACTGAGAGGACCTGGGGCTAAGAGGATGAGAGTCCCTCCTTCCAGACACACTCTGGGGACCGGAGGCCTCAGTATTCCCATCCAAGTGGCCCCAAGCTCACAGTGACGGAGTCCCCACTTGGGGATGTGGAAAGTTAGGTTACGGGAACACCACACTGAGGACCAGGCTGAGGAGAGCAGTGTGCCCATGTGCCAGCCAGTGCCACTCGACATGGCACACCCAGCGCCACTCGACATGGCACACCCAGTGCCCCACACTGTTCTGTTCCCCAAGCCCCTCCAGGAAGGAGCTGGAAATAAGCCCGGGTGGAAGGTAAGAGAGGGGAGCGGATGGAGACCCCGTCAAGGGCAGGTGCGGGGAGAGGGCTGTGCTGGGAGGTGGGGGCGGCAGGGGCGTGTCACCTGACGAGTCACGAAGCCACAGCCTCTGGGTGGCCTGTCCACCCACGCGGATGCCAATCCCAGCCCCGGCACTGGCCCGGGTCCTGATTCTCAGATGTTTTACGCCGAAATTACAGAGTAAGTTTAAAATTAGGTTTTCCTCCCGCTGCACTGTGTATGTCAGACTCGGAAGCCTGTGACTACCACCTCCCACCGCCCCTCCGCCCCCTCCCTTCCGACCACATCCTTTCCTGACTGCGTGCGAGACATTTCCCCACAGCAGGAAGGCCCTTTTCAGGGTTTTAAAGAGCCTCCGTGTGTGGAGGGCCCAGGCTGGGCCTCCCTCGTCGGGTCCTCCTGCTTGGACTGGTCCCCTGGCGACACCTTCTCGTTATGGGCTCCGCCTTCAGGGTTCAGAGCTCAGGCCCTCTCGCACTCTGTCCCGGTGGGCTGTCAGAGGCCCCGCTGGCTGGCTCCCACGGACAGCCCCGAGGTCTCGAGTGGGTGATGTCTGAGCTTCCTGGAACAAAGCGGCTCCCTGCACAGAGCTGCGGGCCGGGAGCCCCAACACGTCCTCACACAGGCCTGTGGCCGCTGTGCCAATCACAGGGGCCTGTGCTGGGCACCCCTCAAGTCCACGGCCTCCCTGAGGTGCCGGGTCAGAGGGCCTCCGAGGGGTCGGACTCCAGCCTTTGTCTTCTCCATCCACGTGGCTGCCCTGGCCCCAGGCACGCCTCCTCTCCAGGCCACCGAATGGTCTTGCAGGGCCTCGTCCACGCTGCCCAGCCGGGCCCCACAAGCCACGAAAGATCCTTGCCGCTCAGCTGTTGACCAAGACACAGCTGCTTTTCGGGGGCTGGATCCAACGTTCCCACGGCGACGACGATGTGAACGTGGACGCGCCAGGCCCTGCTCCCAGCTGCCAGCGCTTCTGCCTCCTCTTCCAGGAGCTCGCGGTTTCCACCAAAAAACGCCTGGGAGGGAGGGCAAAGGGTGGGGAAGGGTCAGGTCCAAGACGCCAGGCAGAGGGGCAGATGCGGGCACCGGGAGGCTGAGGCGGGACTGGCGTGGCCCAGTGCACAGACGCATGTGCACTCAGAGTTCACCGTTTTCGCTAACCTCCCAGTGTGTGCTCACAGGCCACAGGCCCCTGCACGGAGGAGCAGCAGCTGAGCTGGGCAGCTCGGTGTGTGTACGTCCTGGGGGCCGTCCAGCTCAGCACACAGCGGGGTGCCGCCTGCAGGGGTGGAGGCGCACACAGAGAGGCGCACAGAGGAGGTCGCCTGGTGCAGCCAAACCAGGCAGCAGACGGGGGAGCCTCCAGGACACTGGTTGGGGGATGCCCCTTGCAGTCGCCCAGGTAAGCACTCGGCACTTAGGGGTCACCCCGTGGCTCACACTGTCCTGGTGAAGGGCCTGTGCAGTGATGACAGGCACAGCCGCTAGGCTGAGAGGGGTGAAGTCGCTTGGTGGTACCCCCGGCGGGTAAGTGGGAGGGTGGGAATCAGCCCAGGAGAAACCCACAACCTTCCCCTAAACTGGGTGCCTCCCCCAGGGCGTGTGGTGTTTTCCATTGTAGAGTTTCATCATCCGCACTCCGGACACTTGATTAATTCCTTTAAAACGTAATTCCTGAAGTCCTGGGTCCGAGGCACTGAGGCGGAGGGGACACAGCTGCGTGACGGGGTCATGACTGAGGCAGGCGAGGTGAGGAGTGGCCCTCGGCCTGAGGAAGCTCCGGGCGCTGGGGCGGCGGAGGCACTTGCTCCCGCGTGTTTTGTTTGTGATGGTGGCGTCCCTGGGCTGTTCTCCCGTCTCCGCGAGAGCCCTGTGTCAGGAGCCAGCCCCAGCGAGCAGCCGGGCGGGGGCGCTTTGAGTGGATTCCGCGGCCGCTGTCAGTCGACTCCATCAAATGCTTGGGGACTGGCTCTGGCCCCTGGATGGGCCGCCTCTGCTCAGGGGACTCTGGCGTCGGCCTGAGCGCCAGCTGCAGGGGAGCTGGCCTGCAGCAGCGGCCTCTGGAACCTCCTGCTCTTTAGATGTTGGGTTGAATCAGGTGCTTAGGACTCTCCCGCTGCCAGGCTGTCGAAGCTGCGTGGGCACTGATGTGGATTCAGAGGAGCATCAGCAGCGCCCCCGCACGCCCACCCGGGCGCTGAGCCCCCTGGGCGGGGCAGAGGGCACTGGGCGGAGGCCCCAGGTCCACGTGGTGGCGCCAGGCAGCGGCACGCTGTGCCCGGCCGTGAGGTGGAGGCCCCGTGGAGTGCTGTGCAGGCTCCCGAGAAGCGTGTGCAACATCGGGTGATAGGCCCATTGCCATTTCCAGGCTTCAGCAGTGGCCAAGCGCTCTCCAGGCCGGGACCCTCGGTGAAGCGCGCCTGGCCATTCCTGCCGCTGACCTGCACGGCTGTGGGGCTTTCCCACGGTGCCCAGCCCCCGGGGCGGGGGTAGAGGAGGCAGGCCCGGATTAATCTGGGTTGGGTTTTGCGGGGTTGGTGGCCCTCCCAGCTCACTTCCCACCATCAGCAGAATAAAACCCAAACCCCTAACTTGCTTCTGGCGCGTCCTCCTCTGGCCTCTGATTGCCCCAGCTTCACCCCACACCACACTCCCCTGTGCTCTCAGCACTCTGTCCCCACCAGGTTCAACCGGAGAGGCTGGCGGAAAACCAGCCGGAAGCTGGCCATGACAGCCTCCTGCAGAAGTAGCACCCCCCCCCCCCGCCCTCCCACCTTCCTCCCAGTGTCCCCTTTCTGACCCAGTGCTCTGTGTGGGTTGAATGACATCCACATGAAAACTGGGAACCAGAAAGCCCTCTCTGCCGGCGCCACTGTCCAGGGCCCCGAGCTCACGCCCACGGGAAGACGCCACTTTCTAAGGCAGGACCCCACCCACCTGCCCACCCACCCACACATGAACCTGCCCACCCTGGACAGGCAGACCCACACCAGCCGGGACCCTGACCCCGTACTCCACAGGAAGGCGGGGCTGAAAAAGGCCAAGTCTCGGGGCAGGAGGTGCTATGAGCCCAAGGAGGAGGCCATTTCCCTGAGGACAATGGGCTGAGACCACCCAAGGCCACAGTTAAGCTTGTCCTTTCATGGCTGCGACTTGCCCACCGAAGGCTATGCAGTCCCAGCAGAATCAACAGTGAAGAAAAGCCACCTCGGGGACATGGCTCATTCACAATCAGTTCCGTGGTTTGTCGAGCCATGTGCCTGGCACTGTCCCGGGTGCAGGGGACACCAGGCTCATAAGCTAAGGTCCTTGCCCGTGGGAAATGGTGACATGATTCGGGAGCACAGACTGAGGGGCGGATCACTTCAACCTGACGTGGATTTGGGGACAGATACACGTCATCGTGGGCCAGCAGGCGAAGCGCCGGGCCAGCTCGAGGGAGGAGGGTGGTGACCACAGTGACGTTGCCTGGCATCCTCACGCGTATTCACTCAGTGACCCTCACAAGCACCGGTGAGGAGGGAACTAGCGCTGTCCCCAGCTTAAGCGGAAGG